>NC_048303.1:51797780-52111290 GCF_013100865.1 Trachemys scripta elegans | reverse complement strand
ACACAAGGTGCAAAACTGGGGCTGTATTTATTTGTGGCCACAAAATTTTCATTGCAAAAGGGAAGGGCTACTTAAGACCTGATTCAAAATAAGAAGATCCTTCCTATTACTTTTGCACATGTCTATCAGTCATTTTGTAACCACATATAAAGAAATCCAGGTTACTCACATTAGGCAATCCATTTTCATTTCCTTCCTGGGACCTTTTTCTCTCCTTGTTATTTCTCTTATGATTTCACTTAGTTTAGTTATTTTAGTTAATTTTTAAAAAAATGTTTAAATGTTTTTAATATACTAACATGATTTTATATTCAGTAAATGCAAAATGTCTTTATGTTTTTAGCTGTGTTTAATTAAAATAAAAATATGTATGAAGAAAACAGACTCTAAATATGCCATAGCTCAGGGTCTAACTGATTGCCATATTTGGGATAGAGAAGGAATTTTCCCCCAGTCAGTTTGGCAGAGATCCTAGGGGTTTTTCACCTTCCTCTGCAGTGTGGTGCATGGGTTACTTGCTGGTTTGAACTAGAGTAAATGGCAGATTCTCTGTAACTTGAAGTTTTAAATAAAGATTTGAGGACTTCAGTAACTCAGAGTTTGTGGGCCCATTACAAGGAGGAGTGGCTGAGCTTCTGTGGCCTGTGATATGCAGGAGGTCAAACTAGATGATCATGATGGTATCTTCTGGTCATAAAGTCTATAAGTCTAAACGTTAATATTGTTGTTGTAAAAAGAACAGGAGTACTTGTGGCACCTTAGAGACTAGCAAATTTATTAGAGCATAAGCTTTCGTGGACTACAGCCCACTTCTTCGGATGCATATGCATATGCATCCGAAGAAGTGGGCTGTAGTCCACGAAAGCTTATGCTCTAATAAATTTGCTAGTCTCTAAGGTGCCACAAGTACTCCTGTTCTTTTTACAACAACAATATTAACGTTTAGACTTATAGACTTTATGACCAGAAGATACCATCATGATCATCTAGTTTGACCTCCTGCATATCACAGGCCACAGAAGCTCAGCCACTCCTCCTTGTAATGGGCCCACAAACTCTGAGTTACTGAAGTCCTCAAATCTTTATTTAAAACTTCAAGTTACAGAGAATCTGCCATTTACTCTAGTTCAAACCAGCAAGTAACCCATGCACCACACTGCAGAGGAAGGTGAAAAACCCCTAGGATCTCTGCCAAACTGACTGGGGGAAAATTCCTTCTCTATCCCAAATATGGCAATCAGTTAGACCCTGAGCTATGGCATATTTAGAGTCTGTTTTCTTCATACATATTTTTATTTTAATTAAACACAGCTAAAAACATAAAGACATTTTGCATTTACTGAATATAAAATCATGTTAGTATATTAAAAACATTTAAACATTTTTTTAAAAATTAACTAAAATAACTAAACTAAGTGAAATCATAAGAGAAATAACAAGGAGAGAAAAAGGTCCCAGGAAGGAAATGAAAATGGATTGCCTAATGTGAGTAACCTGGATTTCTTTATATGTGGTTACAAAATGACTGATAGACATGTGCAAAAGTAATAGGAAGGATCTTCTTATTTTGAATCAGGTCTTAAGTAGCCCTTCCCTTTTGCAATGAAAATTTTGTGGCCACAAATAAATACAGCCCCAGTTTTGCACCTTGTGTTATGGTTATATCCAGATGCCTGATGTACAGATGCAATTTAATACTTAGGCATCCCACATGGCATTACCATTCCTACAAATAATTGAGGGGACAAAATTGCACTTCCAAATTGTGAGGTTCACCCCACATTGGCAAGGGAGGGGGTTAAAAGCAGCCTGGGGAAGCTGTGCAGGGGGCAGCCGTTTAGAGAGAGGCTGCACAGAACAACCAATTGAGCCCAGCAGGCTCACTTAAAAGGGAGTTGCAGGGCAGAACAGGGTTAGTTGCTGCAGGGAGCCCAAGGAGAGAAGACAGTGTTCCTAATGGGCTGCAGGAAGGTAGCACTTTGGACACAGAAGTTGCTGACTGGGGGTGAAAGAGGGAGTTCATGGCTGGCTGCTGGGACTTGCTGGCTGGAGGCCCTAAGAGGAGGATGAAGAAGGTGCTGGGGTTGCAGGTGTGGGGAAGTGACCCAGGGAACTTAAACAGCACTGGTGGAGAAGTTAAGGAGAGGCAGTAAGGGGCCGCTATCTACAGGGTCACTGGACTGAGACCCAGAGTAGTAGATGGGCCCAGGTTCCCCCCTCCACCATGCACTTGCAACTGGGGAAGTGGCTGGACTGTAGAATGGGGAGATAGTTCCCCTGGGAAGGAGGAAAACACAGATGGTGGCACAGCTAGAAGGCTGAATCATAAAGAGGATGCTGCAGGACTCAGACTGAGGTGGGTCTGCAGGTAGAGATGCCAATGGGAGAGGCACCACCAGGAGAGGGTGTACTGGCTGAGAGAGCTAATGCCTGAGATGGCCAGCAGGAGGTGCTGCTCTGATGAGTGAATCCCATCACAGTACAAAAAGGCAGGTCATATTTTAAAAGTTTAGCCTTATATTTCTTGAATGGCACAAGTTTTGGCCCATTTTGTGGATCTGAACACTAATCAGAAAAATGAGCTGAGAATATTTAGGTTGCAAATCCCTGACACCTTCTCCTTTGACTCTGGGACACCCCTGTATATTTCATGTCTCCTGGGAATGGGGTTCTTAAACCTTCACTCCCTTCCCATGCAGTCTATTCTGCTAGGTGGCCTCCTCCTGGACCCTTGGGGGGTTTTGTTACTTTCTTCAGCGAGCGGCTTGTCAAGGCCATGTATACTCCCTTAAATCTTAAGGAAAGTCTTCAGGAACATGGGGAGTTCATCCACACTGCCATTCCGCAGCACCTGGAGCAGGAAACAGTATAGCTTCTGGAATGACCTCACTGGTTCTTGGACTGAAAGATAACTCATGATCCATCACTACGGCTACATATCTAAAGTGATGATGTAGATAGGAAAATACTGGGCCTTTGTTGGGATGATAAAAGGATTCATGAGGTATGTCTTATCTCCAGAGCCAATGAGGTAGTATTAGCAACATAAGCAAGACTCTTATTTGCTCTCCCTGCTGCAGGATATTGGGCAATTCCCCAGAAAGTTATCAAATGGACAATGGAGGGAGTCCAAGGGCTTATGGGAGAGGAAGCTGCTGTGGTCCAGAGAGGCAGTCCCTAAGAGGACTTGGGTATAAACAGAGTAATATTTGCACTTGTATTTGGATCTTGAACAGACTAGCCCTTAAGAATAAAGCATCTTCTGGAGGCAAATATAGATTTGTATGAAGTAAGAGTTTAGTCGGCTGAAACATACCTATGTATTTCACCTAAAACTATAACCTGTACAAGCCGTCATAAACCATATAAAGCCATATACAACAATATGTTTGTCCACAGTTTGTCTAGTATGAAAAACTCAAGCACCTGTTTTCAAGACTCCTTTTCAGTCACCTATGTTCTTTGGGGAGTTTTCTCGTCTGATGTTAGGCCTCATTTGTCTGCAGGAATCACCAAAGCAGAACTTTAGGATACCCCCTTTTTCCAACAGAATGCTTCAGTATATCAGCAGAAATATTTTCTACCCTCCTGATACATTTAGGGCTAAATCCTTAGCTGGTGGAAGACAGTGTAGCTCCATAGAAGTCACACCAGAAGAGGATGTGACCCAAGAGTTTGAAATGAAATAATGAGGTTCTCCAACATTTCAGTAAAATACAATACACAGAGTAATCAATAAGTATATAAAAACTGAGTCTTTCCCTGTAGTGTAAGAATACAGCTATCCTACTCCATTTTGAAAATTATTATGATAACTATTCCTGCAGTCCCTAATCTGGCAAATCGCCACATGACTTCGATGAGCATTTTTGACTCACTAAGGATTGAGTAAGGACTTAGGGACTTGTCCCTGGAAGACTAGTGATAGGAATTATTTTCAAAACATGAAAGATTTGCTTCACTTCTAGTAAAGAAAAGAACTGATAAAGATTATAATAAGCAAGAGGTCAGCACTTTCAAAGTTGCAAGAGTGGGAAAGACTGAGATGGCTGGAGTGGCTACTGCTCTGTACATAAAGCCGTGCTCCCCTTAAACCTTAATTCAGAAATAAAAACAGAGTAGAAGAGGAGGTGGGGAGATAGATTAAGAGAACATCAATGTGGCCAAATAGTTTGATTTACTCAGACATCTCAGAATCTTTCATTAAGATTTACATTGTGATGCTGACCCAAGTGGCAAAGCAATTTTTTCATAGCAGAAGAAAGAAGCTAATGCTCTCCAGTTGGATCAGGTAACCTTTCTCTTGCTCACAGCAAGTAATGGAGTCTTCCTCATGTGAATAAGACTGACCAACTGACATGTATTCTTGTGTTGCTCTGGAGTGTTTTTCCATGTAATGAATGTGTCTGCTTATTAAGGTAAATAAACATTTTCTCAATGCTCCTTAAGAGCAAAACAAGAACTAAAATACTAATAACAACAAAGTTTAAAAGCTGGGTTCATGATGAAATTAATGCTTTCAGTGTGAACTTCAAAGACCTCTAGAAAAATGATAGCACAACGCCTCAGTAGCTGAGCTCCTACTTAAAATAAAATATTTATTTTAAAACAATAAATATTCAACAGAGGCTGATCCATGACATCAAACTATGGTTTCTAATTACTGGCCTGAGAGAACTGGCCCATACTCATATACAGTTTGATTCTAAAGGTGTGAATGGACGTATGTGTGCATGTATTATAATGTGATCAGCATCAGTATTGTTGAAACTGGAATTGTTAATGAACACTGGATGTAGCAATGAACCATATTAATGAGAGATTGGACTGAAGCAAAACCTGGATCTGAAGAACTCCAAACTTTGGGCACAGGTGTGGGTTTACAAATTTTAACCTGCATCAAAATTTGAAATTGTCTTCTGTCTGTATAATGGGTTGAATTATCTCATCCATCTATCTAAATTAGGGTTTTATACTGCTATCTATCACCATAGTATCTTAGTACCTTCCATGTAAAATTGATAGCAATAGCAAAGTCCCTAGTGCACTTGCTAGAGTCTCTGGCACTTCTCTCTCTTTCGGGTAAAAACTCTACTGGCGGTAGGGTTTTGGGTTTTAACCTTTTTGGATTCTGTTACCTTCCTTTTTTGTTTTTGGTAGGGGCTTATTGGGTAAAAGGGGGTGACAGTCTAATGGTGGAAAGGCCTTTTCAAAGAGGAAGGTTTTGCAGCATTTCCTAAAGATGATCAGGCTCTGTATTTGCCTGATCCTTTGTCCCCAGCTCTAATACACTTCATCCACACCCCTGATTCCAAATACTATGGAAATTGGAGATGCTCAGAATTCAGATCTGATCCAAAGCCAAGCTTTGTGACCCTGGCCCAGCTTTAAAGCTAATGATGCCACAACACCTTTGACTCAGAGCAATACACCATCGATGGAAATAACTGCACATCTGCTAAACATCTCGAGGGAAATTGGCCTGAGGATAGAGTATTTTTTATTATTATAAAAAAGTGTATTTTAGGTATCAGACATCAAAATTAAATATTTTCTGTTTCCATTGAGTAACTGATTTAATCTTGAATGGATGAAACACAGACACAACAGATCACTATCATACATCGTGTAACTGAATGTGATTGTGATGTAATTAAGACCTAATTCTAAGAAAAGCTGTTCCTTGTTTCCAAGGTGCTGAGCACCATGTAAATCAATGGGAATTGAAAGCACTTACTGATGCTTTGGACCTCCCAAGATTGGTCTCTTCACAAGAAAATCTGCCTAACTAGGTTGTTTGCAGATACTACAGTGATTGGTACATTTAAAATACCTAGACAGATTAGATAGATAGATTTAAATTCAGTACTTACTATCAATGATCACTTCTCAGTAGTGACAATTCCTCTTATTGGGAACACCTTCTTTGGCATGTAGGACCTTTTTGTGTTTCAATGCCATGATGGTTCTCTCTATTTGCTCTCATTCCTTCCCTGGTTTTGATACTTGCAGAAATAGTATGAAATCCATTCCTGGATTTTAGTTGTTCCTTCCATGCCATTTCACACCATAGAGAAATAAGGCAGGTGAGGTAATATCTTTTATTGAACCAATTTCTGTTGGTGGGAGAGACAAGATTTTGAGCCACATTGAGCTCTTCAAGCTTTTCTCTCTCACTAACAGAAGTTGGTCCAATAAAAGATATTACCTTACCCACATTTTCCTTCTAATATCCTGGGACTGCTACAACTACACTGCATACAGCTCACACCGAAGTCTGTTATGACGGGTGTTTCACAACTACCCTTGCTGTATTTGGTAGCAAATTCCAGTGCGGAGAATTCTTCTCCCCAAATTCATGGCTTAGCTACTCCTCTGGTGTAAATCTAGGCAATTCTACTGGCTTCAGTGCAGCTATTCCAACTTACACCAGCTGAGGAACTGGTATCATGATTCATGATGCCCACCGTATCTTCCTGAACAACAATATTGGTATTATTCAAGCAGTGTTTTAGTTGATCAAATATTCCTCTTAATGGAGATAAAAAGCCATCTGCCACGGCATCCTGATTAGGAGGTTCCACTTGATTACATTTATAGTAGTTGTGTTAAGATTAAAGCTGAGCAAAATGCTGCACATGCATTCCCACCCATAAATTAAAGCTATTAAAATTCAACCAAACTTTCCACATTTCACCTAGTTTAATAGCAAAAACCATACAAAAAAGCAAAGTCATCAGTTTCTCTGGAAAACTATATTTTGTTCCAGGTTCACTAGGAAGTGGGCCCATGTTTGTGAATCTTAGAGAATATGGTCTGAATTTTGAGTTTATAATGAACCATGCAACCTGGCATCTTTCACAGCACTTAGGGTTTCATTCCAGACATTTACACTGCTCTGTCAAAATGTTTCTGTTTTATGATGATTTGCAGTCTGAAAAGTATTTGTATTTTGGTGCCTGGGCAAATCATATTAAACCAATTATCATTAACAGTGGTGCTTGTTTGTGAAAGAACTGTTGCTTATTTTGGACAATTTGGACACAATGTGAGAGGGGTTAGATTTTATTATGTGGAATTCAAGTGAATGCCTCAAGGGATGAATGGCAACCTATATGAAATACTGAGGAGCTGAGAAGGAAATGGAAAAAAAGAATGTAATTAAAGGATACAATAAAAATAAAGATTAAAGTTCAAATATTGTAACCAAGTACATTTTTGAACTTTAAAATAATATATTTTAAATAGGACTGTCGAGCAACTAAAAAAATTAATCGTGAATAATTGCACGATTAATTGCACCGTTAAACAATAATAGAATACCATTTATTTAAATATTTTGGATGTTTTCTACATTTTCAAATATATTGATTTCAATTATAACGCAGAATATGAAGTGTACAGTGCTCAGTTTATATTTATTTTTATTACAAATATTTGCACTGTAAAAAAACAAAAGAAATAGTATTTTTCAATTCCCCTATTGCAAGTACCATAGTGCAATCTCTTTATTGTGAAGGTTGAATTTACAAATGTAGAATTATGTAAAAAAAACCTGCACTCAAAAACAAAACAATGGAAAACTTTAGCGCCTACAAGTCCACTCAGTCCTACTTCTTGTTCAGCCAATCGCTCATTTGCGATTACATTTGCTTTGTAAACATTTGTAAACAAATTGTTTACATTTGCAGGAGATAATACTGCCCACTTCTTGTTTACAATATCACCTGAAAGTGAGACCAGAGGTTCACATGGCACTGTTGTAGCCGGCGTCACAAGATATTTACATGCCAAATGCCATAAAGAGTCATATGTCACTTCATACTTCAATCACCATTCCAGGGGACATACGTCCATGCTGATGACGGGTTCTGCTCGATAACAATCCAAACCAGTGTGGACTTATGCATGTTCATTTTCATCATCTCAGTCAGAGGCCACCAGCAGAAGGTTGATTTTCTTTTTTGGTGGTTTGAGTTTTGTTGTTGGTAGAGGCTTATTGGGTAGAAGGGGGTGACAGTGTAATGGTGGAAAGGCCTTTTCAAAGAGGAAGGTTTTGCAGCATTTCCTAAAGATGATCAGACTCTGTGGGTGAGAAAGGCCATCTTCAACAAAGCCGTAAACCAAAACTTGCTAGATTAAGTTTTAGACTCTTAGATGTGTTTTTCCCTTTTATTTGTTTGTAACCATTTCCAACTTATCTCTTATACTTTAATTCACTTAAAATCCTACCTTCTTTTGTTTTGTTTTATTTTTAATCTAAACCAATCCAGTGCTGTGTTTAAACTGAATGGTCTGACAACTCCAGTTAAATTATCAAACTGTTGAATAGTGACTCTTTACAGAGGCATCGAACCTTAATATCTGAATTGTCCAAGAGAGGGCTGAACAGTCCAGAACACATGTTTTTGGGAAAATCCGGGACTGGGAGTGTGTTAGGGTCACCAAGGCTGATGGAAGCCAGAGTGTCACTGGTGTGTTGCTGGCAAGCTGCTGGGGTCAGAACTGCTTGACCAGAGCTTCAACTGTCCACAGATGGTCAGGGTATGACTTGCATGCTGGTAGGCTGGTTGTGAGCAGCCCAGGTGAGGAGCTATGGCATTGTAAGGCACCTAGTTTTACAGGGCAGGTGATGACACAACCCCTGACTGGTCTGCGTTGCACACTAGAATGTGATGCATACCCCAATGGAATGTTTGCATGTTAAATGTCAAACATCCACCTGTGTACAGAAATACCTGACTTGCATGTGCAGTAACTGCATCCTCAAATTATGCACACAATTTCTGTCAGAGGACCTGTGTGACATTCCCCAGGGTACAATCTGGACTGCTGGACCACTGTGTCCCCTCAGTTCTCCAGCCTAGGGTGCCTTTTAGACTGCTTCGTTGTGAAAACAACTACTCCTGGCCTGCTCACACACAGCCTCCAGCATGTAAATTATCCCCAGCTATGCTGCAGGAATGCTTCAGCCAGCCAGCCTGCAGAGCGACACCAGCAAATTCCCAGTCCCAGACTTTCTCCCATAATGTGCGTCTTGTACTGTGCAGTACCTTCCTGCACAACACAAGCTCATATAAAGTCAGTAATTTCATTAATAGAAAATATGCACAAACCTTATCATTTCAAATGGAGTTCTGCAAACACTTCAATCCAAACACACACTGGTTTAGATGAAACAATAAAACAAGTGGTTTGAGCATTGGCCTGCTAAACCCAGGATTGTGAGTTCAATCCTTGAGGGGGGCCATTTAGGGATCTGGGGCAAAAAAAAATAGTTGGTGTTAGTCCTGCTTTGAGCAGGGGGTTGGACTAGATGACCTCCTGAGGTCCCTTCCAACCATGATATTCTATGAAAGTTTATTAACTACAGAAAGATAGATTTTTAAATGATTACAAGTAATGAGCATAAAAGTCAGAATTGGTTATGAAGAAATAAAAGGTAAAACTCAAACTAATACCTAACTTAACAAGCTAAGGGAATTCAAAACAAAATGTCTCACACCCCACATGATTTTGGAGTCTTATTGGCTGGATGCCTTTCAGTCAGAACCTGCCCCCCACCCCAATGCTCCTTTCCTTGTCCTTCAGACATTGTGGATGTCATGGATAGAGAGAAAGGGAGGAGAGATGATTTGTGTCCTCTAATCTCACTTCTTATAGTGCTCTTTAAAAAATCATCTCCAGCTGAGGTTCGGGAGACAGAGTCTGTTTGCATGGGAATTGCCAGCTGTTTCATTGCCAAGATGTAAATTCCTCACTCATACTCTTCTTCCTGCCAAAGAATGGCCTCTTAATCAGGTGATAGTCCATTTGATTTTGTTGACACCTCTCTGAGGCATCAGTTTGCCTTTTGTCTTTGAGGAATGGGTTTGTGCCTGCTTTTCTAAACTTGGACCATGTCTCTGTAAAATCATACAGTAGAATCTTATAACTTTACACACAATGTTGCCACACATATTTTATTAGGATAATAATGGCCAGCACAGTATGAGTTTTCAAATGATACCTCACAAGGTATACTTGTGAACATAAGAATACAGACAGTCACAACCTGGCTCTCAGAAACTGCTACCACACCTTTTAAGTACAGCTTGACATAGATAGCAAATATGTAGGTTGAAAACAGCAATGGTCTCACCTCCTTCCCACTTTTCTCTATCCACTTTAGGCTGCCTTATGCCCCTGGAGGAATATAGGAAAATCAAGTCCTGTGCTCCATAGAGCACTGGGTCTGAATTCTGTCTAGCCCAAATGTGGGCTGCATAAGGTGGGGGAGGATCCCCTCTAGTCCACACCTACATAAAGCTCTCTCTCTGCAAAACCAGATCTTAGTTTTGGGTGTTTTCCTGAGCTTGACCTTTCTGATCATATTAGCCCTTTCTGATTATATTAACCAATCAGGTATATGAAAAAATACCACATGACTCCAACCATATGACTTGTTCACGTGACCTGTCCCAACAATCAAGCTTTTCTTGAACTACACAAAAACTAACAGCCTGATTAAGTTGCACATATTCAACTTAAAAAAAACATGCCATGTTTTAGTACTGTGTAATGGTTTTGTGTACTTAGACATCTGGAAGGCAGCAGCTGCAGCTCAGATGTAATTCAGCCAGAGAAAGATTAAGACAAGAAGCAGATTTTTCCTGGTGATATACTCAGCTTCTAAAAAGAATTTTACCTCAGCTAACAATAAGTATTTCTACAATCTATTTACCTATACTTCAGTTAAATAGAACTTGTTCAAGTGACCTGTCCCAACTAACCAGGCTATTAGAACTATTTGCAATAGTACTAACTTCCAATAATATTGCATATTGAAAAGCAGTTCACAAAAAGTTTCGTCAGATTATTCACAGGCACAAATGTTCTAACAAGTCTTTGCTTGTTTGTAAGTATGGATCAATTTAAGCCAAGTTTGCTTTTAAGTAATTTTGTAAAATGAGATCAAGGTAGCTTTAAATCACAAATTTATAAACCCCACCCCACATGCTCACCATGACTAACCAACAACGTAAAAGAGTTGGTTAGAGGCAAAAAGGCAACCTTTAAAAATTGCAAGTCAAATCCTAGTGATGAAAATAGAAAGGAGAAAAAACTCTGGCAAGTCAAGTGTAAAAGTATAATTAGGCAGGCCAAAAAAGACTTTAAAGAGCAACTAGCAAAAGACTCTAACAGCAATTTTTTAAAGTACATCAGAAGAAGGAAACCTGACAAACAATTAATGGGGCCACTGAATAATCGAGGTTCTAAAGGAGCACTCAAGGAAGAGAAGGCCATTGCGGAGACGCAAAATGAATTCTTTGCATCAGTCTTCACTGCAGAGGATAGAAGGGAGATTCCAACACTTGAGCTATTCTTATTAGGTAACAAATCTGAGGAACTGTCCCAGATTGAGATGTCAGTAGAGGAGGCTTTGGATCAAATTGTTAAATTAAAGAGTAATAAGTTACCAGGACTAGATGATATTCACCCAAGAGGTCTGAAGAAAGTCAAATACAAAATTGCAGAACTACTAACTGCGGTATGTAATCTATCACTTAAATCAGTTTCTGTACCAGATGACTGGAGGATAGCTAATCTGACACCAATTTTTAAAAAAGGCTCCAGAGGTGATCCTGGCAATTACAGGCTGGTAAGCTTAATTTCAGTACCAGGCAAATTGGTTGAAACTATAGTAAAGAACAGAATTATCAGACACATGGATAAACACAATTTTGGGGGAAGGGTCAACACAGCTTTTGCAAAGGGAAATCATGCCTCATCAATCTATTAGAATTTTTTTAGGGCATAAAGAAACATGTGGACAAAGATGGCCAGGGGCTATAGAGTCTTGGACTTTCAGAAAGCCTTTGATATGGTCCCTCACCAAAGCCTCTTAAGCAAACTGAACAGTCATGGGCTAAGAGGGAAGATCTTCTCATGGATCAGTAACTGGTTAAAAGACAGGAAACAAAGGGTAGGAATAAATGGTCAGTTTTCAGAATGGAGAGAGGTAAACAATGGTGTCCCCTTGGGATCTGTACTGGGACCAGTGCTGTTTAACATATTCATAAATGATCTGGAAAAAGGGGGAAACAGTGAGGTGGCAAAGTTTGCAGATGATACAAAATTATCAAGATAGTTAAGTCATAAGAACATAAGAACATAAGAAAGGCCGTACCGGGTTAGACCAAAGGTCCATCTAGCCCAGTATCCTGTCTACCGAAAGTGGCCAATGCCAGGTGCCCCAGAGGCAGTGGACCAACAGGCAATGATCAAGTGATCTCTCTCATGCCATCCATCTCCATCCTCTGACAAACAGAGGTTAGGGACACCATTCCTTACCCATCCTGGCTAATAGCCATTAATGAACTTAACCACCATGAATTTATCCAGCTCTCTTTTAAATGCTGTTATAGTCCTAGCCTTCACAACTTCCTCAGGTAAGGAGTTCCACAAGTTGACTGCGTGCTGCGTGAAGAACTTCCTTGTATTTGTTTTAAACCAGCTGCCTATTAATTTCATTTGATGACCCCTAGTTCTTGTAGTATGGGAATAAGTAAATAACTTTTCCTTATCCACTTTCTCCACATCACTCATGATTTTATATACCTCTATCATATACCTCCTTAGTCTCCTCTTTTCCAAGCTGAAAAGTCCTAGCCTCTTTAATCAATCCTCATATGGGACCCATTCCAAAACCCTAATCATTTTAGTTGCCCTTTTCTGAACCTTTTCTAGTGCCAGTATATCTTTTTTTAGATGAGGAGACCACATCTGTACGCAGTATTCGAGATGTGGGCGTACCATCGATTTATATAAGGGCAATAATATATTCTCAGTCTTATTCTCTATCCCCTTTTTAATGATCCCTAACATCCTGTTTGCTTTTTTGACTGCCTCTGCACACTGCGCAGACATCTTCAGAGAACTATCCACGATGACTCCAAGATCTTTTTCCTGACTTCTTGTGGCTAAATTAGCCCCCATCATATTGCATGTACAGTTGGGGTTATTTTTTCCAATGTGCATTACTTTACATTTATCCACATTAAATTTCATTTGCCATTTTGTTGCCTAATCACTTAGTTTTGTGAGATCTTTTCGAAGTTTATCACAGTCTGCTTTGGTCTTAACTATCTTGAGCACTTTAGTATCATCTGCAAACTTTGCCACCTCACTGTTTACCCCTTTCTCCAGATCATTTATAAATAAGTTGAATAGGATTGGTCCGAAGACTGACCCTTGGGGAACACCACTAGTTACCCCTCTCCATTCTGAGAATTTACCATTAATTCCGACCCTTTGTTCCCGGTCTTTTAACCAGTTCTCAATCCATGAAAGGACCTTCCCTTTTATCCCATGACAACTTAATTTACGTAAGAGTCTTTGGTGAGGGACCTTGTCAAAGGCTTTCTGGAAATCTAAGTACACTATGTCCATTGGATCCCCCTTGTCCACATGTTTGTTGACCCCGTCAAAGAACTCTAATAGATTAGTAAGACATGATTTCCCTTTACAGAAACCATGTTGACTATTGCTCAACAGTTTATGTTTTTCTATGTGTCTGACAATTTTATTCTTAACTATTGTTTCGACTAATTTGCCCGGTACTGATGTTAGACTTACCGGTCTGTAATTGCCGGGATCACCTCTAGAGCCCTTTTTAAATATTGGCATTACATTAGCTATCTTCCAGTCATTGGGTACCGAAGCTGATTTCCGCAATTTCACATTTAAGTTCTTTCAGAAGTCTTCGGTCTCCTCATCTCAAAAAAGATATACTGGCAGTAGAAAAGGTTCAGGGAAGGGCAACTAAAATGATTAGGGGTTTGGAACGGGTCCCATATGAGGAGAGATTAAAGAGGCTAGGACTTTTCAGCTTGGAAAAGAGGAGACTAATGGGGGAGAGAGGTATATAAAATCATGAGTGGTGTGGAGAAAGTGAATAAGGAAAAGTTAGTTACTTGTTCCCAGAATACAAGAACTAGAGGCCACCAAATGAAATTAGTGGGCAGCAGGTTTAAAACAAATAAAGGGAAGTTCTTCACACAGCGCACAGTCAATCTGTGGAACTCCTTGCCTGAGGAGGTTGTGAAGGCTAGGACTATAACAGGGTTTAAAAGGGAGCTAGATAAATTCATGGAGGTTAAGTCCATTAATGGCTATTAGCCAGGATGGGTAAGGAATGGTGTCCCTAGCCTCTGTTTGTGAGAGGGTGGAGATGGATGGCAGGAGAGAGATCACTTGATCATTACCTGTTAGGTTCACTCCCTCTGGGACACCTGGTATTGGTCACTGTTGGTAGACAGGATACTGGGCTGGATGGACCTTTGGTCTGACCCAGTATGGCCATTCTTATGTTCTTATGTTCTTAACTGGGTTAAAAAAAGAATTAGATAAGTTCATGGCACATAGGTCCATCAAAGGCTATTAGCCAAAATAGTCAGGGATGCAACCCCTTGCTCTGGGTGTCCCTAAGCCTCAGACTGCCAGATGCTGAGATTGGATGGCAGGGGATGGATCATTGATAGTTGCTCTATTCTGTTCATTCCCTTGAAAGCCTCTGGCATTGGTCACTATCAGAAAACAGGCTGGTGGGCTAGATTGACCATTGATCTGTCCCACGATGGCCGTTCTTATGTTTTTGCATTCTCAAGAACTTGAAAAAACAAATAATATGTTATTGCAAATTACTGGTCAAATCAAAACCACAAGTAGCATTTATTTAGAAGCACAACAACCTAGATTAAAAAATGACAGCTTTTTTTTGAGTGTTGGAAAGGAGGGATAAGTATATCATTGTTGTGCTTTCAGTGTATTTTTCATAATTACAGTGATATAAATGCTACTGCTAATATAAAGACAATACCACTGTGCATTTTTAATTAAGACACTGTTCCTTTGTTTATTATTATACATACCTGTGACATAATTTCATACAAGAATACACATCTGCTGAATTAATATCAAAATGACCCAGATGCACAAGTCACACATGTATTTTAGAAACTATTTGATTCTCTATGAGAAAAAATACATTAAAACTCTAAAAACTTGCTCTTTTATTTTCTGGATATCACGATAGCTCATCATTTCTTCTGCTTTTCTCTGCAATTGCCTTGTTACTTTAAGCTTAATTGAACGACCTTAAGAAATCTGATGGTTCTTTATTTATTTATAGCTTATGCTCACGTTTATGCAAATAGGGAACAAATCCAGCACTATCCTTACAAAAAAATAACAAAAAAAACAGATCTGACTGAACTCAAAAAAGAGCAAGCATGGACCTTTCAAAGCATTCTTCCCAGGGGGTGGGATAGGGAAAATGAGGAACAATCACAAGCAAAACTTTGCAACACAATTGCCTTCAAAAAGGCAACAAATATTTCTCACAAAATAAATACTGTCCATCCCTGTCAGCCTATTCAACCTCTTTTGTGTTCCAAGAAATTGCCAGTAATGAAAACAGAGCAGAGCCAATCAAATTGTTGTGTATACTACTGCACTGTGGGAGCTGGAAGCCCTGCATTTAAAATAATTCTTATACATTATTCATGGACCATGTATATTTATGTAAATTGCCAAAAGGCGGAAGTATATACTAAGGCAGAATCTGAGGGAAAATGGGGTTGTTATAAATATCCTGCTGCAACTGTATCTTAACAGTTGATGGATATGCCCTTTTTACACCTTCTTTTTAAAACATGATACATCATATGTTACAGCCCATATGGAAATCAAATATAGTTTCAGCTTGTAGGATAGATATATTTTCAGCTTCTCTCTCCAAGGAAGTATGTAAATATGAAACAAAGCCCTACAATACATGGGTCAGTCAGTCACAGAAGAAGCAGAGAGACATAGTAATGTTGCTGTTAAGGGCGTTCTACACCTGTATCTGGAAGAGGATAGATCTGCTGGAGTAAAAGCCTGAAAACATAATAAAATAAAGGAAGGATGTGATGCTTTCAAAGGATAAGGGAAGTAACTCCTCACCCCTTGGCAGGAAAACCAGGGCACTTGGAAGACTATGTGCCTCTTTCCATGCCACAAGGGACATAAACCAACTTTGGCAGGAGGAACTTTGGGAGAATTTAAAATTCACTGTGCAGACACAGGGTTAAAAAAATCTGTTCAGTCAGGCATTGTGAATGACAGTAGGAGGAGGAGAGCTCATGTAAATGAGCTCTCCACCTCCTGGTTGACTCTGCAGCCCTCTGCAGCTTATTGCTGTATATAGCACAAGGACATTATTGTTTTTAAAAGGCTTCCATGTATACCCCAAAAACGTAGTGATTTTATGATCCCAGTGAGTTTGAAAATTGTTATATTATTTTGAATTTGTTATCAATATTATTTGGATTCATTCTTGTTTTCATTCTCTAAATTAAATACATGACCTGATTTTCAAAAAAGTCAGAAGCTCAACTGATTGCATGAAAATGAGTGCCCAGTTGCACACCTAATTTACATACATAAATTCCCATGCCTGCTTTGTAGTAACTGAAGATTTGTTTTAAGTTCTGTGTGCTCATACCTAGCTAAAATGAATTGCCGTAGTGCATCTTGGAGATCACAAAGGCAGAGATCTTGCTGGCCAAGTTATCGTCTGACAGGAGAGGGTACAGTCTTCTAGCCAACCTCAGGTGGAAGGAAGTTTTTTTTCTGAGCTGTTTGAGCATCCATTAGCAGCAGGGACTCCATGAGGACCCTAGGTCTGTAGATCATGGGGTTGCTAGTGATGATGGGGGCAGAGTTCACCTGCACCAGCACTTAATTCCACTTTATATCTTCTTTTACTAAAGCTCATGCTTCAGGGTTTCAGCCAGCCACCAACTGGGGGCAGAAAGGGATTCTTCCCTCTACCTCACTCCCAATGTACTCTGGGAGGTTTTTTTTATCCCTTTCTTTTGAAGCATCAGGGATGGCCAGCACTGGAGATGGGACACTGGGCAGGTTGAGCCAGGGTGCTGAGGTGGCACCAAGTATTCTCTCTCTGGGGTGCTTGGCTGGCTGGTTCTTGCTCATATGCTCAGGGTCTAACTGATCATTATATGTGGGATTGGGAAGGAATTTTCCCTCTGGTCAGATTGGCAGTGACCTTGGACGGTTTTCTCCTTCCTCTGCAGCATGTGGGTGCTGGTCACTTGCCAGTATTAAATGGGTATATCTCATTTAATCATTTTCCTGCCACTGCGGGGGCCTTGGACACTAGTGCACTCAGTCCCTCCTATTCCCTGCCTGTGGCACATAATAGTCTAGTCTCCTCTAGTCTTATTTTGGTTGTTGTTTAGTGTGCTTGTGCGGGTGGTATTGGTGGGTTGTGATATACAGAAGGTCAGACTAGATGAACTGGTGGTCCCTTCTGGCCTTAAACTCTATGATTCATTATGGCAACCTGGAGACAGGTGAATTAAATGGAGATCATTAGTTCTTCAAAGAGGTTTCCTCTTTTCATCAACACCACCTATGTCTTTCTAGAGTTCAACTTCAGCCAGCTGTCCTTTGTCCGGGTGCTGACCAATGTAGTCTTGGGTATTGCCTGGCATTTGAGACCATAGCATCTCACAATTTCCCCCAACAGTTTCATGCAGATATTAAAAAGTCTGGGGGAGGGAACTGGGTCTTGCGGGATAAGTGTTCTGAAGGGAGCAGAACAAGAATATTTTGAGGTGAGGAGGAAGGACTGGAACCATCTCAGTGCTTTCCTGTTGACCCTTGCAGCAATTCTGAGGAGAGACAGTAGTATTCCATAGTCAGCTGCATAAAATACTAAATATATATCCAGGAACGCAAGTATGAACTTCCTCCCTCAACCTACAATGAACAAGAGTCTAGCATTCATAGAGCTACCAGCACTATCTCATTCTATGGCCTGGCCAAAAACCTGACTGGGAAGGATCCAGGACATTGACTATGGTTAGCTGTGTTAGAAGATGTCTCGTAGCTAATTTCTTACTTATCTGATTCAGGAATGGGTGGCTAGACCTTTGAATGGTCCTGTAGGTCCAAAGCTGATTTCTTGAGAATTGACCAGACTATGGCATGCTTTGTCAAAGATGGTGTTACTGTCTCTGTCAGCAGGGACCCATGGTGATCCCTGGTATCTTTTAACAACTGCTTCCTGACAGCTGAATCACAGATGGTCACACTAATCTTTTTCAGCACTTCTGGAGATTCTAGTTCTGCACATGGGCCAAATTCTTTCAGCACTGGAAGTGTGTATTCTGTCTTGGGCTCAGTGTATGGTTGCTGCTGCCTGGGTGTGTGTGAGTGTGACACAATGCTAGTCCATGGGTACATTCACACATCCAAGCAGGGGCTTCTCAAAACAATCTGCCACCCTAGGCAGAACGTCAGCATGCTGCCCTCTCCTACTACACAACACACACTCTGCACACATTAAGAGTTCCTTAACATGGGCGCCAGGCTTGTAAAATGTTTGGTAGAGCTCAGGGTCAGGGGCTGCAGCACCCAACAGAGGCATAAGAGGAAGCACCCCCTCAACTTAGGGGCCTGTTGGATGAATCATCCCCAATGTAGGAAGTACGAGAAAATTTTGAAAATAAGGGCACAAGGGAAGTCTGGTCCACACTGAGTGGATCAAACTGTCATGCTAAAACTGGCTACAGCCCTGGCCTGGGTGTGTAAGTGACCCCGCCTTCCCCTGGGGTATGGTATAAAGGTGTATGGAACCTATGGCCTTGGCTACACTTGAGAATTCACAGTGCTGCTGCGGCAGCGCTGTGAAGCGCGAGTGTAGTTGCACCGCCAGCGCTGAGAGAGTTCTCTCGCAGTGCTGTATGTACTCCACCTCTCCAAGGGGAATAACTTGCAGTGCTGCGAGCGAGCGTGCAGCGCTGCAGGTGCTGATTACACTGGCACTTTACAGCGCTGCACTCACTGCACTCGGGGGGGGGGGGCGTTTTCACACCCCTGAGCGCAGCAAGTTGCAGAGCTGTACAGCGCCAGTGTAGCCAAGGCCTAAGTGACTCCTTTAAAACAGAACAGAAGATGTCCCATGCAAACAGAAGTGACCTCTGTGGCTTCCTGACCCCACTTCCCCCTGGCCAGTTTCCCTTTTGGGGTGACAGAGAAGCAAATACAGCAGCACCCTCCTCCATAAACAGGCTTCCCTGGAAGGACACCACTGGGGTCCCTCACCCTGAAGAGCCAGCAGCCTTGCCCAGCCCTGCATTAAGAGCACCAATCTGGGACTTGCAACATGGATCCATCTGCATTCCCCATTGCTGGCCTCTGGCATCCTAGCATGTAGAGGGAGCTCTGTCAGGCCAGGGGAATGGTTCCCCAAAATGAGGCTGAGTGGACCCAGACAATACCTGGGTGAAACAATGGGGGAATAATACAGGATTGGAGCCTAGTAACAGGGTGGGGCCAGAACCCAGGGGGAGACCAGGACATGGATTGGATGGGGTTCAGGATGCAGAGGCAGACAAATGAGGTGGGGGCTACAAAAATGGGGCAGATCACGAGGCTGATAGGATGGGGGAATGATGGGTCAGGATGCTAGAAAAGAGGTCCGATGGCATGAGGGGCAGGACACAGTGGGGCAAGATCCTGGGGGTAGGAGGATTGGGGAGGGAGAGATGAAGTGGGTGATAGATGGGGGCAGGATCCCAGGGTGGCAGATGAGCTAGGAAATGGCGGGGAGATGGGTGGCAGGAAGGATAGGTGGGGGACAGAGAGGTGTAGAAGGACTAGGAGGGGGTGATGGGGTTGGGGTAGGAAATAGGGGTGAAGAAGAGCAGAAGAACCAGGGCAAGGGACAAATGAGGAGCAGGGGTGCCTCATTACCTGGTCACACCTGCACCAGGAGGGCCCCTCATTCTCTGACTCGTTCAGTGGGAGGCCTCTGGGGGCTGGGTTGTGAACTCCTCCAGGGATGCCTCCGCTGGGCCCTCTAGCCTCACAATTCTGCCAAGGCCTCTGCACATGTGTTAATGAGGATACTCTGCTGACACACATTAACAGTTTGTTAATGTGCTTTGATCTTGTCCTATTTCAAGGAGGACTAGATCTAAGATAATTAAGGAACAGTTAAGGACAGTTAGTCCACGCTATGGCAGGCTAGATCACACCCCAGCTTACTGCATATCAGCTGCCATAGGCAGCTTTGCCACCCTAGGCATCTGCCTAGCATACCTATGCCTAGAGTGATCTCCGCATCCCAGCACACTGTCCCAGGTCTCAGCACTTTGTAACTGAAGGATCAGTGACTACAACTGGTAAGAGGTGCCTGCTATAAATAAAGGCAGCCTATGCTCATGTAGAGAAGGAACTATGTTGATTTGAACACAGTGGTCTCATAGATAAATTATGGGGAGTTACATCGAGTCTGCCTGATAGGTGCCGGCAGAGATTCACACAGAAAACCCCAAAACCGCAAGCATGCAGGTGTTCACTGACAGAGACAGCCAAGTGCTCAATAACATCCCCTTATATGGCAACAATTGTCATGAGTGAGTGTAAACATAAACAGGGGTACGGAATTTAGCAGGGAAATTAGAAGGGAATTATTGGGCCGAGACCGAGACCAGAACTACCCACCTGGGGATGGGGCGGGCTGATTATTACAATAAAGGGGAAACGCAAAAGGATCTCAGTGTTCATTCCTCGGGATGTGGGGGAGGGAGACTCCCATCTCCATATGTTCCTGTGAGTGTGTTGGTCGCGCCTGAAATACATAAGGGACTCCCCCACATAAATGTTAAGCAAAATTGTATTATGGGGCATGTAATGGGATTAAGATAAAAAAAGAACACATGCTGCTGGGTGCACAAAGACACAAAGGCTTGGACTTCTGGATGGAAGCTCCACCCAGACAGCTAGTTTGGCTCACTTGGGGGTCTGAATTGAAGGATCATTGGTAGGCTCCTGAAGAGAAAGGAAGAAGGTTAATCGTTTGGCTCCTGTGAGGAGAGGAAGCCCTGGTGGGCCCTTATAAGCTTTTGCTGTCCCTATTAGAGTAAGAGTAGGAAGGTTACTGAACTTTATTGTTTTGTGTTATGGATTCATGAGTTAAATACAAATTTAGTGTTTTGTCAAACTGAGTAGTTGAAGGTGTAGTCAGTTGGTGGGTTTTGAAGAGATCTACTGGGCCCTCAAAATAGATTTAAGAAAAGCAGCCAAAGATCACTCAATATTTACAGGCAAGTGTCCAGAGAAGAAGAGTAAAGGAGTAAAAAGGCTATACTGGCAATCCAGTGACACCCGTGTTGAATAAGATGTGTGCTCAGGAAGGGGCAGGTCAGGCACCTCATGTAGGACCTGAGAAGTAGATACCGATAGGGGAAAAGATGTCTCAGCTGGGATGGCTGTACGGACTGCAAAGCTCTGGAGACATGGACTAAGACAGGATCCTGAGGGAGGGTAATGAAAACTGATTTAAGTTTCTTTGTTTTGTTTTGAATCTTGGCATCTACATTAATAAAGAGAAGTCCTGAGCAAAGGAACTGGTCTGGAACTGTGCAGTTATCTGGAGCATGATTTCACCTTCCTCAACTAGTGGTCTGACTCACCAGCTTACAGTGAACTTTTCAGACAAGTAACTTGACAGGTGCTCACCTCATGAAGAACTGGCTTCTGGAGTTGTGTGGATGGAGGCTGGTGATTCACAAAGTGATTCGCAATCTGGAAAAATTCTTAGGAGTGAGATTTAGCTTTTTGCAGTGACAAAAGAGAGAAAGATTTCTTTGCCTCTGTGATGGCCGTGACACAGGATTTTAGGAAATCCTTTTGTTGGAGATTTCTTGCATCTGATCACGTTTTCCATCCCTCCTGCTTCATCCAGCACAGGTCAGCAGACACCCATGGTAATCTATGACAGCAATGAAGGTAAAGGGTAAGTAGATGTGTCAATGGCAGTGGCCAGTGTGTGATCAAGATTCTTACTAGATACTCTGTCTCATCCTTCAATGTCTTGAGGTCCGAGGATTAATGGTAGTTACATTAATTTGGTATGTTGACTCACAGATGAGGATAGATTTGAAGGATTCTGTTTTCCAGGGGAGGCTCTTCTGCATTTGAGTCTCGCTGTAAGTAGAATGACTACTCAGTACCTGACTTTATACATTCAGGGAATGTGGTGTACAGAGTAGGCTGGTGGGGACAAGGTAAACCAGCTTTAGGCCTGCGGTGTCATCTTACTAGGTTTCAGTGATATAGTCATCATTATTAGGACCTTAATTTTTGTCACAGAGGTCAGGTGGTCACATAAATTGTGAATTTGAATAATGTCTATGAAATCCTAGAAATCATTGTAAAAATACGGTTGACCTGCACCACGCAGGTTTGGCCTATCCGCCCCTCTGTAGATAGACTTATTACCAATAAAATGTTTTTACACTCTCTAAAAATTGTAAAATACTTTAGTAACTCGTGTGGTATATAAAGGGATACATGGTGTGATGTGCTGTAAAGGTTTAATTAGCGCTCACATAAGATCATAAGTAAGTAATGTGGCTGGCACAAATTTATACTGATAAAATCGTTATACCATTCACACCATCACGAACTTTACATTTGCCAGGTTTTCAAATAGCCATAGATTTATAGGTGTTCAGAAATGGAGTTCTCATATGGCCCATTTGAGAGTATGTCTTCACTGCAGAGTTAACCTGAGCTATCTGCATTCGAGTTAACTCCTCTCAATGTAGCCTAGTTTGAGTGTGAGTGCCAGTACTGTGATATAACACTGGAGCTACTCAGAGAGATTAAGTTAGCACTGACAAATGGTGCTAACTGAAGCTGTAGCCTACACCAGTGGTTCTCAGCTAGGGGTCCAGGGCCCCATGTGGGCAGGTTTCAGGGGGTCTGCCAAGCATGACTGACATTAGACTCACTTGGATCTTGAGCAGAAAACCAAAGCCCCGCCGTGCAGGACTGCAACCTGGGGCCCCAATCCAGGGCCATAGCTGAATCCTGAGCAAAGCTTCGCTGTGTCCCCTGTGGCATGGGGCCCCAGGCAATTGTCTTGTTTGCTGCCCCTTAATGCCAGCCCTGGCTTTTATATGCAGGAAAACAGTTGTAGCAGAGCTGGACCATGGAGTTTTTATAGCATGTTGGCAGGTCTCAGAAAGAAAAAGGTTGAGAACCCCTGGCCTACACCACCTGACAGGTCAGCCAATTCAAGTTAAAAGCACCAACTTGAGTTAATGGTTTTTGTGTGTGCATGGGACTCGAGATAGGAGCAACACATATAACTTGAGTTAGCTTTATAGTGAAGATAAGTTCATAGAGAAAGGAGCCAGCCACCAAATTTGGATCTGGGGTTCAAACTCCAAACTCTTCAACAGAGCTGAGATATTTGGATCCAGACCTTCGTATGTGCCCCAAACTAGGGGATGTGACCCAAATCACATTAAATAGTGATACAACATATAATAGAATATACTTAAGAAATAGACAATACATTTTTAAACTTACAATGTATTTCTACTATACACTGAAGGTATGATGGCCTGATTAAAATGTATTTCTAAACATGTAAAAAAATGTTATAGAATATCTTCATTTTTCAGAGTAGCAGCCGTGTTAGTCTGTATCTGCAAAAAGAACAGGATGTGGCACCTTAGAGACTAACAAATTTATTTGAGCATAAGCTTTCGTGGGCTACAGCCCACTTCATCGTATGCATAGAATGGAACATATAGTAAGGAGATATATATACACATACAGAGAACATGAAAAGGTGGGAGTTGCCCTCCCACCTTTTCATGTTCTCTGTATGTGTGTTGGACCATATCAAGGAATTTCTGTATTAGAACCATAAAGTGTATGTGTATAACAAGTCTGAGGCCAAGAGAGACAAGGGGTAAGATTGAATTCAGTTGAATTCCCCACAGCTTAGGCCTCTTGCTTTTTCCATTTCTGTGTCTCTCCCTCTCTGTGAGAAACATGCAAGGCCAAACTGCTAATTGTGTTAACACACCCTAAGACAGAAAGTCTGTTCTCAAAAAGGAATCAGGCTTTGCAAAAACAGCTGTAATTGTTCTTCAAAACAGAACACAGCTTTTAACTTGTTTGCTATATATGTTAAAGTTTAAGTAGATTTGCAACATCCTGAGAGTTGCTAGAAGTTAAGAAATAGTAAAGTAATAAGTGATAAATGTATGTTAAAATAGAGGATGTATGTGAATGGATGCTTGATTTAGACAAAGAATGAATGGTCAGGGAAGTGCCAGCCTAAGAATTACAACTCCAGTCTCAATTGGCTGAAGAATGCGCAGACAGACTAGAGATAACTGGATGACCCCTGGAGGGCAGGCCGGAATCCACTCAAATGCCCCCTCCCACCCCCCCATGGAGGGCTGAAGAATCAGAAGAACAAGATAACACTCAGCTATCAGGGATGTGCCACCTGCTGATTGATAATCACTTCAAATAAACAACAGCATGATGAAGCGATTCCCATAGACTTGTATAAGGACAAAATTCTATAAGAACAGAACCAAAATCTCAGGGACTTTGAGTCTGGTTCTGCAACCACCCTCCAGGAGCATCGGATGTGCATCTGACAAGGACTCGGCTCCACCCTCATGTGCAGGCTACCTGGCGAGTACTCTGCCATGAGCAACCTCTAGGGTGGTAACTATAACAACTCTGCAGAACTTGTATGAATGAGTGTGTGAATGAATAAGGAATGGTAGTGAAATAATATTGAATTGCATATCCTGATTTCTCGCTCTTTCTCTGTATTTACAATAAACCTGGCATTTTTGCCTCATCCCTCTTATAAGATCCTGTTGGTATTATTTTATTAGTGTAACATTTGTATATATATCTGTGTATGTCTATATGTGTATATCTATCTCCTTACTAAATATTCCATTCTATGCATCTGATGAAGTGGGCTGTAGCCCATGAAAGCTTATGCTCAAATAAATTTGTTAGTCTCTAAGGTGCCACAAGTACTCAATATCTTCATTGTGATTACAATATATTTGCAGGATTTATTGATAAAAGTTCTTCCACAAATGTTTATTATCTAAGCTCCATGTGTAAAAATGGAATAGTTGTGAAATGTCAGCAACTATTTTGCAAACTGTGCTTTTCATTGGTATGAAGCAATAGCTGAGTTACATACAGCACAGTTGAAAATGAAGCTCTGTGACACACAGGACTTCACACACATCAGGGATTCATGCTGCAAACTGTAGAAGCTCAAACAAATAAACACTGCCACTTATAGATCAAAGACAGTGTTGCAACTGTTATGTATCCACTGTACTGTTCTAAAAACACTATCAGATTTTAAAAAATGAGGAAATTTCATGATCACCAGACAGTACTTTTTTAGATAAGCTATAGGAACCTCCTTTAAGTTTATTACAGAGAAAAGGCTGCCTGTTTGATCACATTGCCAATTTTTTTGTGAAAGTGAGAGATGTACTGCAAAAAGATGAAAGTCTTTTGGGACCTGATGACCTGCATACAAACATGTATATTGAATTTATTCTATTATTTAAGCAATATTCATTAACACAGTAGTAACCTTTGACTGAAAAGAAAAGCTGGGAAGAAATTGTTTTTGTAGTTTAATATAGATATGCCTGAACATATGATCTCTGGTGCTCTAAAAGTAGATGCCTTTACATGCAGTGCTGCTTATTCTAATGCATTCTCTAAGAAAGTTGGCCAAGCAAATGCAAAATGAGGTAAAATTAATTCCACTCTCTAAAAGATAATACTAATGGCATAGAAGATGCAGCAGTTACTCTATGCTTTGTAGTGGGAATAATTTACAAAAATTCATACATTGGGGACATGAGTTTGAATTCTCCTAGGCACACTAACTAGGGATGTGACAAATCCACTTTTTCAATCACTAGATGCCAGATGTTAGCTATTATTTTCCACTGGATGCCAAATCCAAAGCCAGATTTCCAGTGGAGTCATGATCTCATGTTACAATTAACTTGTACTAATGTGATGACCATAGCGATCATGAATTTTGCGTCTATCAATAAACAAGGATGAAGAGAGAGCAGTCATTTAAAAAGTGACGCCCAGTTCTTGTCAGTTGCCAAACTCTCCTACCTTCCCCTCCATATAATAATTCCTCAGCTGCTAAATTATATTCCATTCAGGTTCTTATACCATACCTATCACCATGACAAGTAAATACTTCTCCTCCTCTAATAAGTCCACTATCCTGCACTGGGTATAGATGCCCTCCTGCATCAACCTCCTTCAACTGCCAATCTAGAATTGTAGAACACGGAGATGGAAAAGAACTATGAGATCATCTAGTCCAGTGGTTCCCAAACTTGTTCGGCCACCTGTGCAGGGAAAGCCCCTGGCGGGCCAGGCCGCTTTGTTTACCTGCCGCGTCCATAGGTTCGGCCGATCACAGCTCCCAGTGGCCGCGGTTCACTGCTGCAGGCCAATGGGGGCTGCGGGAAGCGGCGCAGGCCAAGGGATGTACTGGCCGCCACTTCCCGCAGCTCCCATTGGCCTGGAGCAGCGAACCGCGGCCACTGGGAGCCGCGATCGGCCGAACCTGCGGATGCAGCAGGTAAACAAACCGTCCCAGCCCGCCAGGGGCTTTCCCTGCACAAGCGGCGGAACAAGTTTGGAAACCACTCATCTAGTCCATTTCCCCATCAATGAATGGTTGTTTCCTACCCTATACAAAATTTCCTGAATCCCCAAACTTTATCAATACACATTTGCTTTCTGAGTGGACAGTCAGTAAAACTTATGAGTTATATTTTTCCACACCCAAAAAGCAATCATGTACTTTGAGTCTGAAGAACTTTTATCTTAAAGGATAATACATAAAATAATTTAAAAAATCAGATGTGAAGTTTCCACACGGACTCCAGAGAGTGTGTATGCTTGTGCGTATGGATGGCTGCTACAGCAGCAACTTTGAAAACAAAATGGCTGCTGTTTCTGCACACAAGAAGAACTCTTAAGGATGTAGCACCAAAAACAAAGGCATCAAATTGTCATAACTATATATACTGCCTTCAGAGCTGGTTAAATATTTTTGAAATTTTCTATTTCAAATTTTGACCAAAAAAGAGTTGAAATGTTCATGAAAAATATCCACAGGAATTATATCCCATTTTTCAACCCATTCTAACCCCCTTTATTAACTGGGAAGAGCGGCCATATATTGAAAGGATTATTATATTGCATATTCATATGAAATTGTGGGTGCACAAGGATTGCATGCACAGAGTTGAGTGTGCCCTCTACAGTATGCCAAATTTTGAAAAAGATGGGAAGAAGAAGAGGACGGACAGGCCAGTAAAAAAGGCCATGAGACTTGCTGGGCTTCTTCTGATACCATCTGAAAATTAGGTAAGGAGGAAGATTGGAAGGTGTACAGTATGTCTGATACCATTTCTTTTGGGCCCTGGTGCCTGCAAATTCAAATTTTGCATACTGTGTAGCAGTGTGCATTCTGTCTATAGATTCCTAATGATCTGGTGCCATATATACAATTCAGAATAGTGTAATTTTTGTCCAAAAAAGGACCAAATGCTTCACGTCTTTCTTGTTTTATAGTGATATCTTAAGTGGTGTAACAACAGAGATGGAACAGTCCTCAACAATTTCAGCATTGCCAACCCCAAGCCTTCAAAAGTCATGAGTCAGCTGCCTCCCCTCCCCGCCCAACCATGAAATTGGCTTTAAAAAAATGAATTTAAAAAAAAATACATTTGGAGTTCTTTTTAATTGCCTTTTCGGTTTCTGAGCTTTTAGGGAATGCTCTGTTCACATACTCAGGCTTTTCTCTGCCAGAAACTTACCTTTTTATGGAAATATGCAAGATTATATTCTTAGTTCTAGTATCTGAGGCTTGAAGAAAAATATTTCAAGACTTGCGATAAAACTGCAAGAGTTGACAAGCTGACTGTTTTTAGGGTATTCCTCTGCAAATAAATGAACCTTATAATGCATCCTACAGGTGACAACATGTGGGACCATCCTAATCGCCAGGATAAAGAGCAAATTAATTGGCTAGAAGATTGTCACCCTGATGAACCTACAGTGCCCTGCTGGATCTGCAGGTCTGTGTTTAAAGGTCTCTTGGCATGGAAGCTACAGCAAGGTAGCACCTTGAATTGCCAAGGACACAGAAGGATCAGGGCTTGGAATGCTCTTCCAGAGTTGAGATTCTCTGTTTTAAGGCTTGGTGGCCCAGAATCTGCAGGCACTGTGGCGTTGCAGTATGTCTTTGCATCTGCAGGTTGTGGGGGAGGAGGGAAAGAGTGTAACAATACAAAGCATATTAAATTCAGATGCAGCAAAAGGTCCTGCTAACAGCACCTCAATAATGGACTCTCTCTATGTGTGGCAGGAGATGAGTGCAGTGGAACCATTCCAAGGACCAAACCAAATACATATGTACTAGCTGCTGGGGTAGGTCCTGGGAAGAACCCTACTGCCATCTTGCCTCTCCTCCATTCCCATGCTGTAGCCTTGTCCTCTGCCACCCCCTCTTCGAATCTGGGACAAGGCTACAGCATGGGAATGGAGGACCCAGTGTTACAGTAAGTCTAGGGTCCAGGCTGCTTCAGTCAATCGAGTACCATTAATGTTCATGGGAAGCAAAGAAAAGGGCAAATAATGACTAAACTGAGTTAATTTAAAACTTTTAGCATATATTGAAGGAAAATGTTTTGTAGTATATTTTACTACCATAAAGCAGTAGCACTGAAATCAGTCATTCAAAAAAACAAGTGTAGGGTAGTAGGCACTAGAGAAAAAGATTTGTCAATTTGTTACTTTTTGTTCCACCGAATTTCACTTGATTACTTTCAGTTTCACATTACACAAATCAGCATCTCCAACAAATTAAACTTTATTCTCATTGTCAACAAAATTTTCACTACAAAAATATGCCAAAAAATATAGATTTCTGCATGTCTTTAATGTGAAAGCCTTCTTTACTCACAAACCAGGCTAATTCTTTTCCATTTTTGTTCAGAGATTAGACTAAGAAGTTGGCATAATGTTTTTTAAAAGATTGAGAGAAATAGGTCCTTTTTTGAATCCACAATTAAATGTGAAAAATTGGAATAGTTTTTAATTTCTTGAGTGAGATTTAACACACTTCTGATTTTAGGTCCCAACATATTTTGTAACTATCAGAGATATAACCTGTTTCTACTGATTTTTCCCCACTACACACAGCAGTTGGAATCTCTTCTATGCCACAACAGCTCAGTTTTCTGCAGCAAGTACATTTTAGAAATTCAATTCCTCTCTTAACAAAATCTTATCTTGGTGTTCTGTGCATGCACCAAAAGGCTTTGCAGGCAGGGCAGAAGATAGTGAGAATGCTCATAAGTCCTTCATCAGTTTAGAGATAAAGTGCTTTTCGTAGCCAATAAAAAAAGGAGCACACAATTTACAAAATTCTAGTTAATGACAAATTCACTCAGACACCAATTTACCAGTAACCCATACTCTTAACCTCAGACATCTTCTTATTAGAAGAGAAACAAATCTCTGGGTGTTGTAAGATAATATCAATTGGATGGCTGCCAAATACTGTAAATGTAGGCAATTGGTCAGAAAACATTGGTTCTGATTGTCATTTACACTAGGGCCCCTTTACACCACTCTGTCAGTGCAAAGAGACCTTACAAGCTAGCGTAAATGTAGTTTATGCCCAATTTAAGGTCAGTTTACACTGCCAGAGAGGTGTAAAGCAGTCTTAATGTAAATAAGAATCAGGACCATTGCGTGCAGCATGGTTCTGTGGAGAAGGGAGGACATGAAGATCCTTTTATACACTTTTAAATGTAAAGTTTACATTTGGGTTAAGAATAATCTCATCTAACCCTCCCCAAAAGCCTCTGGCCCACTCTGTGGTTAATGGTGTAAACACAGGGCATATGAATAGATTATTTGCAGGAGGAAGACAAACTTTTTTTGCACCCCTACCCCAAAATGCTTAAAGTTGGTACCTCAGGCAACATAATATTGTATACGGTATGAGGTAGAAGAGGGGACCACAAGAATCTGACAAATCACTGTCTGAGACTTAGGTGACATTTTAATAAGTTCCACAGCTGTTAGAGAAAAGCCAGATACAGTAAGGAGAAAAGTTATTTTCTCAGCAGATATTACATGTCGTCTTGTGCTGGTTGGCTTAAGAGGAAATCATAGTTTCTAGTGGAAATAGTTAGAATCAAAGAAGTCTAGAGAAAATTGTCAAATAAGTGACTGAATAAAAAAAAAGAATCAAAGTGAATCCTCCCTGTGATTAGAGACATCATCTCAAATCTGACCTACATCAAATAATTTCTTGTTTTACTATCATTATTAGCCCCCTCGCCCTCCACTTTTTAAATGCCTTATATCTCAAAAATGATTTGTGAGACTTATTTCAAACTTGGCAAAACAACAGCAACAAAATGCTCTGGGGTGACACAACACATGAGACATTTCAGACAAAAATTACCTTTTTATTTTCACCCCTCTGACAGCAATTAAAAACAGGTTTATAATAGAGACTGTCATACAGCCTTATCTACAGAATCACTACCATGGCTCCATAACACAGCTCTAGACTCTGGCAGATACTGCAGTACTGCCCTCCACCTACCAGCCAAAGATCTACCTATTTCTAAACCATCCTACATCCTAAAAGTAGAGACCTCACAACAATCTCTCCTGATAGACCTTTTAACCCTTGTGAAAGTAACATTTCAAAATAGAGGGTGTGACCACGATGAAACATCATATGGCTGCAGTGCGTTTACTCAGTAGGACAGACTGATATTCCTTTTGACAAGAGCAATCTCTAATGTGCATGTGAAGGATTGGCGGGGACACCAAGACAGAGGTAATATTTAATGTAGGAACCTTAACTTTGAATGTCCTTTATTTTCTTGTTTAAAACTGTAACCATCTTGCTAATTTTCTTTTCTTCAGACCTTAACTCTGTCTTGAACAAAGGTTTCTGGGTGGGAATTTTAACATGCTGAGGGAAATTACTGAGAATGAGTGGCTAGTGCCACCCATCTATATATAGTACATCACCTTTCTCTCTATTCAAAGGTAAAACCCACCAGCTGCTGGTTTTCTCCCTGCTGAGTTGCAGACTGTATAATAAAGAATAGTTGTAAGACATACAATAAAATGAAAAGGAGTGAAATGCCCATGGAAGTTCCAAGGTTGCACAGGGTTTTATATTACACATTGGTATTAATCTCTGTATAGTACAACTGTCTCATGGATTTTCAAGGGGGGAAAAATCTATATTTCAGCTGCCATAATGTGTGAGATCTGCACATAAGAAAACTGGGTTCTTTTTTCAAATATCCATAAACAGAAGAGAGAACCCATTTTGGGGAGGGAGTGGAGTCACACCAACAAGGTGGAGCTCTGGCAGCGATTTGTGCCTGAAGTACTTTCTGGCAGGAAGGGGGACTGCACATGAAGACCGATTCAGTGCCCTGAGTGTCCTATATGCCAGTCAGATGTGTAGTAATAGACCCTATTTCTGAGGAGAAATTAGTCAACTGTATAAGGCTCTGATCTTGCACCACTGAAGTCAATAAAAGTTTTGCCATTGAATTCAGTGTGAACAGAATCAGAGCCAAATGCAAGCAATGACTGAGTAGGGTGACCATATTTCCCAAAGAGAAAATGGGACACTCCCAGCTGCTCATCCGAGGGTCCCTCACCCCATGTTGTTGCCCGTTGCTGGAACCCTACACCCCCTCTTCCCCACGTGAGGCTGTTGCCTGGTCACTGAAACCCTGCGGGGACCCATATGCTGGAATGCTGCTCCCTCCACCTCCCCCCTCCCTCCCCCCGTGGGGTGCTGGCATCTCCACTTGCCCCCTCTGCACCACACCCCACAAAATGGGCATTTGTCTGGTTTGCTCTTGCCAATTGGTCAAGTCAGCAACAGCAAACGGGACAAATACCCATTTTTGGAAAAAAAGTCGGGACGGATAGGACAGGGCTTAAAAAAGGGACTGTCCTGGCCAAAACGGGACATGTGGTCACCCTATCACTGAGCTGAGGAGTGGGAAAAACTTCATGGGTAAAATCCTGGCCCCTGTGAAGTATGTACCTATGTAGCAGCAGTCATGACTTTTTTCTCTACCACACCTTTAAATGTTTAATGATTGTGACTGTCTTTAGGGGCAGCTGCCATTTTGCAAAGCAGAGGTCATACAACTGAAATCGTATGTATAAAATCTTTGTATATGGAATAAAACCAACACCTATGTGCTAAGATAGCAAAAGTACAGTTGGGATTTTCAAACAAGACTAAAGGAGTTAGATACTCAATGCCCATTTGAGTTTTGTGCCTAACTTCTTTAGGCTCAATAAATATATCCATCTGACTTGGCTATAGCTACTCACATGAATCCAAATTCAGTAAACCATTTATTCCTGGGGAAAAGGAAGGTGGGGGACTCTGACAAGTTAGAAAAGACCAGAGAGGACTTTATCAGTCAGAAAACCTCCAGCCACAAAGTTGTGCAGTAATATAATAGGTTGTACAATGTTCCACAGTATATTTCAGTTTAATGCTAGAAGATATTGCTGAAGCTACCTTTCAGGATCGTTGATAATGCTGCTAATACATTGTAGTGGGGTGGTCACCCCGCTCCTGCCTGAAAGGGATAAAGCAGCTCTGGAGAGGTCTGCCGCGGGGGAAAAGACAGGCTAACTTGTGGAAGTAGCCACAGGTGGGGCCATGCCCCAATCAGGCCACAGCTGGCCCTATAAGAGGGCTGAGGGCCAGAGGCTAGAAAAAACACTTTCTTTAGCTTCCCTAGAGAGAGAAGGACCTGGCTGCCTTGGAAGCTGAGCAGGGTACCTAGGGTGGAGCTGTGCTGGGGAAGGCCAGAGGGAGCTGGGGAACTCCAGCCTAGAAAAGCCCCAGGCTGCCGGCCGAGTTAAGGGCCCACAAAGGGTACTGGGGCTGCAGAGGGGCAGCCCAGAGATAGGCAAAGGCAGCAGGTCCTAACCCCCTTTGCCAATGATGAGTGGTTCACAGACTGCAGTCTGCCCCAGGGAACAGGGGCTAGATGATGACTGGCAGTAGCCACTGAGGCAAGGTGAGTTTAGAGGGTTAGGGTTCCACTGGGTGGGAAGACCCAGATTGTGGGTTACTGCTGGGGGCAGAACCTCAGTGTAAAAGGGCACTGGGGTCTGGGAGGGACACAGGGCCAGCAGCAGGTGAGACACCGGCCTGCAGAGGGCGCTCCGAGCTGGAAAGAGCTAATTCCCAGGATGACCAGCAGGAGGTGCCGCTGCGGTGAGTTGGCGCCCTGCTACATACATACAGAAAAAATAAGATTATATTTTCTCTTTTGTTACATTGCCCTTGTATAGCTGTATTACTCCTAGAGCAGTTTCTGAGGGTATGGCCCTTTTCATCACTTCCTGACCCAAACTCTTTGTTCAATGCACTAATAAACAGCTGCCATGTTTCATCCCTGATATTCTTAAAGATGAAAGGCATTATGTAAATACGTTGTTGTCATTATTAACATTAACTTGTGTTCCATCATGTAGCCAGTTTTCTATCTGTATAGCAGTTAAAAATATTGGACAGTCAATAGGTAAGTTAGCTGAAAAATAATATTTTGCATTGGATTTAATTCCCTGCTCCTGACACTAAGATTCCAAAGGACATTTTCTGCAAGATCTTGCCATTTTAAAATAAGCTAAAATTCAGGCCTTAACTGACAGTCAATTTAATTAGAAAATCTAGGGAGCAGTGATTTAGGGTCAAATCTTGGCTCATGTTTTATGTGGGAGAGAGAGGTCTGTAAGCTTAGTCTTCTACAAGTATAAGCTGCACTGGCCCAACAGGTCAGGCCAAGTATTGTACGTTTTTGTGACTGATTCATGAAAACAGATGTAGGACTACTTTGGCATGGAGATGCCTCCAGTCCACCTCCGCCCCCTAATGCTTCAACCAGTCTTCTGCAAAATTATTCCTACTCTCTCCCCAACATGTAGTAACCCCCATGGAGCTCCCTAAGGCACCATCAAATACATTACATCTTGGGGTAGTGACTAAGGGTTTCTCATATACTTACCCCTCTCACCCCCAATCTTGAATGACCGGGAGGAAATGTTTGTACCAATGGGCCCTAGCTCACAATTGTAGCTTTCCTCTAGGAGTGCAGTTTACAAAGGGTGCAGCTCTTTTAGTAATACCCATGGCTGATATCCAACCCCTGACCCCTTGAGAGTTGGGGAGCCACTACTATGCTAATATCATCCCTAGAGGTCTGGGGAGGGTAAAATAACAAACTTTTGCCTTGTGAGCAGGACACAGGATTTTTCAAATCATGAAGGAGCCACCTCAGGATAGCTGCAGGCCTCAGAGCATGGCTGGGGCACTCAGTTCAGGCTGGGTCCTTGAGAACAGAAGGGACAGGGCCGGAGATTAAGCTTCATGTATTAGTGCTTTTCTGATTTTACTTTATCCAATTCCACAGTTCGGTAGAATAGCCAGACAAAATCATCAAATCATTATGAAAGGGAATGGTCCTGATACCCAACACAAGTGATGGGGTGAGATTCTACCTGTAATTCCAGTCCACAGAGCTGCAGGCCTATGAGCTGATCTGTACACCTGCTCCCTGGCTGTGTGTGTTGGGGAAATTTCCCCAATACCATACACTTCATATACATAAAACTCAATTACTTGGGCTTTATGTCGGTGAAGTGAATTTCTCCTTTAACTAAAGTGGTTGAGGCCTATGCTCCTGAAGCAGGAGATCTGGTTCTACACAAATGGCTGGGGAATGTATGTATGTATATCCCACTTCTCTCCTATTTTAAAAAAGGATCTGTGATATATATGAATGTATTGAGCAGAGTGTTGAATCTGTTTCTGTGAATTTGCAATTATAGTTCTTTAAGCAGTTGCCTATGTTGAATCTGTTGTTACATAGTGGTTACTGTGTTTCTTTTTCTTCTGTAAGGGAGAGTCAGCCATCATGGCTCCAACTTTGTGTGTGCATCTGTGTTTCCAATCAGGATTTTGTGCTATATCCACCGTACATAGCAAATGGCAATGAGGATTTCGAGAACCTTCTATGTATCAGAGTAGCAAGCCAATCTATCACATTGCTTGCAACCAGAAGGAGGGGAAACGGGGAGGGGAGTCTGATACAACTGTGAGTACTCTGAACTACTGACCTAATGGCAGGGAGGTAAAATGGTAGGCTATACTAGAAAAATCGAAGCCTTTGACAGTGCCATGGAGGACTGGCCCGCAAGAGGCTGAAGCTGTATGTTGAAATAAATGAGATTCCCCAGGAAAACATGTAGCAGCTTTACTGGGTGAGATGGAAGGAAAAACATACAGTTTAGATCACAGTCTGATCATCCCAGAGAAGCCAGCGAGCAAAACCTATAAAATTGTTCAAGGACGTTTGCCATCCAAGCCTCTGATTATAGCAGAAAGGTTCAGGTTTCATTAAGCGGAATCAACTTGAAGGTGAATCCATTTCCTCCTTTGCAACAAGTTTAAAAAGACTGTCAGAACACTGTACTTTAAAGAATGGGCTTAAAAGGCCCTGAGAGACAGATCTGTATGTGGATTGACTAACAAAATCATACAGAAGAGGCTCTTAACTGAGGAAAATCTTACCTGTAAATGCACAGTAGAAATTGGAGTAGTGATGGAAACTGTGGCAAGAGGTAAAAATGCATAAACGATCTGTGACCCAACACAAGCGCCAGTGTGTTCAGCAGACACACATATGCTACTGATGTGGAAAAGGGTTCCATGCTCCTTCTGACTGCCAATTTAAATATGCATATTGCAGAAACTGTAATAAAAAAGGACATATCCAAGCAGTTGTTGTGCTAAGAGAAATAAGGAACAGACCGAATGAGGGTATAGAAAAAGAAATATCATTGTACATTCTGTAGACAGAGGCAGCAGTGACATAGACTGCAAGAGAGGAGTAGCCCTGCTGGATATATATCGTGTGAGCAAAAATGACATATCAGCATTCTGGTGACAACTTGAGTGACAGGAAAAATGCTCAAAATGAAATCAGACACAGGATCCACAGGGTCCATTATCTCGTGTTCAAAATATGAGAAAATACCAAACTGAGGCAGACACCAAAGTTACCAAAACATATATGGGAGAAAAGATAGTGATAATTGAAGTAATGCATGTGAATGTGGAGTATAACATGTGGAAGCAGAGACAAACAATAAGCAATGTTTATTAGATTTATTTGTTGTTGTTGACTGGTTCTGCGGGGTCATGAATGGTTACATAAGGTTCCACTGGATTGGAAAGCTATAAAAATGCTGCAGTCATTTTCAGCACACCCCACTAAAACAGATGAACAGCAGCTGAAAGGGATACTAAGTCAGGTATTGTGAGTATTCTCAGAGGTCACAGGAACTCTTAACACACATGAAGGCTAAAATAATCCTAGCCAAGAAGGCACAGCCCTAGTTTCACAAAGTTGTATCTGTTCTTTACAGTATTTGCTCAAAAGTAGACTCTGAATTGGAACATCTGGAAAGAGACAGCATAATTTCAAAAGTGGTCTGAAGCGAGTGGGGCACTCCAGTTGTTCCAATTGTAAAAAAAAAAAAAAAATGTGGTGCAATAAGGGAGTGTGGAGATTTTAAGGTCACCATAAACCCTGAAAGTTGAAAAATACCCCCCTGCCTTGAATTGAAGACATTTTTGTTACACTAGAGGGGGAACAATGATTCAGCACAATTGATTTGTCACAGGCCTATCTACGGATGGAAGCTGAAGAAGGGTCTAAGGCATACCTCACAATCAACACATAAAAGGGTATGTACCAGTACAACAGACAAGTGATTGGTATTGCTTCAGCCCCTGCTATTTGGCAATGGGAAATGGACCAAGTGTTGCAAGGTATCTTGAGAACATAGTGTTATTTGGATGACATTACTGTGACCAGTGGAAGTGAAGAACATCTGTAAACCCTGAAAACAGTATTAAAATGTCTAGAAAAATATGGGTTTCAAGCCAATCGCATAAAATGTAAATTTTTCAAGGGCTTGATAGCTTATTGTTGGCACATTACTGATGCATAAGGCCTACATAAATTTAGGAGAAGATTAAAGCAGTCCTGGAAACTCCACTGCCAAAAGATATGTCACAACTTAGATCATTTCTTGGATTTACTATGTACTGCTATAGCTGATTTGTACCAAACCTAGCGACTTTTATTGCTCTGCAGAACTGTTTGCTGCAGACTGGTCAAAAGTGGGTACGGTCATGTGAGTGTCCAAAAAACAACAACAAAAAAACACCTTTCCTGGAAGCAAAACAATCAGACAGTGTGCTTACACACTTTAACCCATCCTAGCCTATCAAGTTAGCATGTGATGCTTCCTCACATGCAATTGAAGTGGTTATATTGCACACCAGGCCAGATGGCAGTGAGAGACCCATAGCATTTGCCTCCAGATTTCTCACAGCAGCAGAACATAACTATGCACAAATAGACAAGGAGGCTTTAGGTCTGGTACAGGATGTGAAGAAATTCAACCATTATGTGTTTGGGAGGAAATTCATCCTTGTCAAACCAGACCAGCAATCCTTCATCCAAGAAAGGGAATTTCTGTGACAACTGCAGCATGTATGTAGTGCTAGGCTCTCTTCTTAGCTGGTTAGGTCTATGACATTGAATTCAAAAGAACAGAAGCATGCGCAAATGCAGATGGACTGTCCTGAATGCCCATGCTAGCTGAAGGGCAACCTGTAATAGGGACAGAATCTATCAAATTTGTTTCAGACTGAATGTTCTCCAGTGACTTGTAGTTTGAGCAAGAAACCAAGAGGCATCCTGCACTAGCTCAGGTTTGTAAAGCCACTCTGAAGGGATGAAAATATACTGAGAGCCCTTATCTGGCAGCCTTTTATGCATGCAAAAGTGAGCTTACCATACATCAAGGATGTGTCATGGGAAATTTGTGTTATACCTAGTAAATTGTGCATAAGAGTGCCATGTAGATCACCAAAGGGTCAAAAAAATGAAGGCACTTGCCAGAAGTTTTGTATGGTTGCCAGGCATTGACCAACAAATAGAGCAATTTGCTAAGGAATATTTGGGAGGCCAACAGGTACCGCACATCCCTAAACCAGAGCCATTACACCCTTGAATAGCTATCCGCTCCCTCGCAACATCTGCATATTGATTTTTCCAGACCATTTTTGACAATGATGTATCTAGTGGTGGTGGATGGCCAAAAGTATTTTCATTTGTTTGTTTTTTGCATGAAAACCATCATAGCTACATAGACAATAGAAAACCTTTGAAGTTTGTTTGCGAAAACTGGAGTGCCAGAACAAGTTGCGAAGGGCAACGGGACTCAGTTTATTCAGAAAAGTTTTGCTGGTTCATGAAGAAAAATGGTATTAGACGTATCACCTTGGCACTGTATCACCCAACCATGATCCTTACAGCAGAAGCTGGCATACTCTTGCTAGAATATCAAAATGTCGTACATGCCATGACAAACCAAACACTTGCAATGCTGATTCTGGCCAAAAGCTCAGGTCAGACTTGGATGTATTAAAGCTAGATCTATGTCTACAAGTCAGAAATTGTCAAATAAGTCAAGTTGCACCTCGTGAGCGACAACAGGGTCAAACGGTGTTGGTGCATGATTATCGTGGATGCGGTACATGGCTTCCAGCAATTGTTGGCATACAAATGTTTTCCTTATTCCTGTACAGCACAAGTGGCACCCAGTATGTTTTGATGCTGCCACATTGACCAATTGCAAGATTCAGGGATGACTTCGTGGCTGACAAAAGACACAAAATTCAGGAAGCCACCATCATAAACAAACAAGAGAAATACAATCTAGATGGAGCTACAATAAGGTGGTTGCAAAACTAATTGGAAAACCGTTCCCAGAGAGTAATTATCAGTGGTTCACAGTCAAGCTGGAAGGGTATATCAAGTGGGGACCTGAAGGGATCAGTTCTGGGTCCGGTTTTGTTCAATATTTTTATCGATTTGATAATTGCATAGAAAGTTTGCAGACAATACCAAGCTGGGAGGGGTTTCAAGAGTTTTGGAGGAGAGGATTAAAAATCAACATGATCTGGACAAACTGGAGAAATGGTCTGAAGTAAATAGGATGAAATTCAATAAGGACAAATGCAAAGTTCCTCCATTTAGGAAGGAACAATCAATCTCACACACAGAAAATGGGAAATGATTGCCTGCGAAGGAGAACTGCAGAAAGGGATCTGGGGGACATAGTGGATCACAAGCTAAATATGAGTCAGCAGTGTAACACTGTTACAAAAAAGCAAACATCATTCTGGGATGTATTAGCAGGAGTGTTGTAAGCCAGACACAAGAAGTAATTCTTCCACTCTACTTTGCGCTGATTAGGCTTCAACTGCAGTATTGTGTCCAGTTCTGGGCATCACATTTCAGGAAAGATATGGACAAATTGGAGAAAGTCCAGAGAAGAGAAACAAAAATGATTAAAAGTCTAGAAAACATGACCTATGAGGGAAGACTGAAAAAACTGGGGGCATGGCTACACTTGCCGATGTAGAGTGCTTTGAGTTAAACCAGCCTTTGTAGAGCGCAGTAGGGAAAGCGCTGTAGTCTGTCCACACTGACAGCTGACAGCGCACTGGCATGGCCACATTAGCAGCTCTTGCAACAGCCACTGAGAACTACTGTGGTAGCTATCCCAGCATGCAAGTGGCTGCAACATACTTTTCAAATGGGGGTGTGTGTGGAGTGTGACAGGTAGTGTGTTGTGTGTATGTGGGGGGAGAAAGAGTGGGTTTTTGGGGGGATGAGAGCATGTCAGCATGCTGTCTTGTAAGTTCAGACAGCAGCAGACCTCCCCGCCACACGCACCCCCCGCCTCTCTCACACACACACACAGCATTCCACAGTAATGATTGCTTTGTCTCAGAGCAGATAAGCATGCCGGCTGTCAAACGGAGCTTTCAAAGGGCATATCCAAAACAATGACAAGAGTGACCCCTTGACCTAAGGGATTATGGGACGTTTCCGGAGGCTGATCAGAGCGCAGTAATGCAACACCTCGTTCATACTGATGCTGGGGCGCTCCAGCGGGAGCGCATCAAATGTTATTCTACTTGCAGAGGTGGAGTACCAGGAGCGCTCTAGCCATGTAGTCAGAGCGCTCTACGTGCCTTGCCAGTGTGGACAGGTAGTGAGCTAGTGCACCCAAGGCTCCTTTAATGCGCTGTAACTCACAAGTGTAGCCAAGCTCTGGGTTTGTTTAGTCTAGAAAAGAGAAGACTGAGAGGGGACATGATAACAGTTTTCAAGTACATAAAAGGTTGTTACAAGGAAGAGGGAAAAATATTGTTCTCATTAACCTCTGAGGATAGGACAAGAAGCAATGGACTTAAATTACAGCAAGGGTGGTTTAGGTTGGCCATTAGGAAAAACTTCCTGTCAGGGTGGTTAAGCACTAGAATAGATTGCCTGGAGAAGTTGTGGAATCTCCATCATTGGATATTTTTAAGAGTAGGTTAGACAAACACCTCACAGGGTGGTCTAGATAATACTTAGTCCTGCCATGAATGCAAGGGACTGAACTAAATGACTTCTCGAGTCCTATGATTCTATTAGTTCCCCAGCTTGAAACAATAACCAATAACAATATACCAGAAAGCAACTGGGTGAACAACCAGCATCATCTGAGGGAACATCTAAGACAGATATTGCTGCAGACACACCACTTCATTAGGGAAATGTGCAAAATGTTGGCAGATATGATCCAAAGGATAGAGGTAATGTCTGAATGTCTTGAGCAGAGTGTTGAATCTGTTCGTGTGAATTCGCAGTTATAGTTCTTTAAGCAGTTGCTTATGTTGAATCTGTTATATAGTGATTACTATGTTTCTCTCTTCTGTATCACAAGGGAGAGCTAGCCGTCATGGCTCCAATCTTGCGTAGAGGTCTGTGTGTCTAATCCTGGATTTGTTTTATATCTGCTATGCACAATAAGGTATTTTAAGTTATGGTTGACACTGACAAAAACAAATTATAACAGAACTCATAGGTTAAGAAGCACAGTTGCTTCAACTAAAAATACTGATGGATAATTGAGCAGGTCAATTATTCAGAGATTTTAGGTAGTCTGTATAGCAATATGATGTAGGAACTGTAGTATAGAGGGACAGATTTCTTATTTCTTTAACTCTATAAGACCAAGGGAAGCTGCCTACCAGACATACATTTAGATACTTATTAGTGGGTACTTTCAGTATGCAATGCAGATAAGCTATATTGTACTTCAGTTACTACAATAACAGCTCCTAATAGGTTGTTATGAACAGTAAATGGACATTGTTATAGATACTGTTACCTTAAGGGGAAGAAGGCAACGCTTCAAAGGAAAACTCTAGAAATGGTAAGGAAAAAGAAAATAAGAAACGAAAGCCCCTTTTCTTGAAACTGCAGACTCTACTCTCTTCTGTGTCTATCACCAGTGGATATTACCCTCCCTCCTGTATAGTGTAGAATCAAATAAAGAGGAAACAAGATAATCAGGTATAAACAAAGTGAGTGTATTAAGGGTAAAAGGTACAAAAAACTGGGAAGAATGGGGGAGAAATGCAAGAATAACACAGTAAAACAGCAAAACCATAAATCAGTAAAACAGTGAATCAGTGACTAACTCTGAGAGCTTGGAGCTCAGGTCCATAAGCCCTCCCGTGGGATTCTACAAAACAATAAACAATACCCCAACACAGAAACCTTTCTCCTATTGCTCTGATGTAGCAGATGTCACGTACAGGCGTGATGCCCAGGACCTACAATTCTTGGACTGATTTAGAGTCCTTGAGGAGGAACACTGCAGAGTCCAGACGACTGATGGTTCTTGTCGCTGGCGAGGAGACCCTCTGGGATGATGGACTCCAGGAAATGCAGGATATAGGAATGACGATGACAGGACTCCTCTTCCTCAAACACACTACGGGATAGATGTTGTTCTTTGATCTCAGCTCTGGAGCTCTGCGAAGACCTGACCGTGTACGTGCTGCCGCTGGAATGGACAGCCCCGCGCAGGCACTGAACAAGTCCTTATAAAACCTTTTTGGCAGGAAGAGTTCTGACTGGTTTGAGCTAGAATCTTTGTGGTAAACAAGTCCCCTTTCAAAGATGGAGTTCAGAGTCAGAGTTCATATACTCCATTTTGAATTTCAGTTTAAAGTCCATGATTCACTTAACAGTATATTAAAAACATCTTATAAATGGCTAACTGAAACAGTATATTTCATCTAACATATCCCCTCCTTGGGACCTTTTTCCTTAACTATGGACAAAAGGTTCCAAACAATTTAATATAACATCAAACATTAATAACATGAATTACAACAATGCATATGATAAATATTTACAGAGCATTACAACCAGAAATATCGAAAGGAACTTGTTTATACTTTCTCCTTGCTTTCTTATGTTTACATATTAATACAGTTAACCACATACACAATTAGAAGAAATTGAATAATTAAAACAACCACAACTGGATGTAGAAGAATATACCACATTGATCTTATACTTCTCATGTCGGTGAACAGGATAGATTCCCACCAATGGGCAGAGGTGGTTTCGTCCTTCATCTTTTTGTAATTCGTCTAATCTCAGAGATAGAATGTTGCACAATGAGAACAGTTTTACTTCCTTCCAATTTCAATTTATTCAAATACTGAGCCAAATTTTCATGGTGTAACAACTTTCGAATGGCCTTCTGATTTGCTCCAACATGGATGGGTGTCAATGTATTGTACAATCTATATTCATTGAACACATCTTTGATATATACATTATGTACAGATACATTGATATCACAACCCATTAACTGTATGACCTTACATATACATTCATTTCCTATTCCTGAATTAGTAACTTTATACAAATTATTAACTAAGAAATATGGACATAAACTCTGGATACAAAAACAACCAGAATCCACTTGTACTATGGCAGAGGCTCTACTGAGGGAATAGTGAAACACTTCATAGGAGCAAGTTCCCTCTACAGGGTCTAGGCAAGTGGAATCCTCCTCCCACACTTGGGTAGTGCAGGTATATCCCAGGTTGGGTTGATGGACGCATGCTTGCAGATTTATAGGGATGTATGAATTATTAGTGTTGACATGTACCCATTTATGTTCTTCTATAGGGACTAGTAGGGACTGGCTAGCATATATCCCCAAAGCAACAAGAGGATATATGGTTTCTTGATTAGCTGATTTTAAAGTAAGAATCAAGGCCATGATCGTATCGTTGTGCTGGAAGTAAATAAACATTAATAATTGCCACCATTGGTGATGTATTTTCTCAAAATCATTGGCATCCTTGTAGATGATTTTTTTCAATTCTAAAGGTAGCTGCTGGTTAAAACCATCTCTGATGATAGCTTTAGCTACCGTTATCAACCATTGCTGAGCTTCTACATATGCTAGGGCTTTTGAAATATTAGATTGGAGAATATCTAATGCTCCCAGTATTCGCAGGTGGTCTTGCTCTTGAATTTTAAGCCAATACGGAAGAATTTTAATGATGTCAAATGTTGTAGTTCCTAGAGCGTGAAATGCAGAAGTCAGTGGTTCGGCGAGGGAGGCAGCATCATGACCTACCTGACCAATTCAGTTTGCTAGTATTTGTTGGTCTACTGTGTTTAATACGCTTAATCCAGCTCCAACTCCTCCTAGCGCCTTTGCCACTAAATCATGTTTCTGCCTTGTAGATGAGTTGGAAGAAGGAGGGAGTACTCCTTGAACCCAGGCTCTCCATCCTACTAAAAGTGGCTCTGTATATAGGGCACATTTCTTATATACTGATGTTATAGATAATTGTAGAGGCATGATAATCCTTTTGATTGAATATTGAGGCTCTATCATTAAAGTTCTGGTTACGTCCTTTTTAATGGTTAGTGGTCCTACATGGTAAATGGGAGGTGGCGTTACCACATGTATTTCCTTTGTATATTCAAATTCCAGTGGGCCTCTCACAGTCCATAGTCCAGAATGATTGACCATAACATTTATAGTATAATTAATTGCACACCATTCCTTGAATTCATTCATGTCATTGTCCAATATACAATATCTTGAGGTAGTATGTTGTTTCAATGAAATGTTACAGCCCAACAAAGAGGAATTACAGGTTAATCTTAATATAGTAGTAGTATGATTAGGAGGTTTTATGGAAATATTTGCAAAATCTATATGGGCCTGTTGATGATACATTTTTATTAATGTGTTCAATTTTCCGGGTTTAACTAAAGAAGGAGATAAGATGTCAAATATAACACATAGATAAAGGTCTTTATGGCAGTTGTCAAACATCACTTCAGGCATACTCCATGTACAACCATATCCTGGACGTATAGGTCCAAAATGCTGTACTGGGTTGTGCGTGGTAACAGTGTCAGGTAATATAACCAACTGATTCTGAATATACTCAGAAACATCTAGGTAGCAACGTTCCATTACCTTATAGCCTCTAAGGGTCACCCATTCCCAATTTTTATGATTGTTTGCCTCTCTTTTCCCTCTTCTGTGATATCTGATTCTGAAAACTTTAACTGGTTTTCTAGTAGTCGCTTGAGGTATCTTTGTTATACTATTTTTTGTAGAGCTTTCTTGTTGTTTTCCTGGGTTTTGGCGTCTTCTTGATGTCGTTTCTGCAATTGGTGAGATTTTATTCCTCCATCGATATATTATTTGTGGGTTAACCTGACATCCTAGATATTCATTCATCTTAATAGGAAAGAATTTACTTCCTTTCAGAGTTACGTTGAAAGTTGATGGTAGATCCCGTTTCCTCCGGCATCTGTAAATATCCTCTGGAAATCGCTTTGTAGGGGCTTCAGGTGGTGCCATTCCTCTCATTGGAGTGTTGGTTCTTTCATTGACATATTCCTCATTTTCCTCTTCTTCCAGTCCTTGTTTTGTATATTCCTTTTGTGTTTCCAATTCCTTCCCTTGGTCATGCATGAAAGATAGTTTTCCGTGTGTCTCACATATCCAGTATTCATTTTTCTTAATTATTAAACTTCTACAGATCCATAAACTTAACCAAGTTATAACTATGTACATCAGAAATTTTCCAATAGTCTTCATATTTCTTTTGTTCAGCATCCTGTGGATGAAAACAAGACAATTAGTTTAGATCCTTATGGTGGTTTTTCATCACTCGTCCTATTACTTTCTGTTCTAGCTGGATTAGTACAGATGTTTCCTTTCCATAATTTTAATTGTGAGCTATGGAACCACTTTTGTACTTTATGTTTTCCGGTCTTCAATTCTAGTTGATAAGTTGTTGGACTGGCTTTATTGATGACAGTTACTGGTCCAACCCATCTTGGGCTCAATGGATGGTTCTTTTCAGAAAAATACTTAAAGAGAACTTGATCCCCTATGTTCCACTCTAAATGTCTTAAATTGTTGTTCAGTCTTTGATCCATCTTATGAATGTTTCCTTTTAAATTAACCGCCGCTGCCCTTTGCACCTCTGATATGGTATTTAACACTGATTTTATGTAATTGTCCGTCACAGCTCTAGGTCTATACTCGTCCGGTGGCACCCCTCCTGGCATCCACCATTGCTCAGGCATTACCATAGGTCTTCTGAAAAGTGCTTCATATGGGGTGAATCCATGGACGCTCACTGTGGATCTGATTGCCATCAGGATGAGAGGTAGATGTCTATCCCAGTTCTTTCCTGATGAATCAATTACCTTTCTTAGTGCAGTTTTTAAAGTGCGGTTTGAGCTCTCTACTAACCCAGAAGCTTGTGTGTGACCAGCTACATGAAATCTTTGGGGTATTCCTAAGGCTATACATAATTGTTTAGTTAATTATCCGGTAAAGTGCATGCCTTGATCTGAATCAATAATCCGAGGTAGTCTGAATGGACTGAACGTATTTTCTAACAACATTTTTACTGTCGCACCTGCAGTGCAATTCTTAGTTGGGTACCTGTGGTGGGGCGATTATCCCACAGCCCGAGAGACTGGGCTGCGGCAGGCCTAGGCGCCTGCGTAGACGCGCGGCCAATCAGGAGAGGGCTTACTGGGAGCCAATAAGAAGGCAGATTGGAGCCAGCCAATCAGGGCCCGGCTTAGCCATATAAAAGGCTGCCCAGAGCAGGACCAGTCAGTCTGTCCCAGGCCTTCAGAGGGGAAGGTTTGTCTCCAGAGCTGGGAGGCCAGCACCACGGACAGCGCAGTGCAGGCCAGCCTGAGAGAGTGGGAGAAGGCCCCACTCCATAGCCTGCTAGGCGGCAGGCCTGGGAGGAGGAGGCCTAGCGTAGCGAAGGGCTGTTGGGGAAGCGGTCCAGAGGGATAGTCAGAGGAGGAAAGAGAAGGAAGACAGGGAGACTGTCACCCGAGGGCCTCTGGACCGGGACTCAGAGTAGTGGGCGGGCCTGAGTCCCCCGCCCTCCTTTTCCCCCCTTTGTTTGCTGTGCTACCCCACGCAGCCACGGGCCGCAGGGAGCGGCCGGTCAGAACCACACCAGGTCCTGGACGGTGAGGATCGGACTCGAAGGTGTGGGGCTGTTGTTTACCCGCCCCCCCCGAAGGGGGTGTGAAGAGGCAAAAAGGACACTGTCGGAGGACAGTGCTCCAGAAGAGGACTCCGTACATTGAGGGTGACGCAAGTCCGCGCACCCAACGCAGGTGGAACGACAGGCGGGACACCACCCGAAGAGGCGCCCTACTGGTTCGAGCCAATTCCCCAAGACGACCAGGAGGAGGCGCCACAGCGGTGAGCTACTACCCTGTCACAGTACCCTTCTATCCACTTGGTAAATGGATCTATTAATGCCAGGCAGTATACATTTCCTCGGTTGGTTCTAGGTAAGGGTCCCATAAAGTCTTTTTCACTCAAATCCACGGGCCATCTACTAGTTGATGAAGTAGAGGTCCTTTTCTTATCCTTATATCAGGATTATTGTGGGTGCATCTCAAACAGTTGTTAATAAAGTGCTCAGTATCTCAGCTTATCTCAGGCCACCATCCCACCGTAACTAGCCTTTGTAGAGTCTTTTGGAGTCCAAAGTGTCCTTGTTGATGAGCCAGTTGGATTAACTCTCTTCGCAATATGTTTGGAATCACTAATATTGGAATCAAGGTATCTTTATCAGTATTTTCACTATTATCTTTTGTTGCCATGATTAGCCCAGATGTATGTCGAGTGATGAGTATGTTTTGTGTTTTCCATCTTTTAACAGCTTCTTAATTTCAGGATCTTGTTCTTGTAATTGCACTATGTCTTGATGATCTGTATGGTCCACAGGTTTATTTGCACTTATATTAGCTTCTGTCTTGTCCCATCTTGTTTCAGGTCCCATTACTGCTGCTTGCTTTGCTAACTTATCCACTTTGCTGTTTAATATGGATATCTCTGCCTGATTCTTTCTGTGTGCTCTTACTTTGAATAGATAAGTATCTCCCCTCCTAGCTTCTGCTAGGTTCCATGCATGCATAAGATAGCCAGCATATGATACTGGATGATTATCTGTGGTCTTCATATCCTGCTGTTTCCATACTGGCATCCAGTCTAACAAGGCCCTCATAGCCCAATCAGAGTCCGTATAGATGGTGATGTTAGCAGTCGACTCAGCATTTTCTAACGCCACTATGATGGCCACAACTTCAGCCGCTTGTGCAGAATGGTATGACACGGTTCCTTGATAGATCTTGTCCGAAGTGACATAAAGCGCTGCATATCCGGTAGCAGCCTTCCCATCTTTGAAAAGGTTACTGCCATCGACTACCCATAATTTTCTCTTACTGGCTTTTGCATTTTCATAGCATGATTCAAGTTTAAAGGGGGATACAATTTCTGGAATCTTGATGTTAGGTAGAGGACAATCATGATTATTTACATATATTTTCTCAGTTATTGGAGGGCAAAGTGTGAAAGGTGCAGAAATAGGTGTGTTGATCTTCTCTACTTGTACCTCTTTATTCAGGAGGGCAAGTGTCCAATTGGCAGTCTAGGGTGGCTGACTCGCCCTGCATTAGCTTTACCTGATATAACATATTGCACTGGTGTATGGGTGGTTTTTAGTACAATAGGGGCTATTCCTATTAAATACTCCCAATAGGAGATAGCCCAAACTAATGCAAGTACTTCCTTTTCGCACATTGTAAACTGTTTCTCTACTTCTGAAAGGACCTTAGATCCATATGCCACTGGTTTTAAGGAGGATCCACTCTGTTGTAATAATATTGCACTAATCGCCGTCTTGGTTGTTACCAGTTGTAGGTGGAAGGGCTGGTTGATTTGAGGGTATGCAAGTGCTGGTGCAGTCATCAAGGCTTGTTTCAGGTCTATCACTGCTTGCTGTTCTTCAGTTCCCAAAGTCCATTTCTGATTTTTTCTCAAAAGTTTATAGAGAGGTCTGGCCTTTTCGCTATAGTTTTCAATAAAATCTCTTGAAAATCCGACCAGTCCAAGGAATGATCGTAAAGTGCTTACATCTGTTGGAGCAGGCAGCTTAGATATGAGTTCTATTCTCAAAATGTCTGGTTTTCTGCCTGTGGGTCCAAGCTGAACTCCCAAGTAAGTCACTTGCTGCTGGACCAGCAGAGCCTTGCTAGGATTGATTAAAAATCCAGCTTTCTTCAATGCTTCGAGAACCTCATCTAAAGCAGCACAATTATCTTCTCTGGTCTGTATGGCAATTAGGATGTCATCTACGTAACTTATGATGTTACTAGAAAAAGTCAGATTCTTCCACAGGGCGGCCACCAGCCGATGGCACAGACTTGGGGCGTTATGATAGCCCTGTGGGACCCTGGTGAAGGTTAGCTGTCAGTCATCAAAAGTAAAAGCAAACTTGTAAAATGAAGAAGGGTGGAGAGGTATTGAAAAGAATGCATTTGAAATGTCCAATACAGAAAACCAACAGGCACCTTCTGTGATTAAAGCCATCACCTCAGGGAATTTTGTCACTACAGGAGCTAGTCTTGGGGTAACATGATTTAGCCCTCTATAATCAACAGTAAGTCTCCATGATTTATTATCTGCCTTCCTAACAGGCCAGATAGGCAAATAGCATATGCTTTGGCATTGGATTAGCACTCCTTGTTCTAAAAGTGCATCGATGGTTGGTTTAATTCCCTCCTTTGCCTCGATGGAATACTTATACTGTCTTAGTGGTTTGGGGGTCTGGTCCTTCTACCTTCACAGAAGCCTCTACTTTTCCACAACTGAGTTTAGTTGGTGCGAAAACCACGAGATGTTTCTGGGTAATCAATTTGATGTCCTCTTCCCATTCAGGAAGAATCAGTTTATCTGGCGTCTTAAACACATATATCCTATGGGCTGCTGGAATTACAAGACCCGCCTCTTCATCTGTAACTTGACACAATATGTTATTTCGTAAGTCCACCACTATCTCTAATTTTCTTAATAGATCTATTCCCAAGATGCCACTTCTAATTGTTGTAAACCAAAGGAAGCTTGGGTTGACAGATGTCCTACAGAACAAATAACAAAGTCAGTGAAAGGTATAGTACTTTCCTTTCCATTGTATGACTGAAGAGATTTAATGTCCTTAACTGGAATATTCCTAATGATTGAATTTGTTTTTGTGCAGAGTAGGCTGGTAGATGCCCCGGAGTCTACCAATGCCTTTTGTTTAATGCTACCGAAACTTCCCTTTAATTGAATTTCTAAAGTGGGTCTACCCCAATAGTCGTTAAGTAGGGGGGCCACAAACCCAGGGGCTTGGGAAGCCCGGCCACCTCAATTAGATTGGAGTGAGGTGGATGCTATAGGAGCATTAGAGTTCTTACTTGCTGATTCTTGTGATGTTTCATACTGTGCTAATTTCAGGAACATGTCCTCTGCTGATAACTTCTGCTTCACTAGACTGTCCCATGACTCATATTTACTGAGTCTTTTTAATAGCACCTTTTTCATGATTTTCATTTCCTCAGCAGAGCCACTGAACATTTTGTTAGTAAATTCTGGGGATTTATATTGTTGCTGCATTGGGGTTTTGCCTTGGCTTTTGTCTGTAGATGTTTTGCTATTGAAAGTTGCCACCTTTCTCTTAGCTCCTCCACCAGGGTAGGCTAGCTGTTGTAACTCGTAAACCTCTCTAGCTCTGCCTTCTAATTCAGCCATAGATGTAACACGAGCAACCACAGGACCCCTTCCCAGCTGTATATTAGGTGTTAAACCTTGTACATTAATTCTCTTAATTCAGGTACATCATAATCAATAACCCCTCCACGATTGACTCCCAAACCAGCTAACCAGAATAACAATTTTTTCCGCATCATATACCTTTCTGGTCGTTCTTCTGGCATTTTCTTTTCAGCATATACTTTACCCAGTAGGTTGTCATAAGGAAAGTACAATTTAAAAACACTCATCTATGGTATGTTGTTCGGTATTGATATCCACCATGATGCCATATGGTAATACTGCAAAATCCTCAGCTGACATGCATTCCCTCAAGAGTGCTACCATATCCTCCTGGCTGACATTAGGTGTTGCTGACAATTTTGCCAGCCAGTTCAATACTGTTTCCTTATTACAAATTCCCATTTGCTTTCCCAAAGCTCTAGTTTGTTCCGGGGTCAAAGTCCTAGTTTCATGTTTCACAGTGGGGGGTCTGTTATCATATTGGGTTACAATAGGGGCTAATGGGCATCCCCTGTCTACCAACATGGCCTCCTCACTACTGTGAGGTGCTGAGGGTTCCAATCTTTTACCCACTGGGACCTGGTGGTGAGTCCTCAGTTTCCGAGTCGGAACTTGACTCTTGAAATTCAGACTTAAAAGCTGCCAAAGGATTCATTTCAATGGCACTCATAACACCCTTGGCCAATTGTAGCTGCTTCTGCAGCTTGTCAATGCAGCGATTGCAGGCCATGTGATTGACAGACCTTAAGTTAACATTATGGGCTTCCTTCAGGAGCTGGCGCACTACTGCCTGCGATTCCTGAAGTTCTCTGCCTTTTATTTCAGCAGCAGTTTCTGCATCTGTAACCCTCGTATTAAGATTCCTCAGCTGTTGTTCGAGCTGGGGAACCTGTAAGGTCAGGCTATTTATCTTGGCAGCCTGCCTTTCACCTTGTTGTTTTAGCTGCTGCTTTTCAGCAAGTGCTTGCTTTGTCTGTTTAAGCAGCGGCACTTGTGAATTCAGTTCTCGGCTGAACATAGCCAAGCCGTATATGAGAGCACATTTTTGTGCTTTCTTGTTAGAGATAGGTTTACAGATGGAATACCTAGCCCATAAGATGGAAAACTTGTCCAGGGAGTCAACCCTTGCCAGTGACTCCTTCTTCCAAGGATTTTTGCCCTTTCCAAATAAATCCACACTAAACTCCACTGAGTTTTTATTTGTCTGGGACGTCCATCCTTGGAGGCTGAAAACTTGATCCATCTTCTGCTGCTGGGTTATAGATTGCTTTCCCAATCCAAGGGAAAAGATTACACCATTTGAAAATAGAGAGACCTTAGAAAAGAGACCGCTTCCAACTGCAGCTCTAAGGCCTTGGCAGACGCAACCTAAATTTTTGGGAGAAGGGCACAGCTGCTCCTCTACTAACTGTTGCCTTGCCAAAAGAAAGAGTGGCAACCCTTTTGGGGCCCGGTACCACTCCGTGCTCGTTTTTTAACAACCAGACACTAGCGGTGCTAGTATGGGGCCTACTAGTCTCTGCTACCTGCTTCTGGGTGGGGGTCCAGGCATCCCTGCAACCCTTATCGCCGATAACAGGATTTCCTGGGGCGGAATAAATTCCGTCCCTCACCCAGGGAGTAATGGAAGGGGGGCTCTCACCCGGACACTGCACCTTCCCTTGGACCATGATTCCGTAGGGGGAGAAGTAGGCACAGTTCCAATTCCACTCGAATTCCCTCCCCGAGTCAATTGGACCGTCACAGTAACTGTCACAAATAAACAAGCTAAAGCATAACAGGACTCTAATGGGGTAACTAATCCCCAAGAGAGTCCTGCCATGGGCACCAGAAATGTTACCTCAAGGGGAAGAAGGCAACGCTTCAAAGGAAAACTCTAGAAATGGTAAGGAAAAAGAAAATAAGAAACGAAAGCCCCTTTTCTCAAAGCTCCAGACTAGACTCTCTCCTGTGTCTATCACCAGTGGGTATTACCCTCACTCCTGTATAGTATAGAATCAAATAAAGAGGAAACAAAATAATCAAGTATAAACAAGGTGAGTGTATTAAGGATAAAAGGTACAGAAAACTGGGGAGAATGGGGGAGAAATGCAAGAATAACAGTAAAACAGCAAAACCATAAATCAGCAAAACAGTGAATCAGTGACTAACTCTGAGAGCTTGGAGCTCAGGTCCATAAACCCTCCAGTGGGATTCTACAAAACAATAAACAATACCCCAACACAGAAACCTTTCTCCTATTGCTCTGATGTAGCAGATGTCACATACAGGCGTGATGCCCAGGACCTACAACTCTTGGACTGATTTAGAGTCCTTGAGGAGGAACACTGCAGAGTCCAGACGACTGATGGTTCTTGTCGCTGGCGAGGAGACCCTCTGGGATGATGGACTCCAGGAAATGCAGGATATAGGAATGACGATGACAGGACTCCTCTTCCTCAAACACACTACGGGATAGATGTTTTTCAATCTCAGCTCTGGAGCTCTGCGAAGACCCGACCGTGTATGCGCTGTCGCTGGAATGGACAGCCCCGCGCAGGCGCTGAACAAGTCCTTATAAAGCCTTTTTGGTGGGAAGAGTTCTGACTGGTTTGAGCTAGTGTCTTTGTGGTAAACAAGTCCCCTTTCAAAGATGGAGTTCAAAGTCAGAGTTCATATCTCCATTTTGAATTTCAGTTTAAAGTCCGTGATTCACTTAACAGTATATTAAAAACATCTTATAAATGGCTAACTGAAACAGTATATTTCATCTAACGATACAGAAGATGTCCCAGCACTCAACGACTAAATATTTTTGTGGCATAGTTTTACAGTCACCCCTGGGGTGACAGGGCACTAATGTTGCTCTTCTCTTAAACACTGAATGTGTTTGGTGCCTATCCATCTAATCACCATAGTATCTGAGCACTTCAACTAATCCATCTTAACTGGTTTGCATTTAAATCAGATGGGGTCTTAATTTGCAGCATTGCTCACATTCTGCTTCATTTTCTGCTAACTCTTAATGTCCTCCTGTTTTTACAAATTCTATTTGGAGGGTGTGAGGATAAGGGAAAATGAAGGAAAATAATTTGGTTACCATTTCTCCCAGCTTCAATATTTTCATAATGTGTGATAGAGTGTGAGCACTATATTTTGGGATATAAACTTGGAAATGTATGGCTCTAAACTCGCCACAAAGACAGCCAAACCTGAATGATCCCCCTTAGAGGGATTTCTTATCATAAGATGGGCTTGCAGAAGAGGGATATCTTGCTAGGGGTCAGAGAGAGACGAAAGCAGGCCAAACTGAAGACCTGCAGCTGCTGTGTGCCTGCATCTTCCATGAGAGTCAAAGGGAGCTGCCGGTGCTTGGGCCTCTCAGGATCATGCCTTGAGGGTCTGGGTGGAGTAAGCGTAAGTGGTCCAGAAACTATTGCATTGGGTAACTGGATTTTGTCTGCATTGTCCGGATAATCAACATTCAGTGGAGCTTGGTACATGATAAACCTACAGTATAGGGAAATGGATCCTTAAGATAACAGCCAAGTTCATACAAGGAGTCTCGGGGAGCCATATCAGGTATGAACCCAGCCCTGAATCTTTTCCGTTTTCGTTTTGATGATATCACTGTCCTTTCAAAAGTACTTATTTTAAAAGCAATATAGAGCAAAAATAAAGTTTATAGGGGTTTTACATTTTAATTTATTGAAAATAATATGCTTGACAGCAGACCAAGTGCTGCCAGAATCATATGAACATTGTGGTTCATCTTTCTTTAGAGAGCAACATTTATTATTGTGAGAATAAAAATATTTTCCACAGTGTGAGTTCTCTGTCATCATCATCATTTTCCTTTGACTGCTTTGCACTATTATCATGGTGGCCTTCCCTACTAGCATCAGGACTGCCATGCCACTGTCAATCTCTCTACGAAAGATTCCTGCCACTTCTAGCCTTTGATGCAAGAACATGCATTTTTTTGTAAACAAAAATGAGGACTGGCTCTGAATCATAATTGAGATGAAGCACTACTTGAAGCAATTAAGTTCTCTCCTGTAAAGAGTGGGTCAACATCCCTACAGGTTTTGGAGTGGTCTCAATATGTTACCTATAATTTGTTTTTCCCTTAGGGACCCTTTTATAATATCTCTCAAATTATTTTCCTTCAACCTCATTGCATGGAGAGTTCGAAACGTACCATGATATTTTTTTGATAAATGGTGCTTTGTAAGCACAAAGCTAAGAAACTGTCTTAGCAGAAGTAGTAATTCATATCTAGAACTTACTGATCAGCTGTGGAGTTATTTCCTGAATGAACAGAAGTAACCTGCCTTCATTGGTCTGAATAGTTGTACATTCTTTTACTGGGAAATACTCTCATGCAGAGGACCTATGAAATTTTTTTCCTGTCAACATGTACTCATAAATTGCATGTTTAGCAAAATCATACTGTGATCCCTTACTACAAAAAGAATTTGTCATACAATTTTTACAAGAACCAAAATATTTTGTGAAACAGAAGATCATACATACATAAGTCACAATATGTGAGTTCTGTGAACATCTTCCTAAACATTAAAAACCATCTATTGTAGTCAAGCATGTCCATTTCAGCAGCTGTATCTTTACATTACTGGCTCAATTAGTGGGAAAGCCAAGTATAGTACTAACTGGATATGGAAAAGTTCAACTTGTTTATCTAGAAAAATATACTATGACTTACATTTTCCACACTGAATTAAACTGATAAGCTTCAAAACAGGAAATCCTCTCATGCTAAGAATATGGCAAGACAATTTTTCTTAAGATTTAACCTTCCTCTTTACAGGAATACCTACGCTAACCCTTGTATGTCTGTTGTGTGCTTAGAAGCCAGAATTCATGCAATGTATTTTCAAATTACCAAACAAGATATGTTCAAAAAATGCAGATCTCAGCACTTCAGGACTACTTCAGAACCTTCCTCAAAGGGGCAGAAAGCAGAGCGAGAATAGACAGAGCAATAATCATTACAAAATAGGCCTGAGTCTCAAAGTAATGATGCAGATATATATTAAAAAGGATCTTGAAAAATTGGCAAAAGTTCACCTAAGAGCTACAAGAATTATCTGAGGTTTGGAAAACCTGCTTTGACAGACCAGCAAGTGGTCCCTAAGATGTAATTTGGGTAATCGGCAATTCTAGGGAAAGCAGGACAATATACTTGACATCGATCTTTCAGAACATATGAGAACAAATTAGAATGTTTCTCTTTAAAAAAAGTATTATTGATTTCATAGTAGAGAAAAGAAAAGAAATTAACTTCTCCAAAGTACATATAATACTATAATCATCCTGGACCCTACTTTTCCGTGATTAAAAAAACCCCAAATTCTCCAATAAAAAACCCACAAAAAATCCATGTTTTTCCACAATTAACATGAAATGCTGAACTTTAGTTTTCCTAGCCACAATATATATAGGTATCAGTTAAACCCAATGTTTTATTGATATATTTACAGTTTTTAAGCTGAGTCCTGCCACCAGAGACTGACAGCCTAAGTTCTGTTGCGCAGGGCTTACAACCCGAGCCCAGCCCATTCTCCTGATTATCTGATCTGGCTGTGGTCCCAGTTAGACATCTTTTTCTCTTTCTCCCCATTTATTCTCTACCTCTATATTCCCCTTTCCTTTCCTACTTCATAGGAGAAAAAGAAAAGAAAAAAGGGTAAGAGATTGATGGTTGAAAGATGTGTTCCTTGTTTCCAGACGACAGGGTAGCGGTGAAAGACAGTTATTTTGTCTCCTTTGCTTTCTGGCAGGAGGAGCCATAATGCAATGCAGACAAAATCCTGACCTTCCATGAAGGAGCTGCTCAGCGGAGGAGGGGAAATGGAATGGTGCCAGCTGTGCAGTTGGCACAAGAGCCATTTCCTAAGTGCTAGGGACAATTTTTGTCCTGCTGTTTGCACAGGGGCAGGAGGAGAAAGATACTTGGGAAGGGGTCCCTATGTCCTCCTTCCCCCTAAAGCAACTGCACAGGACAGGGCAGGATTTGTCCATTAGTAAGCAATTCTGTGTAGTATGGGATAGACAGAATCACAGACATCTAATACTTTAGTAGTAGTGCATCTGAAGAAGTGGGGTTTTGCCCACGAAAGCTTATGCCCAAATAAATCTGTTAGTCTTTAAGGTGCCACCAGACTTCTCATTGTTTTTGTGGCTACAGACTAACACGGCTACCCCTCTAATATTAGTAATGTATTACAGTTCTGAATCTTATTTTTGCTTAATAACTGATCGCTTACAAAAATTCAGTCACTCACAAAAATTACATCCATTCCCAGGCTGCAAGCTGATTCCATTTGGGTCAAAGGGGAACAGTTTTTTTCCAATATTATAAACTAAACAAACAGCAAGGAATCAGATTGCTGGACTGGCTGAACTTTTCCATCTAGTTTTGTGAAAAAAATCTCATTCCAGATAGTGGAATGCCCATCAGACTTTCCCACTATCACAAGGGTGGAAAGGGTTTCCTAAACACACATGAACGCTTTTTTACTGAAAGATATAAAACTTGCTATCCTTCATAATAAATTTAAAACTGCTTCTGGTGATGTCTCTTTTGTGTTTTCTGTTTGGAGGAGGTAATAAATGCTCAACCTTGCCTCTTGGACCGCTTTGTCTTATCCACAAAGTGAAGAAAATGACACTCTAATAGGAAAAAGAGACTTCTTTGAGAGCCCTTATTAATATATAAAAGACTGTTTTCCGTTTGTCAAATTTGTAAATGCTTTGAGCTACTCTGGCTTGCTGTAATTCTACTGGCAGCAAAAGATTCAGAATCAGATGTGTAGTATCCAATTCCTTTATCTGTGCTATTTGAACCAGAGGGGGAAAAGTCCACATGAGCAGTGCAGAAGTAGTTCTGTCCGCTTTAAAAGGGTTATTGTTGCTAGGGAAACCACTACCTTAATAATCCTTGTGTGCAGTGTGTCCATCTCACTTTCCATTATCATTGGCTCTTAGAGAGACAACACCACCGCATGGCATCAGGACAGGGGAAAGGATGAAATTGGTACACTCGGCATTCAAATATAAAGGCTTTTTAAAATGTCATAACAAGAAGCTCATATAATAATTTCATTTGGTGTATTTTTATTTCTGAGAGCAGGCGAGAGAGGGTTTATAGTTCTCCCTAGGCTGCACCTACAGGGGCAACAGAACTGTCAGAAATCAGTTCTTTAGTAACAACAATCTGCATTTGAATAGCATCCTTTCAAGCATGTCTCAGATCATTATACAATTATCTACAATTGGAAATTGGTCTCTATCAGAACTCTGGATCCAAAACCTGTAAATCTGGGGAAATTTGTATGCAGATCTGATCTTTGAAACAAGTTTTTTTTTCTATAATGATCTGAACCAGAACCCCAGATCTGTACACTGCACATTTTGGGAAATCTGGACCTGAACTTTGTGGCTCAGGGTCATTTACAGCTATGATATCAGTCTGTCTTATCTAAGCATGTATAAAGTGCCAATCACTATACTTCGATTGTCTATGACAATATGCCTAAAATTGGCATCTGAAGCATTCCAAAATCTAAATTGGAGGTGTCAAACATAACCTACAGACTGGAAGTGACCTACTAGCAGAGTTTATTTGCCTGCAGGATATATTCGGACTTGCCATAAGCTAAGCTTTCATTAAAAAAGTATGTTTCAAGGTCTCATGGTTGCAAAGAAAACCTTCCGAAAAAGAACTGAGAGTAAATTGATGCAGTGATTTCTTCCTGAACCTGAAGACAGCTTCAATCAATTACAGAGGTGAGAACTCCTCTAACCCTTATTAATTTGCTTGGCAAATCAATTCTAAAACCCAATAATAACACTTTAGTGTCAACATTGACTAATCACCTACGGATCATTTTAGTGGACAGCATAGGATGGGTGGGAGAGACACCCCCAGTGAGATTAGAATTGGGAGTTGCAGCAAGGAAAGAAGTGCAAACAGATAGCAACGAAGAGTCACAGGCAAGACTGGGAAGGTGGAGAAGGAAGAGAAAGAAGGGATAGAAGTAGCTGTGGTTCAAGGTGCGCATATTTTCTCAATGAGTGATGCTGAACTTGCAAAAATAACAAATAAGTAAATATTTAGTTACTACATAAAGGTTAAATTTACCCCTTGAACCTTATGCAAACCTCCCTTTGACATCCCTGAGAGTTCTGCTGTGCTTCAAGTGGAGTATGTGGTCTTAAATATACCCTGTCCCACTGACCACAAGGAATTCACCCCTTTCTGCTGAATGAATTTGATGCCTTATTATTAAATGCAAAACACCGTTAATGCAATACTATGGCTGAGATTTTAAATATACAACCATCAGAAAATTCAAAGTTAGGTTCTGGTCCCCTTACACTTACATAATAGTCTGTGTTAATCTATATGCTTCTAATGATCATGTCTTTATATTGTATATGCAAACTGGCTGAATTAGAATTGTGTTCTCTTATTTCTTTTATAGGGTTTTCTCTGACCACAGTCAGCTACATTTACATTGAGTAGTACCTTACCATACAAGTAATCCCATTGATTTCAACTGATCAATTTGCCGAGTAGCTGTCACACAGAGGCCCATTGGTGCCAGCTAGAAAAGGGTTCACTGCTCTGTGTCAGCAACTCCTAACGGGCCTGACAAACTCACTACAGTTAGCACACCACCTTCATGATATGCAGGGCCGGCTCCAGGCACCAGCCTGGCAAGCAGGTGCTTGGGGTGGCCGCTCCGGAGAGGGGCGGCATGTCCAGGTATTCGGCGGCAATTCGGCGGACGGTCCCTCACTCCCGCTGGGAGCAAAGGATCTCCCACCGAATTGCCGCCGCAGATCGCAATCGCGGCTTTTTTTTTTTTTTGGCTGCTTGGGGCGGCCAAAACCCTGGAGCCGGCCCTGATTATATGAATTCATAAATAGTGTCTTGTAAGGTATCAAATGAAAACTGGTGACATGTTGGTTATCATAAGCATTGTGAGATGCATATACGGATGGTATGCAAGGAGTTAAGTGTACCTATGAAAAATGTTTTAACCTATATAACAAGGGGCAGAGCTGACAAACAGTTTTTTCTGCCAGACTATGCACATCTATTCATCTATCCCTATCTCTGATATAAATTAAGCTAAATACAATAGCAGCTAGATTTGCATTCCAAATCAACATGAGGATATAATATCAACTTGGAGTGAGTATACCCGGAAGGGAACCATGGGGGGTTATCCTGACTCTGGGGACAAAACAATTCATTTTGGGCAATATACAGAGAAGCAAAAAGCCATTTTGGTATCCATTTACTGAGAGCTGGTCTACACTGGGAACTTACATCAGCATAACTATGTCGCTCAGGGGTGTGAAAAATCCACAGCTGTGCTGCTGTAGCATTTCAAGTGCAGACAAGCCTTTAGGAAACCCCTTGAAGGGCGTGGGATATAATGAAAACTTGGGTCCTGGTTTTGACTGAAAACCAGCAGCTCTGCCAAAGACTGAATCCTTGGGAGAAAATCTACATTATTAATTAGGAACGGTAATTGTTAACAAGTATAGACTTAGGATTGAATTTTATATGTTACCATTTATATTTCTACCTATTATCTTTACTCACTATCTCTTAAATATTAACATCTGATAATAAACTTATGATTGATTCATTATAAATATATTTCAGTGCTATACTGTTATAAAGAATCTAATCCTGTGTTGTACTAGTCAAGCTGTGTGTATACTGTTCCTTTGGGAATAGTGAACCTGGTAATTACTGAGAGTGTCCTGTGACAGAGACTGGATGCTACAGGGGGATACTTCAGAAGAGCTTAGGGACTGGGTACACCAAATGTTAACCCTGAAAGGCAAAGTAAGGGCTGTGAAAGTCCTAAGTAGATTGTTTGGGTGGCTAACTGTAAGAACCTGCAGGGCAAACACATGCAACCATGAGGCTTCTGGACCACTGAGCCGCCACGTCACCACAGGACGCTTAGGCTAGGCTCCCGCCAGAGAACCTGTGAACCTGGGGTCCGCAGGAAGTACTTCCCAGCAGGACTTGAGTGGCAGCTCCTTGCAGCCCACCTAGTGGCTGGCACTGGTACTTAAGCCAGGAAGCCATGATAGGGAGTTGTTTGAGCAACAATAAAGGCTACCTGCCTGTCTTGCTTCAGATCTTGTGTGCATGAGGTCCCAGACTGTGGCTTCTGACCCTGTCTGCCTTCTGATGCCTGTCTCTTGGTTTGCCCTCTGGCCTGTCTCAGACTTTGACCCTCTGGTACCTGACTCAGCCTGACTCCCAGCTCCTGCTCTGACCACTATGTCTGACCACCCACGACCCAGTCATGACAGTTTTCTCAGACCATCTTTCATGTGTCCCCCACCCCCAAAATCCATCTAATCCCTTCACAAATAATGGGGGGGGGGTCAGGCTGCCTTTCAACCAGGCCCTGCAGGATCAGGTAACCTGCCTGCAAGCGGAGAACCTTGCATTATAGACCCATGTTATATAGTGTGTGCTGGAAGCACAGAACCTACTCAAGCAAGTAGCCCAGTTGCAGACTAAGGTGGCCCAGCTCACTGCCGAAGCACAGACCCTATGTGAACAATTCACATGCTTATAGGGAGAAGTTGCGATACTATGTGCCTGAATGGACCATGTATCACTGGAACCACCCCCTGCAGTGCCACTAACTAAGTAATTTGATGGCAATCGTTGAAAATTCTGCAGTTTCCTGAACTAACGCAGGCTGCTCTTCCTGCTCCGCCACCACACATACCCCACAGACCAGACTAAGGTGGGGCTAGTAGTCAGCCTGTTCTCCAGCAAAGTGCTTGATTGGGCCTCCCTCCTCTTGGAGCAGAATGTCCTAGTACTTTCTCACTAGGATGCCTTCCTACAAGCCTTCATGACCATCTTCAATGACCCATATGCATCTGGTCTGCAGAGGCTTCCCTCCAGAAGTTTCACCGGAGATAAGGTCTGTCAACCCTACACTGCCCGCTTCCAACAGCTTGTAGTTGATGTTAAGTGGAATGAGGCAGCCCAACTTTACTTCACCATTAAGCCCCTCCCCCCCCCAGGGGAATTAGTAAAAGATGAGTTAGCCCGCATCGAAAACCTTAGGCACCTTCATTGGCCTTGCCCTGTGCATTGACCTCAGCTTCGTGAGCAGAAGGAGGAAAGAGCAGATGGCCTGACATGCCCACACTCGGCCTCCATGCCAAGACCTGTGGGACCAAACCTATGCAGGTCAAGCTAGGCCTCCAATGGCTGACCCTGTATGAGAGAGCATCAACAACAGCTGAACCTCTGGTTTCTTTTACTGTGGCAGGGGCCATGGCCGCCTGCCCAGCTTGAAAGAACTTGGGGAAACAGATAAGCCCAGGTCCAATAGAGGGGTACAGCCTGGGCACCACCAGAGCTCCATCCTCCAGAACCACCACCACCACCCCCGCCCTCAAGTAGAACTCGACCTGGGAACCAGGGTATCTCCCTGCATTTCCAGTTGCTATTGCAGTTGCAGGTCTTGCGGCAGGTGCAGCAGACCCTCCCTCTCAACTAGCAAATATAGACTCTGGGGCTGCTGCCAATTTTATGGATGTTAAGGCAACCAAAACCCTGCAGATCCCCCTCTGACCAAAACCTGCACCAGACCTGGTGGATCCACCCCTATTATCCAGACCAGTGACTTAGGAGACCGTCCCCTTAGGGGAAGGGCACCCAAAAACATTCTGCTTTGATGTGATCCGCGCCCTGTTCTTCCTGATAATTCTTGACATTTCTTGGTTTAAACAGTGCAATCCATGTATCTCCTGGTGGCAGAGGAGCATTAGCTTCTCCTCTGAATACTGTCAGAAAGCATGCCCCAATGAAGCAACCAACCCCTAAGTGACCCAAGCCCAGGGTGGGAAGAGACCCTCAGAAGCAGGGATGGCAGGGGTTAGCCATGTGGGAGCAGCTCCAGGCCAGAATCTCAGCTCCGTGACAAGTATCATGACTGCCTGGATGTGTTCGAGAAGAAGAATGCAGACTCACTACCCCACAAAGTCTACAACTTCCCGATAGGCCTACAGCCCGGGGCAAAGTTGCCACACAGACAGATATATTCTGTCTGAACCAGAATTGAAGATGCTATATGGCTATATCCAGGAATGCCTCACCAAGGGCTCAGTGGTGTAGCCAGGTTCTAACATCAGGGGGAGCAAACACATAAAAAAAGGAGCTACCCGAGATATCAAATTACTAATTACATGCTTTTAAATTCATTATACATATTTATTTTGTACTTAAAAACACAAGAATGATATTGTTTTACAAGTACATGTGTTATTTTGCATTTAAAATATAAAAACAGTTTAACAGTATGACATCTATTTATATTGTATATAATCAAAACATAATAAAAACATGTTATTTACTTATTTTATATTTCAAAGATAAGATCAAAACAATATGATAATCTATGAAGCAACTACAACATCCTCTTTCGTCTAAGCTTCATTCTAATAAAGTTATCTATTACTCTATTATAATCTACTTCAGTAGCCAATTGTCTTTCAATGGAGAGCAAAGCTAACCCAGACAATCTATCTTCACCCATTGTAGAGCGCAGGTAGGACTTTATAAGTTTGAGTTGTCTAAAGGATTGTTCCACAAATGCGCTATTTATTCTCAAGGTCAGAAAAATGTGGTACAATCTCGAAAGTTTAGGATAAATGGAACACATATCATTGGCGATCAGTACACTGTTGATGGTGAATTTTTCGTCGACGGTTGACTTTACCCTACCGCTAGTGCTCATTATCTCTTTGTAGATGTCTTTAAATGAAAGAAACTCTTCCATAATTTCGGTTTGACTGTCGATCACATCTGAGTACATCTGCCAAAAATTCTAATTTGTTCACATTATCCGCGTTGTCAAAATGCTTTCAATCTAAACCACTAAATTCGGCAGCCACATTTTTAAAATGCTCGAATCTTTTACTCGTGCTATTTATAACAGTATCTAAGGACACTAAGTAGGATTCAACTATGAATTTCTCCCGGACATCAAATATTCCTTCTTCATCCTCTGCAATTTCCTCATGGAATCTTTTTCTCCTACATATTCTGTGCTCCTTATATTCCGTAGTAATATCACATTTTCGAGCCAACTCGGTTGCTTCATTCTCAATCTGTTTGAATTCAGATTCAAATTCACTTTGAATGGTTTTCATATCATTTTCAAAAATCTGAATCAAATGAGAAGCTATTACCAGATCTAGACTACTTTTCTGTAAATATGTGGATAAATGGAAAGCCTTCTCTAGCACTTTACTGCATAATATAAGAAGAACTAAGAACTCGTGAAACCCGCATACAAATCCCTGCCTCTGATTCTAGGAGCCTCAGAAACAGAACTGCCCAGTCCTGCCCGCTGGGCAGTTTCCCTCATTGCATGATAACGAGAATGAAATCTCTGTTGCTTTTCCTTTCTTTGTTCTTCCCCGTCCCCTGTAAGTGCACTGTAGGAATTAGGAACATACACAGAGATATTTGATTGCCAATTTTTTCATCGCTTTGTCTCCCTTTCCCCATATGCCTTCTCTCAGGTGCAGCTGGAAAGGCAATATGCAATGTTAGAGACAGCGGAACATCTGTGAATCTATTTGTAAATAGATAGATAGGTAGATTCAGGGGTCATGGGGAACTTAGCGCACAGATCCCCTAGGTACCTTTTGAAAACTCACCCTTAAATTTCCAAGGACAAGGAAATCAGTTTCTGGAGGGTTTTGGCCTAATCTTTTCCATAACAAGAACGTTGGTATAAGGCTCCAAGATGTTTAAAGTGTAGAGTTAGAGGTGGCTTAGTTTGGGGCTGGAGGTGTGTGAAAAGGAATCGCTTCATGAAACAACCTCAAACTGGCCCCACAATCTCTATGCTGTCCTCTGAACTGACACCTCAGGTTTCAGGATCACGCCCTACATGAGGATTTTCGCCTGGATTTATTGTTCCGCTTCAGACAGAATCCATACTGCAACCTGCCCTGTGGAAGCCAGGAGTGGTGGCTGCATAATTCAGCATTTCTATGATATATTGGGTCCTTTCCAACCCACAAGGGAACCCAGGTCCGCATTACAGTCTGGGATTGATCAGATCCAAACCCTCCCTCCCCCAGACACGATTTCTAGGGTTACCATATTTCAACAATCAAAAAAGAGGATGGGGGGAGCCCTGCCCCACCCCCATGCCGCCCCATCCACTCCCTCCCACTTCCCGCCCCCCTCAGAACTCCCAACACCCACCCGCTCCTTGTCCCCTGACTGCCCCCTAGGATCCTACCTCCTACCTGTCCCCTGACTGCCCTGACCCTTATCCACACCCCCACCCCCAGACAGACCCCCAGGACTCCCACGCCTATCCAACCGCTCCCCGCCCCCTGACAGGACCCCCAATATACACCGAGACACACCCCATAATCCAAAGGGGGGGGCGCAAAGGACCACGCACAGCTCCTGCCATTGATGGTACATGGGCAGCTTCTTCTGCCCTAGCACCTGGCTTTAGTGTTTAGTCAGAAGCCTTTGCAAGCAGGCAGAGGGATACTGCTATCAAAGGGAGCACTTGATTTTTGAGTTTGGTACAAACAGACCTAGCAGAGAACACAACAATAGCGCTGCCTCTGCCATCCCAGCACAGCTAAACAAGAGCGGCAGAGACGTGCTTAATACAGTGCATGGGGTGGGGAGGGAGTACAGACAAAGGGACGGGGCATGGAGAAAAATCGCAGAGACGGAGAGAAGGAGAAAGTGAGGAAGAAGGCGAAGCCAGAGGCAGTGTCTCTGGAGGGACGGCCTAGGGGAGGGGCGCTCGGATGCAGCATGTTAATGAGACCCTTGCAAACACAAGGGAAAGAAGCAGGGAAGGGATTGTGTTTGAGCAGAGGACAAGCAGGGCTACTCACTCAGTCTCCCCTGTGGGGCCCTCTGGGATTGGGTAGCAGGGCCCAGGGAAATTAAAATCTTTTAACCACACAGAATTGTTAACTGCTCCCAAATCCTTTTGTGCCATGGCTGCAAGCTTAGAGGAGCTTAAGCTGTGAGATGCATGAACTTCCTCAATAAATATCTCTTGTGCGGTGCTTCAAGCAGGTTTGCATTGTATTACCCAGATGAAAAGCGGAGAAAGCTTGCAACTTTCCCAGCTCTTTCAGCAGTGTTTGGGGCCTTTAAATCACTTGGGATGCATCTTCCAAATAAAATGCATTAATAATACAGCTCAGGCAAGTGGAGTGCTCCACCTCTGCGGGCCGGGTGCTGTACAGGCTGCCCGGGCCATCTGATAGTACTTCGCACTGAAGACTGGCTTTTATATGCTTGTGTTTTGCTGTTGGAAAGAGGCCCTCCCATCTCGAACCCCCAACCCATCTAACCCCCTTGCTCCCTGACTGCCCCAGCCCCTTTCAACACCCCTGCCCCAGAAAGTCTCCCCAAACCCCAGAACCATCCTCCCTGACTGCCCCCCGGGACTCCCCTTACCTTACTGCCATGCAGCTCGAGCCGCTGGCTGCCCCTGGAGCCAAAGTTAAACATGCTGCCAGTGCACAGCCCCTCCCCCGCAGCATGTTGAGGCAACGGGGGGAGGGGATCTGGCTGCTGGAGCCCAATGGGAGCGGCTCAATCAGGCCCAGGCGGCCAATCAGCAGTGCCACACTCTGCATGGGGAAAAGGGGAGGGGAGGGGGAAATCCTGGACCTTACGGACAGATGTCATTGGTAACCCTACTAAGGCACCACTTTTGGAGAATGTGCTCAGTGGGGGAGCGGCTGCTCCCCCTCTAGCTACGCTCCTGCAAGGGCTTCATTCAGCAGTCTGCCTCTCCAGATGGGGCACCAGTTATTGTTGTGAAGAAAGACAGGTCATTATGCCTCTGCGAACCAAGTGACTATACATAACTGGTACCCCTTGCCACTCATTCTGGAACTGCTGGACCACCTGAGGACAGCCAGGAGCTTCACAAAAGTGCATGCCCCCCCCCCCCCAAAGATCTAATTTAATGTGCATAAGACCTGGGGATGAATGGAAGACTGCTTTTTGTACCCGATATTGGCACTTTGAATACTTGGTGATGCCATTTGGCTTGACAAACACCCCTGCAACTTTTCAACATTTGGTAAATGATGTGTTCTGAGATATTCTGGATCATTACATGATTATCTTACTTGACGATTTACTGGTATTTTCTGAGAACCTGGAGCAGCACTACCATCATGTCTGGTCCATCCTGGAGAGACTACAGAAGCATGGGTTATACACCAAACTGGAAAAGTGCCACTTCAACTAGGCCACCATTGAATTTTGGGGGTACATCATCTCCCTGGAGGGAATCCAGATGGATCTGCAGAAGGTGGAAACCACCTGTAACTGGACAACACCCCAGACCCTCCAGGAACTTCAGCGTTTTGAAAATTTTTATAGGAGATTCATTGATGACTTCTCTCAATTAATAACCCCCGTGACTTCCCTCCTGTGCAAAGCCATGCAATTTGCTTTGTCACCTGAAGACCAACTAGCTTTTGACCAGCTAAAGGCTGCCTTCACCACAGCCCTGATCCTGGCACACCCTGACCCAACTCGTCCATTTACAGTGGAACCAGATGCATCCAATGTGGCCCTAGAGGTGGTACTCTCACAGCGACAGGCTCTCACAGGCCCCAGTCAGTTCCATGTGCATTCTATTCCCAGAAGATTACTCCCACTGAGATAAACTATGAAATATTAGATAAGGAGCTGCTCACCTTAAAAACTACATTTGAAGAATGATGTCACCACCTTGAGGGGGGTCAGCCCCAGTACAGGTCTTCACCAATCATAAGAATCTTGAATACCTCTAAAAGGTCTGAGCATTGAACTAAAGGCAGCTAAGGTGGGCTTTGTTTTTTTCTCGGTTCGAGTCTACGATTACCTACCACCTGAGAAGGTGAAATGAGAAAACCAATGCTCTATCTCGGAAGGGGAAATACTACTGGGGAAGTGAAAAACCAACTTCCAAGCCCCCCTGCCTCAAGTGTGGTACCTTTGCCAATGCCACAATCAAGCAAGACCTGCTCTCATCCAGTCTGTCTCAAAGGAAGATCCATTTGTTCAAGGGACACAGCCCCTGCCATTGCGGGGCTAAGATATACTGTTCTATGCGGGATGGGATAATGTACTTGACAAGCACATATATGTGCCCCAACTGGAGGTGCTATGGTTGTGCCATGATGCTCCATTGGCAGGTCACTTTGGCTGCTAGGAGACCTCCCACATGGTTGCCCATTTTTTCTGTTGGCCCCGCATGTGGGCTGAGGTCCAAGCATACGTGGACTCCTGCAAGTGCTGTACACATATCAAGATGCCATGACTTGGCACCTTAGCACCCCTGGAGACTCTGGCTAGGCCGTGGTCCTCCATCAGCCTAGACGTTATCATGGAGCTCCCATCGTCTGATGGCCACACAGTAGTCTTGATGGTTGTGGACTACCTGACCAAAATGCCCCACTTCATCCCCTGCAATCAGCTGCCCTCTCCGAGACTACCATCTAACTCCTACTCACAACATGGCTTGGCTCCATGGACTTCCAGACTACATAGTTTCTGACCAAGGCCCACAATTCACCTCTTGTTTTTGGCAAGAAGCGTTCAAGCTACTGGACGTCCAGATACCCACCTCCACTGCATACCACTCCCAAACAGATAGACAGACAGAATGGGTGAACCAACTACTGGAACAGTACTTGAGGTGTTTCATAAATTATCATCAAGACAACTGGTCCACATTCCTGCCATGTGCAGAGTTCTCCTACAATAATGCTGAGCATGCTTCTATGGGTAGGAGCCCCTTCTACACTAATTGAGGGTTCCATCCCCTTTCCACCTGGTGTTACCAGCAGCCTCCCGGAACCCACCCACCAACTGGGTTCAACAGATGTATCTGATTCAGGAAGAACTCAACAACCACCTAGAAGGGACAAAGAAGGCCTACAAGAGGCTTGTGGACCATCGGTGATAAGAAGCTCCAGTATTTACAGTAGGCCATGTTAGAAGGGAAAAGGACAGAAAGGCAAAAGGAGGAGTTTGTGTATGTAAAGACAAGAGACCCTTATGCTTTCTGTCTCCCTAGGTTTGGCCTCCCTGTCAGCGGCTGTCATCTGGTAGGATCCCTTCTCCTGCAAAGCGGGCCCCTCCCACCCTAAATAATGAGGAGTCAATTAATAAAGGTAGAATTAAATCAAGTGTATTGAAGGGTTTATAACAAAGAGTGGGGCAAACAAAAGGGGAATAAACAGCAAAATGGCGCAATACAGTGATTACCCCCTCAAACTCAACCCAATAAACAAAAAAAAATCTTCATAGATCAAAGTGACGGCAGGTGCTTGGGACCTCAGTCCTCTGGCTAATGGCAAGCCTTTGGAGAGGAGTTCCAAGGAGTCGCTTGATGTTCCTTCGGGATAACGGGAAAGCAGAACAGATGGTACACTCAGGAGATGTTGTTTCTTTTCCTTCTCTCTTCTCTTTACAGAGGAGGAAGCTGTTGGAGGAAAATCCCTAACCCTTCTATCACTAGGATGGATAGATGCGTGTAGGTAAGATCTGTGACTGTTCCTGGCTGCCACTCAGATCAACAGCCCTGAGGCCCTGCATGGGGCAGTCTTTTATACACTTGCCCGGGAAACCCCTTAGAAAAGGCGGGAATCCCCTTCTGGGAAACCCCTTAGGAAAAACAAGTTATGACTGGAAGTTGTTTACAACTCCAGGAAAAATAAAAGAGCGGGAAAAGTAATCTATAGCTCATGTGGGCATAAAACTGCATTTTGGAACCAACATGGATTCCTGTAGTCACAAAACATCTGAAAGTAAACCCAACCTAACAGCCAGAAGGCATAGCTCACTACCAAACAACTCCAGAACAAGCGAACCTCCCACATATTGGACCAGCAATTCTTGGGACCCTTTCTGATTGCCAGCAGATTAACACAGTCACATTCAAACTCCAGATTCCCCCATCTCTCAAAACACACCCAGTTTTCCAGTTTTCCCTTCTGAAGCCCTACATGGAGAACCCCTTCCCTGACCACTGTCTCCACCAGTTGAAATCCAGGACCAAAAGGAATATGAAGTTCATGCCATCCTCAATTCCCAGCTGTACAAGCTGGTGGACTGGGAAGGTTACGGTGCTGAAAAGTGCACTTGGGAGCCTGCCTCCCATGTCCCATGGCCCTGAACTGCTCGAAGAATTCTACAAGGCTCACCCAGGCAAGCCTAGATCAGCATCACCCCAAAGTGGGGCTTGAAGGGGAGATGATGTAAGAATCTGCAGGGCTAGAACATGGGACTCTAGGAGATCTGGACCACTGATGCCTCCACATCACCATAGGAGGCTTAGGCTAGTAGGACTTTTGAGGCTAGGCCCAACAGAAGGTACTACCCTGCGGGACCTGAGTGGCAGCTCCTTGCAGCCCACTGATTGCCCGATACCTGTACTTAACCCAGGAAACCATGACAGGTAGTTGTCTGAGCAACAACATAGACTGCCCATCTGTCTTGCTTCCAACCCTGCATGCACGAGATCCCAGACTCCGGCTTCTGACCCTGCCTGCCTCGTGACGCCTGACTCCTGTTTTGCCCTCTGGTACCTGACTCAGCCTGACTCCTGCTCTGACCACTAGGTCAGACTGCCCATGACCCAATCATGATACTAACAGACTGGAGGTGTCAGGGAGCTGACACACAGTTTAGCACCAGCAAGTCTCTCTCTCTCTGAGGCAGGGGGGTAACATGGGACTCAGAGTCCTGGGCAACCCAAGAAAGTATAACAGTCAGTACAACTCAGAATAAACAAGGATGGCAGAATCTGGCTCTAACTGTTCATTCAATGTGAGGACAATTAATTTTCAAATATGCTAAAATGGAATATGTGTCCCTATGTTATATACATTCATAGTACTTTTTTGTAAGTGGAGCAGAGTTAGGGCTATACATGCAACTTTAAAGGTAGGTTAAATTTGGGACTCAGCAACTTCACAGTTCTGAATAGCATTAAATGTGTTATCAAGGCAAGAAAAAATCACTTTAATGCGGGATGTTGTAATAGATGTTGAAGGTCTCAAGGCTTTCTTTCCTCAGGCTCCAGATGTTCTTTCATCAGCAACTTTCATCAGCTCTTCCCTCTCCCTTCACCTTCAGACTAAACTGTTATCTGTATAAGCTACATGACAAGAGATAGAATCAGCATTCAAGTTTGATACTGTACCACCAACGTGACTGAGAATTAGACCACGGACTTCAGTGGGAATAGGATCAGGCCCTTAGATACCAAGATCATAGGCACCTTCGAAGTACCTAACACAGGTAAGATAGAAACAATGACATCTGCTTTGAGAAGGAATAAAAGGAATCTCTCCTGAGCTCACATACAGTTTTAGAATACATGTAACATTAACTTTGCTGCATATTGTCCCATCTTCCTACCCAGGACAGTAACAGGATCTCTCTCTCTCTCTCTCTGTGAATATATATATATGTATATATAACACGTGTGTGTGTTATATCTTGTCTCTTTGCACCACTGTGTAACATTTTGACAGAATAAATGTGAAATAATACTGAACTATTATATAGCACTTTTCATCTACAGAGCTCACCACACCTTATAAAGGAACCTAATTATCATTCTTCCCTTTTTACAAATGGAAAAACTGGAGGGAAGTGAAGTGACCAAGGTCAAACTATTTCAGTGGCAGAGTCCAGATTTTCTGCTTCTTAGTCCACTGGATCATACTTGTGGAACCACCACTATTTTGCCTCGTTCAAGGATAGCAGTAATAAATCATTGAGTAATTATTTAAATCCAAACAATCAGGTTTCTTGTCATGTTGCATATTTGACAGTAATTTGAACAAGGGACTGAATATTTAAGCTGAGAAAATGAAGCACTTTCTTTTATTCAATATATTCTGCTGCCAAGAAATGGAAACCACATGCCATCTTCCTTTATACCTACCTCTTTATCCTTTACAACCTCTTGAGCAAAAACAGTCTTATTGTTACATACACATTACTGGGGGGGAAATTCCTGTTGAGAAATATGTTGAGGACATAACCATGGCAACAACAACAGCATCAGCAAGAGCATAATTATATGAGAATCTTACTGTAACAAAGATACAAAAGTGTATAGAGCTGTTTTAAAAAATGGAAGGATCTTGAAATCTAAGAGTGGGGAAACTTTATCAACAGCAGTAAGAACCTCATCTGGCTCATATTAAAGGCAATGGGTATTTTATTCTGGATCTGAATAATGGGCAATTCACTCTTCCCTAGTGTCTGTTAGGGTGGCATATTAGTAGAATACCAATTACCGTAAAGATTTTGATTTGAGCATAGGAGCCAACTTTCCAACATGCCTGGGGTGCTCGACATCCGGCTCTGTCCCAGGCCCCACCCCCACTCCACCCCTTCCTCCAAGGCCCCTCCCCCACCGTGCCTCTTCCCGTCCCTGTTCCATGCCTGCCCAGCCTCTTCCTGCCCTGTTCCGACCTCTCCCTCCAGCATGCCGCGCTGCGCCCTCACTCCTCCCCCACCCTCCCAAAGCCTCCTGCAAGCCACGAAACAGCTGATTACGGCGGGTGGGAGGCACAGGGAGGGGGAGGCACTGATCAGTGGGGCCACCAGCAGGCAGCAAACACTGGGGAGCAGAGGCAGCTGATAGGGGGCCACCGCCATTTTTTCCCCATGGGTGCTCCAGCCCTGGATTTGAGAAAGAAATAAAGATGATAGTAATTGTTGAGTCCCACATTACAGGCTGTGTCTTCTATTCTGCTATGAGACACAAAGGATATGAAACTGGCACAAATTCTAGTCAGATCTGGCCAGTAAGTGTGAATGAGTACTTCCCCAGAGCAGTAGGAGCCCCTCACTCAAACACTATGCAATTCAGTTCCGTGGATTTTGGTGTGGATTAGCCAGCCCAAGGAGGAAGGAAAAAACATGCACTCTACACAGCATTACAAATACATATTATTTGTCCTGTAGGTTGTTATCCATCAATAATAGCTCCCTCTTCCCCAGGCATACTTGTCCCCCACCTGAACTCCAAATCCCTCTGCTTCCCAACCCAATCCACTTCATCACTCACCTGCCCTTCTTTCCCTTCCCCCTCCCCAATCGATTCTTAGTCCTGATCCAGTTCCAAGCCAAAGTCCTTCTGTCCTGCTATCCTCTGCCACAGGAAGGTGTAGGTGAAGTTTTGTCCTTCCGGAGTCATCCAACTATACATACAAGTTCTATGCTGGTGGAAATGCCATGTGCCGATAGGAGCATATCCATTTCCTATTGTATTGCTTTCTGCTTCTCAGGTCCAAGTCCATGAGCAGTTCCTTGGTTCCAGGACCAGAGGAGCATTTAGCCCAAAATATGTGACCATTATTTATACCTCAAGGTAACTTTCCTAGGAAATAGCTTCTCAAATCTCTTGTTCTCTGTCAGATAGTGAAATAACTCAGGTAGCACATTTTTAAAGGCCTAAGCAGTTGGATAATTTTTATTACTTCACCAGTTTGCTCTGCTGTTTCAGTACTCACATAACTCTGGACAAATATTCCAGCACATGTGATGCTTAATGGCAAAATAAAACATTTTCATAATCTGCAAACTTTTACAGTTGATTGGTTAGAGCAATTGATTAATAGCTTTTACAGCTAGCTATGAACATGAGATTATAATACTGGTAAAATTAATACTGCATTTCTAATTCTCCTGCCTCTGCATAATTCGCCCAACAAGCCGTTTCTGCAGTTCATAATTAAGATGTTGTACTTTTCACTTCTAGATTTTAGTTTCAAGTTTAATTTTCAGTTGTTGTAGTGTCTTTTTGATTCAGATAATAAGCTTTATTAATACACTTTTCTGGTTGATGGAATTATTAAACAGATTGTACTGCTTTCTCTAAAAAAATAGAATAAGTTATTACTACTTCTTAACAACATTTTGAATTGAAGTGATTTTGCCAATGTTAAAATGGTGTTTCTAGATGAGCAAGACATGAGAGCGTGACCCTAGAATCCCTTTATGCCAACTGGCAAAGGACACACTGTTATGTAATAATAAATCCCAGCAGGTCTGACAAACTCACTACACCAACACATTGTTGTCAGAATACTTATCCAAACAGTGGCTTGCAAAGTATTATTTGAAAACTGGTGACATGCTGGTCATGAATATCATTGTGTCATGTATGCATGGATTGTGTATAAAGAGTTAGCAGGGTGCTGGAAATGTGTTCTGAAAACATGTTTTGGAAGCAGTTAATAAACAAGGCTGCCCTAGACAAAGGAATGTGGGTTTACTTGTCTGCATGGACCAAGCAGGTTTTCTGGCCTAAAAGAGGGAAGAAAAGGGACTCCTTTGTTACCCATCACTTAGATGATGAAGAGGGCAACACTCTTTGATTCTGTGAACAGTGGATCCTCCTGCCTGAGGAGCTAAAGATGCTGATAGTTTGATGTAAGTGAGAAAGCTGCTTAGGCAAAGACTGTAGCTTGCAAAAGTTAAGTTTTAACGTGTTATTTTTTATTTTGTTCGTAATCACACTGTCCCTTTTCCTCTTGATTAGTATCACTTAAATCTATGTTCTTTAGTAAAACTCATTTTTAGTTTTACTATAAAACATCTCCATGGTGTGTATTAAAATGTGGGTCCTCACCTAACCTAACGGGCTGGTGTGTACACTGTCTCTTTGGAGGAAACAGATTTGGTAATTTCTATAAGTGTCCAGTCAGGACTGGACACTGTAGAGAGACATTTTGGGGTACTCAGGAACTGGGGTTCACTGAATGTTTAGGGTTGCCACCTTTCTAATTTCTGAAAACCTGAAGCTGCCTTTTCCCATAAGGCCCCTCCCCCCGCTCATTCCTCTCTCCCCCTCCTCCTGTCGCTTGCTGCTCTCCCGCCTTCACTCCAATGTGAGCAACCCCAAGGGACTTGCAAACCCCAGCTCCAGCAAGCTGGAGCGCGGCTAGGGGAAGCACTGGCTGGCAGGGCAGCTCACTTTCCTTCCCTTTCGGGGAATCTTCCAGGCCTGCTGGGAACCCCTTACTCTGCTTGCCATGGGCCTCCACACTCTGTCCTCTGCTGGAGACCTGCAAACCCTGCTCCTCAAAGGGGCCACCCGAGCAGGTGCATGTGTGCTGCTGCGGGAGCCGCCTCTTCAGGGCTGAGCGACAGGCTGTCACTTCCCCTCTGCCAGCAGTAACCGGACTTTTGGTGTCTGATCAGTACATCTGTCAAGACACATGACAACCCTATGAATGTTACCCACAAGGCAAGCCTTACACTGGCAGAGTCTCAAGGATCTTGCTGGTGAGTCAGACAAACTGGCGTGGAAGGGAGCTAATACACAGCTTAAGCTCCAGCAAAACTCTTTCTTGCTGAGGCAGAGGAGTTAACACAGTGGCCTATGGTTCTGGGTGCCCTGAGAGAGCATCACAGAGAGGTATTGTCATTTGAGCACATCTGGGGAAAAGGGTGTCTAAGTTCTACACCACCTTGAGCTTAGAAGTGTTGACTATCCACAGCACCAGCTGACGTCAATATGAACTGTGGTTACTCAGCATCTCTGAAAAATCATACTCCATGTGTTTGAAGTTGGGCACTCAAAAGGTGAGGTACCCAAATTCAGTGAACACTTTTGAAAACCCTGGGTCTTATCCTCTCTTTGCCTGTTCAGCCTTTCAGAAATGGGAGCATTAATACTTGAAAAGGGTGTTCTGAGGCATGAAGTGCTTTGAAAACTTCAGATGGAAATAGAAATGCAAATAATTATTGTTGTATCCAGTTAGCAGAACAGTGCTGAAGTGAGATGAGGCTTTTATCTTGTGGCAACATGCTTTTTCACTTAGTGACAATATGCTCTTTCAATGATTGATTGGCAATTTATGCATGCAAGTCCCACGACTATGTATGATACATTGATTCCATTAATTAATTAGGCAAACATATGTGCTCCCATTTTGGAATCTATGCTTCTGAAAATCAGATCATATTTTGTTATAGCAGTGGATTTCAAAATAAAGAAATGTAATGCCTTTTGGCACAGAGAAGTGACAGTTTCAGTGCATAGCTACTGAAAGCTGTTCTCCATGGGGTTTAGAAAGAGTAGACACTATCCATATTTCAGAAACCACCTTAAGTCCTGACCCTGAAAACATTTACACACATGTTTAACCATAAGCACCCAAATATCCCATTGACTTCAAGCATTTGTGTAAGTGTTTGCAATGTGTTAAGTACATATATATATGCATTTGCAGGATTGAAGCCTTAGTTATTAAAAGTGAAATGCACCCACGTGCAGAGGGCCCACATAATATCCTCCTCATATGTTAATCATGACACACACAACTCAATAAACTTTTGGATAGAAGAGGTGGTGGGCAGGTGGTGAATTTGAACCTGAATGCTGTCTGGGTAGCTTCTTGAGTGCCACGGTTGGGATGCATAAATCAGATGAGTATTATTGTTCTACAAAAGTTTAGCACATGCTTACTGAAAACTTTGGTCAGTCAGAAATGTGTTTCAGGAAGATCATTTCAAATAGTTTCAAGTTTTTAATTTTAACTGCAGCTAAGGGTCATCCATCCATAACAGGAGTTGAATATGTAAACATGCACAGTAAGTATTCAACTCTTTTCGACACTAGTTAGGACTCAACTGAAGTACTGTGCTGAGTTTTGGGTTCCATCTTTAAAAAATAAATATAAAGATATGAACAGAGATAATTTGTGAGAGCAATAAAAATGCAAAGTTTGGAAAATAAGACCTATGAGGTAAAGTTCTGAGAACTAGGCATGCTTTGTCCAGAGGAAGCAGATAAAATAGAGACATATGCAAAGATATCAATTAGCCCAGCGGTTCCCAAACTTTGGGTGGCACCCCCAAATGAGACATGCTATCAGCAGATAGGGTTGAAGGAATTCCTAGTGTGCGGAGGATGCCATTTTGCTCCACCCAGTATGACCTCGCATATACAGTGCATGTGAAATCACAGTGCATGGAGGACTCCATTTTGCTCTATAAAATAGCATCCTCCACACAACAGGGCCTCACAAATCACACTGTGCAGAAGACACCATTTTGTAGAGCTAAATGGCATCCTCCATGCGATGTGACCTTGCACGTGCAGAACAAACATAACAGACAAGCTGCATCTAGGAAAATGTTAAATATTGGAGAAAACTATAAATATATGAATGGTTGGGCAGTGGAACAAGCTTCCAAGACAAGTTGATAAATCAGCTTCTTGGTGAGACTATACATCAATATATGGAATATGATTTAACAATAATGGAATCAATCCTGACATGATGCAGGAGTACAGACTAGATGACCCACTAGGGGATCCTTTCTTCTCAGATGATTTGGTGAAAACTCACCAAGATTGATTACATTCGGTGCAACATAAATGATTCCTTGCTTTGTTCTTATTTTCTACTAACTCTATTGCTGTTTGATGTTTATGAATTATATGGTTTTACACCTACCATAGATAAAAACTAAACAGCAGTATTTATTTGAAGCTAAGTGACAGAATTTCTTTTGACATCAGCACATTTAATGATAGTTTAAGAAGTATTAATCGGTGACTGATAGCGGAGCTTTGCCTCACTACAACAAAAATAAAACTGTCAAAGCACCTGATGCAGTCATGTGCTGAATGTCTCTGACACCAATTGGAGGTAAAGTTTCACTGAAAAACCATGGACTGTAAAAGTCCATTGAAGAAAGCTGATGAGGGCACTCAGTACCTCAAAGAATCAGGTTCCCCCCATGACATGGGATGTTTTTTGAATAATAAAATAAATCTGCCTCAGTGCAAACATGGATAGTAACAGGGTCAGCTACCCTTTGAGCATCCCCTGATGGCCAAAAGTCACTCGACAGCACCCTGCCTCTGTTCTGCCTTCTTCAAGGCCCCTTAAGGACTTTGCTAAAGGCTTTCTTATGGCCAATAATACTCTCCTTGGAATCTGCATTTATTAACAAACAATACCAACCATCCCCAAATAACTCCCCCCCCCCCCCCCTTAGGCTTTAGAGCCCAAGCTGGAACTTCAAAGTGCTGTGTACACAACTATTTTTAGGGCACTAGAATGAGCCCCGCTAGCCTCAGTGTGTCAACCTGGGTTGGGATGCTCACTTCTGCAGGTTCCAAAATGCTGTGTAGATATACCCTTAAAGACCCAGTCTACCCTCTGACATAGATTTAGATAGGTTTCCTATACCTTAATTCGATGAAATCCAGAAACAAAAATCACTTCACAAACTATTTTTCAAAACACATGCCCTGCTAATCTGTCATATGCCTAAAAACAAACATTAATGTTCATCGGTAGCAAGTATACATTAAAACACAATTCACTTATTAAAGAGTCTGTATTTTTTGCCTTTCCTTGTCTTGTGTTTTCTTTTCTGCTCTTCTTCCATTTGCTTTCACTAGACCAGATTCTATTCCTTTAGTCATATACAATAGAACTTTATTTGGTGAGAAGTCCCTCTGAACTCTGACTACTCAGGGAGTACATTGCTACCCAATACGAATAAGGGTATCAGAATCTGGCCCTCTAATCTATTTCTCTTCTTGTATACAGCACTTTCTTTCCCCACATCTCCCCCTTTCTTTAACTCTCTTTCAAAAATTTATATTTTAAATAGGCTAGAGTTGTGTTACTTTCCCATATGTATTCTATCATCTTTTTCTCCCTATATGATGACTGGGGGCATTCTGCGCCAAAAAAATAAAAATTCTGCACACAATATTTTAAAATTCTGCAAATTTTATGTGTCAAAATAACACTACAGTTGTTACTGACTTTTAGCATGCCGTTTGGGAGCTACTGCTATCAACAATTCCCTTTTGGTTTAGTTTCCGCTCCTGATATATTTCAGAGAGTGGTATCTCAGCAACTTGATAATATCCAGAGTACATGTTGCTATTTGGATGACATTCTCATCTTTGCTAAAATGTTTCCTGAGAATAATGCTATTCTGGATCAGTTGCTAACACGACTCCAACAAGCTGGCATAAAGTTGAATATGGCCAAGTGCAGTTTTTCAAAAGATGCTGTAGAGTTTCTCGGACATTCTCTGTTGGTGGATGAAATGTAACCAACACCTGAATAACTACAAGACGTTGCTTCGCTACGATTGCCCACTGACCATAGGAGTTCACGTTTGTTCCTTGGTCTAGCTCAATACATAGGTGGCTGTCCTCTGCCCCATTTTAGTACCCTTGTCAAACCACTGTGAGATGTAACCCAGGGCCAGGGACATTCGGTTTGGACTAAAGAGGTAAAGCAGGGTTTAGAAACCCTACATCAAGCTCTCTCTCTCCAATCCAATCTCATGCTTATTTTGATCCAAGAAAGCCCATGGAGATTCAGACTGATACATGCAATTGGGGCCTAGGTGCAATTCTGCTCCAAGAGGGATGGCCAGTTATAGTTGCATCCCTTACTATCACCCCGACGGAAGCAAAGTATTCACAGATTGAACTAGGATTCTTGGCAACAATTTTTGCTATTGTATGCTTCAAAATCTACCTAGTGGGAAGACATTTTGCATTGGGAACTGATCATTAGCATATTTTGGGCCTCCATTGTAAAGCCATTGACCTGCTGAATGTGAGGCTGCAGCGGCGGATTATTCAATTGCAGCAGTATGACTTTAATTTGGTACATATCAAAGGTAAACATAATTTACTTGCCAATGTTCTTTTGAGTAATTCTGCTGGGTTGGTGACCTCATATGCAGAAATGGCAGAGTACACCATATGTTCTTAATGGAAAGATAGGCCAATTGACTTAGAGTGGACCGCTGACACCACTCTTCAAGATCCTGACATGTGCAAGGTGATCTGTGCTGTACAAGTGGAACAAATGGACCCAGTCCAGAACTTTTTCTACATTCCAAAAACTCATTCCAAGCTCATAGCAAAAACATGTGCTACTTCACGTATCTTATGTAGAGGAACCCTGGTGATCATCCCAGCTGTGTTGCAACAAATAGTCCTGGATGTGGGTCATGAAGGAGTTACAAAGATGAAGGAACTTCTGCACAGATATGCTTAGTGGTGAGGGCTGCATTCAGACATTGAGCATCATGTGAAGACATGCTGAGACTGCTGTTAACCCTGCAACATTAACTATGTTGGTGAGGATGGTATAGGTCATCTAATCTTGCAGCTGATTAGCAGGATCTTGGACCCTTATCTATCACCTGATGGTCAGAAGGGAAAGACAGTGTATCTCCCTATCCCGTGATGCAAATGGATAAAGAAGAGAGAAGAATAAAGTAAACAGATAACAACTTTTATTTGAACGGAGAACTTAATAAGAAACAACAGTGAAATGTGGTTTGACAGTTTGGGTTTAAAACCCAGGCCCAACCAAATAGGTACCCTGACAATAAACAAATAAACCTAAAACAAAAATACCCCAGATAATGCACCGTTTCTAGGTGTTGATAGGCAATAGCTGGTATGACACCATTATCACAGGCAACTGATGGACCCTGGGTCTCAACTGCTTCTTAGCAAGAGATCAACAGTATCTGCTGATGCTGAAGAGAGGTCTGTCTCTGCAATCACCCAAGGGTGAGCGATCAACAGGACCTCTATACCTTTCTCCGAAAATGATGTGCAATTCAGAGATTGGTAAGCACAGTCATAGTTCTTAATGCTGATGTCTTCCTTTACTTTGCAGGTGATGATCTTCTGGTCCACGTTGCCGCACAAACACAACAGTACCATGGCTGCCCCTAGGACGGACAGCAACTAGGCAGCAGGCGCTCAGAGTTTAAATAGGCACAAGCGCGTCAAGGTTCTGAGGTAGAACTAGCAGCTCGCCTGCTGGAACTTGTTTGAACCAGTTCTGTGCTGACTGTTAGCTGCCTTTCTTGCCAAAGTTCCAAAAGGGCATGAAAATTTCAACAAGAAGCTAAACAAAGATAGAGTCAAGCTGTTGCTTGGCAGGCACACAATTTTGAATTTCAGACTCCATAGCAAATACATGGTCATATACCTTAACCAAATGTAAAGGCATAAAGTATAACTTATTTTAAAGCACAAAACAACTTATAATCTCTATTTAATATACAAAAACATGTTACATTGTACAATGCATAGACCTACTGCTCCTTTGGACCCTTTGAAACTGGTAGTCGTAGACAGAACATGGCAGAGAATTGCAGTGGATATTACTGGCCCCTCAACTGCACTGCATGGCTACACACTGTTGACTGTTATAGACTATTATTTACCTTACCCCTTTGTATTCAAAATTTCACAAGGTACCTCAAAGGAGCTCATTTCTTGCCTAACCACTTTATTTGTGATGTTTGGCCTACTAAGGAGCCTGGTATCACATCATGCGACACCTTTTGTATTAAGGGAGTGTAAAGGCCTTCTCATGCATATTGGTGCAGTACTTTATAAATCTCCTGTGTACCATCCTCAAGGAAATGGGATAGTGGAGAGAATGCATGGGACTCTAGAGGAGTATGTAGCTCGCATACTGGAGGAATGTCGAGATACAGGGGGCCCCCAGTATATGTCTCCCCTTAATACGTCATTTCACATATCCGTCACTCACCAATAGGGGCATGTGTTCTGATTCACTTTGGTCCTGATACGCATATCCGTCGCTTCACCTTTTGTGTGGCTTTTCTGTGGGTGATTCCCCCAGTGTTCAGGTGGTGCTGGAAGGGAAGAGGAGGAGCAGGGATGGGGTGTGCTCAGAGGAGGGGGCGGAACTGGGCAGGAAGAGGCGGGGCAGGGATGGAAGTGGATGGGAAGAGGTGGGGCAGGCCATTATTTCTTATGGGGAAAAATTCCCCAATATCCATCTTTTTAATATCCATCACCCTTTTCAAGAACGCAACCCAGATGTATACCGGGGACCCCCTGTACACCCTTCCCTATTGCACTGAGTCATGGCTAAAGCTCCGTGTTTGTCACGGAGGTCACGGAAGTCACAGATTCCATGACTTTCCGTGATCTCCGTGACTTCTGCAGTGGTGGGTGTGCCTGGCCCAGGGGCCACCTGAACAGCTCGGGCAGCCCCTGGGTCAGGTGCACTAGCTGCTGCTGGGGCAGTCTTGGGTCCTCTGCCCCCCAACAGCAGAAGTTGGGGGGGGGGCTCAGGGCTGGAGGTTGGAGTGCGGAGTGGTGCTGTAATGGGGATAAGAGAGGTGGTGAAATAAAAGGGAGAAAGGGGGGAACAGTAGAGATACCCCCAATTACAGTAAATAGGTCTTTTTCACCAGCACCCAGGGTCTGTCACCTGTGAAGTGTCTATCCAGTCCACTACTTCCACCTACGTATGTGTGTATGCAGGGAAAAAAGAGGAGAGAAACAAAGCTCTTAGAAAACACAAACAGTTTATTTGGGAATAACAACAAAGATAGAAAAGGGGAAAACTGTTAACCATAAGCAGACAACAAACAATTGTGGTTGCCCCTATGTGTATTAAACCCGGGCCCCAAATACCTCTCTCACGGTAACAGAGTAAAATAAAGGAAACCAAAATATCTCAATATTCTACTTTGTCAGAGGCTTCTGGGCAGATGATGTTAAAATGCTGTTTCTTTCATAGTTGGCTTTCGGAGGCTCTGGACCTTAAATCGCCTGACGACTGATTTCGGACTGAGGCAAGAGGAACACAGGATCAGACTGGATCCGGAACCAGGTAAGTTGGTGACTCTGGATATGCAGGATACCAGACAGATAAGTTCAATTAGAGGGTATACGCCCTCCTTGACAACGCTGGTCTCTTGCCGCACAAAGGAACCGCACTCGACTGCTTCCCAGATGGACAGCGACAGCTAACAGTTGTGGAATCCTTTTTGAAAGCACCAGATTGCCAAAGTTCCACAGCGACACCAGCTGCAACTGGATTTCACATGAAGGTCTGTCAGCTTTTTCCGCCCTTAGCACAAAGTGCGCAAAAATGTCCAAGAGACATAACTTTACCCCAACATTGAACAATTGTCACAACTATTAAAACAAACAGAACTAACACATCATAGAGGACACAATACACAAGTTTTCATCCAACAGTGCTTACTGGGGGGTGGAGGGGGTGGAAGAAGGAGCTCCCCGGAAAGGCAACAGCAACTCTCGTCCCTCAGCTCCTAGCTCCACATGCTGCCTCTGCCCCCAGGCACCGCTCCAACAGCTCCTATTGGCCACGGTTCCCAGCCAAAGGCAGCTGCAGGACCAGGGCTTGTGGCAGAGCAGAGGCAGCACGTGGAGCTAAGGTCACCGCTTCCCAGGAGCTGGGTAGGGAGCCTGCCCCAGCTCCACCAACCCTGCCCCCAAGCACCTGAGGCACACCTCAGTCTGCCCACTCGAGCCTCCCCCCCCAAAAGTTTTAGTCAGGGGTGAATAGTTTTTTATCTCACCTTTATGACACTTTGTGGCAAGCACTGGGCTGGGGAGCAGTGGTTGTAATTGAGAGAGAGAACACTACTAAAGAAGCATTGGCTTGCTAAACCCAGGGTTGTGTGTTCAATCCTTGAGGGGGCCATTTAGGGATCTGGGGCAAAAATCTGTCTGGGGATTGGTCCTGCTTTGAGCAGGGGGTTGGACTAGATGACCTCCTGAGGTCCCTTCCAACCCTGACATTCTATGAACTAAGTGTCTCTAATGGTATGTCTATGGCAGTTACACTCCCATGGCTGGTCCATGTCAGCTGACTTGGGTTCATGGGCTGCAGGGATGTAAAACTAGCATAGATGTTCAAGCTCAGGCTGGAGCTTGGACTCTGGGACCCTCCCACTTGTGAGGTCCCAGAGTTCAGGCTCAACCCTGAACCTGAATGTCTACACCACAGTTTTACAGCCAGGACCCCTGTCAAGGCTGAATCCCCACTCTGTCACTCAGTGCAGAAGGTGGGGGGCCCTCAAGGATTCTAAAAATTAATACTTGCCACTCCAGGCTTGTATTACACTCCCAAGGTTATAGCTTTTCTCTGACCTTGGCTTGGTTAATGCTGCCACCACCCAAAGGCAAAAAAAAAAAAAAAAAACCCTTTGAATCCAGGAAGGAGCACTTGGGAATTCCTTCCTGTGGGGTAACCGCAAGCCCTTTCATCTCCCCCCCTCCCCCCACCCCCTGGGGAAGAGCTGAGAAAGAAAACAAAGGAAATTAGCTGTAGCTACCAGCTAATCAAACAACATGCACAAACCTCTTAGGACACCAAAAATCCAATACTGTTATTAAAAAAGAGAAATTTTATTAAAAACAAAAAGAAAGAAAATACATCTGGAACTTAGACTTTTGCTAGATTTTAAAAGAGCAATTCCAAAAATTAAGCACCCAAAATAGCTTTCTTGGGGGTTCAGCTTAAAGGTTACAAGCAAACAAAAGCTTCTGCGGTTAGCACAGAGAAGATTCACAAGCCTTAAAAAATAAACAGAAATAAACCTGATCGCATCTAGCTAAACATTCCTAATTTACTTCCATATTTGGGGAGTCTCAAATAAGTAATTCTAGGTATAATCTGATGAATACTAGAATACTCAAGGAGCTAATAGAGGAGGTATCTGAGCCTCTAACTATTATCTTTGGAAAATCATGGGAGACAGGAGAGATTCCAGAAGACTGGAAAAGGGCAAATATAGTGCCCATCTATAAAAAGGGAAATAAAAACAACCCAGGAAACTACAGACCAGTTAGTTTAATTCTGTGCCAGGGAAAATAATGGAGCAAGTAATTAAGAAAATCATCTGCAAACACTTGGAAGGTGGTAAGGTGATAGGGAATAGCCAGCATGGATTTGTAAAGAACAAATCATGTCAAACCAATTTGATAGCTTTCTTTGATAGGATAACGAGTCTTGTGGATAAAGGAGAAGCTGTGGATGTGGTATACCTAGACTTTAGTAAGGCATTTGATATGGTCTCACATGATATTCTTATCAATAAACTAGGCAAATTCAACTTAGATGGGGCTATTATAAGGTGGGTGCATAACTGGCTGGATAACCGTACTCAGAGAGTAGTTATTAATGGTTCCCAATCCTGCTGGAAAGGTATAACAAATGGGGTTTCACAGGGGTCTGTTTTGGGACTGGCTCTGTTCAATATCTTCATTTTAGATATTGGCATAGAAAGCGCGCTTATTAAGTTTGCAGATGATACCAAACTGGGAGGGATTCCAACTGCTTTGGAGGATAGCGTCATAATTCAAAATGATCTGGACAAATTGGAGAAATGGTCTGAGGTAAACAGGATGAAGTTTAATAAAGACAAATGCAAAGTGCTCCACTTAGGAAGGAACAATCAGTTTCACTCATACAGAATGGGAAGAGACTGTCTAGGAAGGAGTACGGCAGAAAGGGATTAGGGGTTATAGTGGACCACAAGCTAAATATGAGTCAACAGTGTGATGCTGTTGCAAAAAAAGCAAACGTGATTCTGGGATGCATTAACAGGTGTGTTGTGAGCAAGACACGAGAAGTCATTCTTCCACTCTACTCTGCTCTGGTTAGGCCTCAGCTGCAGTATTGTGTCCAGTTCTGGACACCGCATTTCAAGAAAGATGTGGAGAAATTGGACAGGGTACAGAGAAGAGCAACAAGAATGATTAAAGGTCTAGAGAACATGACCTATGAAGGAAGGCTGAAAGAATTGGGTTTGTTTAGTTTGGACATGATAGCAGTTTTCAGGTATCTAAAAGGGTGTCATAAGGAGGAGGGAGAAAACTTGTTCATCTTAGCCTCTAAGGATAGAAGAAGAAGCAATGGGCTTAAACTGCAGCAAGGGAGGTTTAGGTTGGACATTAGGAAAAAGTTCCTAACTGTCAGGGTGATTAAATACTAGAATAGACTGCCTAGAGAGGTTGTGTAATCTCCATCTCTGGAGATATTTAAGAGTAGGTTAGAAAAATGTTTATCAGGGATGGTCTGGACAGTATTTGGTCCTGCCATGAGGGCGGGGACTGGACTCGATGACCTCTAGAGGTCCCTTCCAGCCCTAGAATCTATGAATTTCCATACCTGGTTCAAGCCTTATACAGCATTCCTGCTGCCCTCTGTTCCCTTCTTTCCCAGAGAGACACAACAGACAAAAGGAAAGTTTCTTTCCTCATTTTAAAAAGTTCTAGCCTTCCCATTGGCTCTTTTGGTCAGGTGCCCACTTTTTTTTCTTTACCTGGGGAACTTTTTAACCCTTTATAGGTAAAGCAAGTAAAGAACAGTTACCAAGAGAGATTTTACAGCTATCTGGCTGGATGGGTGTCCATCAAAGGGACCTATCTACCCACTTTATTTATCACAACCCCCCATGAGCCTGAGTGAGCTGGAGCGGGCCAGCCACAGGCGTTCAATTGCAGTATAGACATATGTACCCACAGAGTTAGGAGCTTTGATATGGCTGGATGCAACAGATTAATGGGGATTTGAGGCTCAGTAACATTTACAGACTTTTCTCTTTCCTGTGACTTGGTTGCAGATGAGAAAATACTTTTTTATTATTAATAACCATTACTTGTGTGTTGTGTTGTGGTAGTAGCTACAGCTCATGGAAATTTTCTGACAAAATATATTTTGGTCAAAAATGCTAATGCTAATGGAAAAGTTTAGTGGGGATGTGGTGATTCTGTTTCAACTTTTCTCCCAGTTCACCTGCCTACCTCCTAGGGCCCCAGCAGCCAGCCAGGCTGTTACCAAAGGTCTTTGAGCTGCACAACTTCCTGTCTGGCAAGCAGCTGGGAAGCCAGGACTCTTAGGGTTTCCAACCTCCCCAGCAGCCTGCCAGGTGGGCTGCTGCAGAGCTGTAGCTATGTGGGAAGAATTTTACTGAAATTTGTAAATTTTTCTGGAAACTGATTTTTTTTGGAACTCCCTTTATTCAAACACTAAAAATACAAAAAATAAAATTGCTGGAAGTTATTTCTATTTTCTGTGTAACGACGCAAACAGCTGTCGCTCCCAATTCCCTACTTTGGGTGTACTAAGCATGCTCACCCGAACTGAGCATGCCCAGTAACCGCTTGCCTCCGGTTAGAGCAGGGAACGCTGGGAACTACCAGGAGCTGTGTCGCTGCACCTCCCGGGAATTGTAGTTTCGCGGGGACTGCAGAGCTTGGTGGGAGAAGAGTTCGCCGAGCCGCACTACACGCTTGGATCCGTAGTGCCGCGAGACATGCTGGGATATGTCGGATATGGATGACGCGCGGGGGGCGGGGCTTGACTTGAGTTTCCCTGGAGTGTCTGTTGGGGTTGGTGGCGTACGCGCGCCGGGTGCCGGTTGGGGAGCGCTGGGTCGGCTGGCCGCGGCCGGGATGTACCACAGCAGCACGCAGAGGCGGCACTGGACGTTCCGCAGTGAGGAGGAACTGGCCCGCTGCCGAGCCGACGCCAACCGCAAGTTCCGCTGCAAAGCGGTGGCCTGCGGAAAGGTACCGACCGGCCCCGCCGCGTCCCTGCCCAGCCAGAGCCAGCACCTGGGCTCGGGACGGGGAAGTCGTCGTCTGAGGGTCGGTCCCGGGGACACCCTAGCTAGGAGCCGGGCGCGAGGGAGCACCGTGACTGCAGCTGTCGGCGAGTCACGGGTGCTCGGCGCGGCTCCCCCCAGCTGCTGGCCGGCAACAGCTGCGCCAAGCAGCGGGTATGGGCGGGGCCCGGGAGTGTCCCCGGGATCTCGCCGCCCCTCTTGTGGCGGCCCCGGTGCAGGCAGCCTCTGCTGCTGTGCCCCGCGCACGGAGGAGGTCCGCGGCCGGGGCCCGAAGCAGCTGCCGATCCCTGGCTGCAGGCTCCCGCCCCGCAGTGACATTGCCCGTGTTCTCCCACAGGCTCGGCCGAGCGACTCGCTGCTTATGGAGCCCCGGGAGGAGTTGGCAATCTGTAAATATTATGAGAGGAAACTGCTGGATTTCTGCTCTGTGTTCAAACCTGCCATGCCCAGATCCGTGGTGGTGAGTTGTGTACAATTGATCGGTCTGCCGAAGAGAAGCGTAGGGACGCAGCCTTTCCTTTGCAAACTGCCCCTCTCTTGAGAGACCCACATCTCCAGCACCGTGGGGAGGTCACTGTGGGGGCACTTGCCCCATCTTCCCACATGTTCGGTTTGTGGGGACTAAAAGGACTTGATCCTTACAGCCACCAAAGGAGCAGGAGGTGAAGTGCCCATGGGGCCCTAGACACGTTCCTCATTGGTTTTTTAGGTCTGTGTATTGCAAGCTTTTTTTGTCCTTCTGTTTCAACTGTGGGAGGGTTTTTTCCCTGTTGAGGGTCTGACTTGATTGGCATCATGGATACAGCTATTAGAAGGAATAATCCAGAATCTATCTAATCTATCTTGCTTTTTAATGGGAGTTGAATCAGGCCAGAAAAGTCTCTGGCAGGTTTTTAATCTGCTCTTGCTCAGGTTGACTGTCTCCTGGGGAAAAAGTGCTCTTGCTAGAAGAGAGGGAAACTTACACCTCCCTGAACCAGTTTTAGTGAAACTATCTCTAGGGCACCTCTTTATATTATTAGATTATTGTATGTAAAGAGCTAGGTTTCATCCTACAAAACCAAAATTTGACAGTAGAAATGAATTGAAGAATGAAAGAAGAAACTCTAAATCTGAATTTCTGTGTAATTCTGGGCTTGACACACTTTAAACCTTTATTATATCATACACTTGTGCTAAATGTGACAAAGGTAAACCCCTGTAGGGTTTTTATTCTAGAAACGTAGTTGAGTTTTTTTGTTTTTTTATTTTAAAGCATATCTTCTCCAACATCCAGGGCACTGCTTCTCAAATGATAGGCTGAAGCTTTTCATGATTCATAGATGAAATATTCTGAAACTAAACAGTGGAGATAGAGGTTTATGGGGAAAGGAGGCTCATGAGAAAATTTTAGGCTTACACAAGGGATTCAGTGGTATGAAAGGTACTTCTTAGTTTAGAATTAATGACATGTTTTCTAGAATGACTGCTGTCTACCTGCCTACATTTGGAGAAATCTGAACTTCTTACAAATTAACATTTTAGCTAAGCATCTAAAGAAAAATTGAATAGCAATAGAGACATGAAGTAAATAGGAGAAAAAAATATACTGGATTGCACGTCAATGTGTTTTATCAAGATGCTGATGTGAAATGGATAGAGAGGACTAATGGTCCAATGGTTAAGGTGGTATCTTGAGCTTTGGGAGATCGGGGTTCAATTCACTGTTCTGCCACAGACTTCTTATGTGACCCTGGCAAGTCACTTATCTCTAGATCCACAAAGAGATTAAGGCACCTGAATCCAAAATTAGATGCCTCTGACATTCACAAAACTCCTGTTCAGCTGCTGCCTAATCCTTTAGGTGTCCAGTGACCCAAGATGCCAAAGTTTCTGTCGGTATGCATGTGCAGAAATGTTGTGATGCACTGAGCAGCTTTCCACCTTAAGTTTGCTCCCAGTTCTGATGAAATTCTTAAACTAGGTGTTTCTCTGGTTTCTAGGTTTACCTGTTGGGCCCAATTTTCTCAGAGCAGGCCTAATCAGCACAAAAGAGCAAAGGAACAGCTTCAGTGGGAGAGCTTACTCCATTCTAGCAAATAGCCTGGTGGTTAGAGCACTTACCTGTGAGGTGGAAGACCTGGCTTCAAATCCCTGTTCAAAACAGGCATTCCATGAGGCTATTGACTACAGTGGCTGGGGGGGCCTGCTGTATGTGAGGTTGTCTTTTGTGAGAGTGCGCTGACCTGGTTTAGGAGCCTAACTCCAGGGGAGAGTTCATGGCTGTGAATCTTGAGCTGAGATAGGTGCCTCCTTCAGTCTTGGTGCCTATGTCCCTTTGAGGGGTGGGACTTAGCTCTTGCCCTTTGCCTCAGTATTTTCCACTGACTAGTTTAGATTGCTCACCACTCAGCTTGCTGGCTTGTAAGGATTTGTTTCTCAGTTGCCTAACTCTCCCCTGCATTTTATGGGGAGCCTAGGCACCTTATTCAGGGCTGAGGATTCTACTCTCCACTAAAAAAAGAACAGGAATACTTGTGGCACCTTAGAGACTAACAAATTTATTAGAGCATAAGCTTTCGTGGACTACAGCCCACTTCTGTAGTCCACGAAAGCTTATGCTATAATAAATTTGTTAGTCTCTAAGGTGCCACAAGTACTCCTGTTCTTTTTGCGGATACAGACTAACACGGCTGCTACTCTGAAATACTCTCCACTAGATTGCTTATGTGTTAAGTATTGCTTTGCCATTAGGTCCTTTTGTGGATCTAGCTCTCTGTGCCTCAGTTCCATGTGTGTACTTACACACCCTATTTATTTTTGTGTGGGCAGGGTGCAATGTGTAATAATACCTAGCAGAGTTATTGAGGATAAATACGTTAAAGGTGGGGAGGTGCTGGTTTTATGGTGGGTGGGGGTGGGGGCAGATAAGTACCTTAGATAGACTTGCCCCATGGAATGTTGAAATGTCTTTTTAAATGTGTACATTCTGTGTGTTGAACATTACCTATGTGCTGTTTTGCTCAAGTGGCCCTTACTGACTCTTTATATTTAGGGAACAGCTACTATGTACTTCAAACGTTTTTACCTCAATAACTCAGTGATGGAGTATCACCCTCGAATAATAATGTGAGTAATGGGACACTTTGAATCTTACTTTTAATGTTTGTCAATATTGTCATATCAGGTAACTTATGAAAGTTCGAGGACATTAAAGAGCCTGGACTTTTACCTGTTTATATAAAACAAGAATCTGAATAATGAATTTTCGTCACTTTCCTTTTGGGAATAGGTTATTGTATTCTTCAAAACACTTCTTCCTTTCAAAAAGGGGAAATAAAGACTCTGAACCAGAATGTCTGTATATGATAACAGCATGATGCATGCCACAGAACTAAATTATGTTTATTATACTTCTTTTCCAAGGTTAACATGTGCATTCTTGGCATGTAAAGTAGATGAATTTAATGTGTCCAGTGCACAGTTTGTTGGTAACCTTCGAGAGAACCCTCCAGGTCAGGAGAAGGCTCTTGAACAGATCTTGGAATATGAATTACTACTTATTCAGCAGCTGAACTTCCATCTTATAGTGCACAACCCTTATAGACCATTTGAGGGATTTTTAATTGATTTGAAGGTAATACTTTAATTACACTCTTTCTCCTCCCTGCACTATTAAAAAACTTGGTACCAAGTTAGGTATTTATTAATATTCTTTAAAATGTTAACTTCATTTTATAATACCATATTTGTTAATATTTCAAAGTATTGTGGCAATTGCTTGGGGGCCCATTTTGTAGTGGATCAAATATGTGGAGGTTATATGACTGCTAGTATTTTTTGGAAAAAAAACTTGGTCACGTGTGTGACTCTTGAATTGAAGGACCACAGTATTACTGTCCATTTTTTTTAACAAGTTAGAACAGCAGTTCTCAAACTGTGGGTCGTGACCCTATTTTAATGGGATCACCAAGGCTGGCATTAGACTTGCTGGTGCCTGGAGCCAAAGCCCAAGCCCCAGTGCCCAGTGTCGGGTCTGAAGCCCAAGAACTTCAGCCCTGAGTGCCAAGGCTCAGGTTACAGGCGTTGGGCCCACTGCCCAGGGTGGCAGGCTCGGGCAGGCTCAGGTCTCAGTCACTCCTCCTGGGGTCATGTAGTAATTTTTGTTGTCAGAGGGGAGTTGCAGTGCAGTGAAGTTTGAGAACCTCTGAGTTAGAATATGCTAGAATAGGGCAGGAGGGAAAGCTCTGTATGACGATTTGTTAACCAGAAGCAGTCTTCGTGTTACAATATTCAGTATACAATAAGTTAGCATGTGTGGGGGAAAATCTCATGAGTCATACACCGAATTTGTGTTCATCTTTTGTCATTCTCTAATGTAAAATGTATCCTAGAAAGTCTTGGTTTTATACTGTAATAAGTGGGAACACATCTGAATTGAAACATCTCTGCTTTATATGTGGTCACTAAACATTGCAGGGTAGCTTTTAGAATAAGATACCCTCTTAAACTTTGTTTTTAAAAATGCCATTTTGATTCATATGTCTCAAACTTTCATACAGAAGAATAGGAACAATTTTACACTGAGGTCGTGTATCAATAAGATTAAAACACAGCAGAAGTAATGTCTGAATATTTATTTTCTAGACTCGTTATCCATTGCTGGAGAATCCTGAGGTCTTGAGAAAAACAGCTGATGACTTTCTCAATCGAATAGCTCTGACAGATGCCTACCTTCTGTTTACACCTTCACAAATAGCTCTCACTGCCATCTTATCTAGTGCTTCCAGGGCAGGAATTAATATGGAAAGGTAGACTTTTTTTTTTTCCTCCTCAGTGTTATGGCTTAAATGACTGATTTTGCTGCTGGAATTAATTTTTGTTCCAGGTGGAGATATCTTTATACAGATGTATACCTATGTATTTGACTCATAGGGAATAAATAGTCTCTGAAACGAGACACTTAACTGGCTGTTTCAAATGGTGAAGTATCACTATTTATTTTTTCTTTTGTTGTTGGAAACAGAATGTTGCACTAGATAAGAAATAGGTGTCTTGTCTTTAATATTCCTCTGAGTCTTTGCTTCCTCCAATCGTATCTCATGTGGCCCAGTTAAAGCACTACAGACTTTCAGCGTGATCCTGAAGGGTCTGAGCATTCTTGATTCTCATTGGCTTCGGTGAGAACTGAAGGTTCTCTTAGCCACCAGCAGCTAAAAATTACAAGAGCTCTAACCATTGTCTCTGGCTAATATTTCGGCTCCATATACTTGGAAACGAACGAGAGAAACGTGGCTACGAGTATGTCTGCACTGCAGTAAAACAGCTGCAGCTGGCTGTTTCATTTGCATGGCTACGAAATTGCTGTCTAAATGCTTGGTCTAGAGCTTGGGCTCTGGGACTGAAATTTTAGAGCCCTGTGAGCCAGAGTCAGCTGACATGGGCTAGCTATGGGTATTTTATTGCAGTGTAGACCTATTTTAAGAGCTCTAAAATCTTTAAAGTACTGGCATTGTTTGGCTGATCAATTTCCAATTAAACTGATAGTGGCACTCCATTTGGCAGAAGCTCCCTTGTTGATTTCCATGGTATGTGTCAACTGAAAGTTAAAAGGGGGAGTTTCCAAACAAGATTCAGCAAGTTTTGAAATGTCAGGTGGTAAACTTTAATGCGGGAAGGGGGAAGATTTTTGTAAAACATCTATTAAACCAGGCACTTATTTATAGATATTCTAACAAATGTGGCTACACTGGATACTTACACTAATTGTGTGGCAATTTTCTTTGTCTTATGCCTCATAGTGCCCCTGAGTATGGGGTTATGTCGTAACCTCATACCTTGAATGTGACTACATTTACTGTAATAGCTGCAGGTCGGAACCACTGTAACTCAGAATGCAGAATGGCTTTCACTATACCCCATGTTTGATCACTCATAACTTCCAAAAGTTTCACTCTTTGGACTGTCCATGTTTGAATTCTGTCTTAAAGTGAATCTCTTGTTTTAAGTTTTGAACAAAAAGCAGTTTGAGGAAGAGGAGAATGATGTGGGAGGGGAAAAGTAATGTCCCCTCCCAACCAACGTATAGGTATGGTTTTCTTGTACAAACTGATGTGTTTTCCCAGGAAGCACAAAAATGTTTGAATGTTTCCATTTGATAAGCGTGATGTATCCCAGTTTCATGGCCTACAGTAATATTGCGCAGGGCTAGGAGGTCCTGAATTTTATCGCAATGTCTTTTCCATTGCCTGGCCTTGATTCTCTGCATGTCACCAGATTACTGTTGTGGTAGAGCTAATTTAGTTATACCACCTGTAGAATGGGGTTATAATGCCTACCTACCATTCCTGTAGATGCGGTCTTATGTAATTGCAAAATATTATTGTAGTCCAATAGCATCGGAACTGCTGTAAGTCTTTCCTCTCTACACTAGATTGCTTCCTGCTTCGTTGGTAAATAACTATATTTTGGGCTTCACCTGAATTTTAAGTTAATTCAAACTCTGTTTAAATTCACCTTGTGAGCCCTGTGTTTACATAATATTTATTTACAAGTGCTCTAACTTCTGTCCAGAGCCAGTTTTAAAAGAAACAAATTGTAGGTTAGAAACTAAATTCCAAAGAGTGACATCCGGGGTATTAGTAATATGAATGGTACTCACGTGGATTTCATTTTCAGTAAAACTGATCTATGCTTTTACTTTCATATATTACAGAGCCTGTCTCTATTTTTGAAGTGTTTTGTTGGACGTTCGAGCATAAACTGTCATTTGATCTGGGACAAAAATGTTATTCCAAAGTGAAAAAAGAAGGGTCATAGTTCATTTGGTGGTCATTCTGAGCTATTTTACAACTTGCCAAACAGAAGCAGATTAAGTTTCAGACTCCTACATTATTGAAACAATATTATTTGCTATTGCCAATAATACCATTGTGATTGGCACAGTAGAAATGCATATATAAACACTATACTTCAAGAATGGATAAATAGATAAACTGAATGTTTTTCTTTAAGTGATCAGCAATGAAATAGCGACTTTAAAAAACAAACAAATCATCAACATAGACTTGTATCAATACCCTAGTTAGATGAAAGGACGCACCTCAGAGCCGATTGCCTACAGATTTGGGAAGATGACTTAGTTTACTTATGAAAGTCTATTTTGCAACATTAAAGGCCATGATGATTTTTAGTAGCAGTTCAATTTTTAAACCCATCTGCCTCTCTTAATGGTGTTCGATTTAGCTATTTATGCAAGGGAAAAAAATATTTTACTATAGAAAACAAGTTTGTTCAGTCATGTTGCTAACATCATAAAGCTTCAACGATCAGAGCTTGACACTGTTTGTCATTTACATTAATAACAATGGCACAGCTATGAAGAATGTGTTGAATTAATCATTTATTGGAGTAACTCTAGAATTCCACATTTTTCTTACTTTTTTTGTAGCTATTTATCAGAGTGTCTTGCGCTGAAAGAAAACAGAACATCTCTGTCCCAGTTACTAGATGGAATGAAATGTAAGTAAACATTGTGCTGAGAAGTATGCATTTTTCCCCAAACTAAATATTTAAGAGTTTTACAGACACACCAGACACACTGTATACCAGTCTTCCTCACTGCAAAATTGTTGCAAGCTTAATAGACAAAGGGGTCACAAAATGAACTAGTTAGCAGTTTAAAACATTTGAAACCAAATTTTCTATACAAAAAATAAAAATGAAATTAAAATAAGAGTCTAGTAATGATGCACTGAGCCTCAATATTTTTATCTGTAACAAGATCTTGGGGATTGACCACACTCTTGAAAAGTGAGAGTATTACTTTTGATATCTGCTGCTGTTGCTACTTGTGAATTTGGGTGAAATATTTTCTTGGTTGCTGTTAACTTAGAAGAAATGCAAGCAATTTGCTTTTACTCATTTTTCAAGTTTGCAGAAACCTGCGGATTACTACTTGTGCCACTAGAGGGTACATTTTCTAAGCTAAATAACTTTTAAAAGTTTAATGGTGAGCTGTAAAGGTTTCGTCTTTTAAAAGACTCCTCTTGCTTCCTTTTATTAACTGCTTTGTGATATATAAAGAAGGCTTGAAAGGGATTTTAAGCATTTTTTATTTCTGTTTGTCTTTGTCTTAGAAACATCAAAAATGTCAAATCCAGTTTTGCTAGAGAATGCATTGCGTGCCTTGATGCACATTGTTAACTATCGCACCTTAATAGAAAGGGGTGTGTGTGTGTTGAATCCTTAACAAAGACTTTCTCTCCAAAATGTTAGTCATTGAAGTTAAGTGTTAAAAACAGTCAAAAGATTTCAGTGATTTAAAAAGTCCTTCACCTCTCAGTTGCTGAACTTTCAATTTCTTGGCCCTTGTGAGACTGTTATTTCACAAGTGTTTTCCAGACTAGATATTTCTAATGTAAAAAAAATGTGAATGAACTTCTTTTCCCTCCCCTTTAAATAAAAATAAAGGGGAGAGAAAAGAAGTTCATTCACATCATCTTTTTACATATCTATATATATATATATCACACTCTCTCCCTCCAGCCATCATATATTTTCATTGGAAACTTGCCTTTAGGCTAGGACACAAGAAAAAATATATATATTTTAAAAAAGCAAACATACCAGTGGTACAGAAAACTGGTAATGGTAAAAATAAGGCCCTGTTCTTTCTCTTATGCTTGCTGAAAGATGACGAATTTAGTGTATTTTAACAAGATTGTAACTAATCTTTATTTTTAAGACTTGATATACTTTTTACTTTCTGCACTGTATCAACATTTCCTGATGCTTTCTAGTACAGTAATGCTAGCTCTGCATTATCACTTGGCCTTGAGGAGATCCAGAATCATGATGCCTACTAGTTTCAGTGCAGTTCTTTGCTCTGAGCTTACACTGTATCTTGACACTACTTAGAATAAATCCTCTGACGTAAAGTGACTGTTAAGATTCTTACACATGTAATCTTGGGCTCTCTAAAATTTAAGAGTATTTTCTGGTTTGCCAAGATGAGATTTTGTTTACGAAGCCATTTGAAAGAAATCTTAATTTTTTTTTTCTTCTTCAAATACCTAATATTTGCTTTGTCAAATAAAAAGATTATCTGGTAAACTTTCAATCCAATTAAAATGGTCTGTAGTGCAGTGCATGTACTATTGCAGCTTCTAGATATCTGTTGAAAAGCTTGCTTTGATACCTTCATTAGATTACAAAGGCAAGAGGAGATGGCCCTATTGAAGGGGCCTTCAGATTGTGCCACCAAATTCTTTATAAACTGTTCTGATTTGACTAGATCTTTCCAAAATAGAAATGTGGTTTGAATCTTATCTTGTGCTTAGTACACTGAAGAGAGTCTAGTCTATTGGACTAAGTCAGGGCTGTGAGGCGGGGCTCTTGAGTTCTAATCATGGCTATGCCACTGACTCTTGGAATAACTTACAAGAACGTTGTGAGAATTAATTAACTTATTGCAACTAATTAATTACTTTGAAAACTTGCGGTGTTACCTCTATAGGCATGAAAAATCTCATAAAGAAATATGAACCACCACGGCCTGAGGAGGTTGCTGTTCTAAAGCAGAAGTTAGAGAAATGTCACAGCTCAGAACTTGCTCTTAATACAAACTTGTAAGTAGAGATTTGGAGCATTAAGGAGTTTTGACTTTCTGCTTTCCTACCCTACCAGTTGGAACTATCACTTTCTGCAGTGATATGCTAGCTTTTATAAAATGTTAATTTTCCTTGCACTGTACAATATAGTCAGATAAAAATGAAAATTGGTTTAATTTATTAGACTGTATATCGTACTTTTTTATAAAATAAAATGTTTAATGTGCAAAACAATATCACTAACAGTTGCTAAAGTAGGGGCTTGGACTCCAGGGTTCGTTCCCCTTTCTGGCCACTGACTTACCATGGGACCTGAAGCAAATTACCTCTATGTGCCATTTAATCTATCTAAAAATGGTTAACAGTTGCCTAAAAGGGTGTAGTTAACAATCAGTTTATCAAGGGCTTATAGATCCTTTAATCAAATTTGTGTAAAATATACCAGATATATTCTATCATAAGCCAGTTCATTTATAAGCTGACCCCCCCCCCCCCCCCCCCCCCCCCCCCCAAGATGGATGAGTAAAAATGGAAAATTTTTGTGACCCGTTCATAAGCCGACCCTATAATTCAGGGGTAAGCAAACTTTGGCTCCTGGACCATCAGGATAAGCCACTGGTGGGCAGAGATGGTTTGTTTACCTCATATGTCCGCAGGCAGAGAGGTAAACCTAAGTAAACAAAGTGTCCTGGTGCGGCAGCTGCTTACCCTGACGGGCCGGGACAGCAAATGGTGGAGAAATTTTTTTTGGGGGGGGGGAGAAGCTGGGGGTCAGATGAGTAATCTCTGTGACCACCCCACACATGACCCCACCCCTATCCCAGGACCCCCACACTCTCCCCATCCATCCCTTCCCACCCTCTCTGGGGAGGGCCAGGGGAGGCCGTCTCCAGCGGGCTGGGCGGCATAGCCGCAGCCGTCTCCCTTCTGGCTCTGCTGGCTGTGCTGCCTCTCCTTGCTCCCTGTTTTGCAGGGAGGGACTGTGTCCCACCTCTCCCTCTCTATACCTGTTCATAAGCTGACCCCCTTCTCTGATGCTTCCCTTTTTTACTGAAAAAATTCGGCTTATGAATGAAAAAGTCTTTTTGTGCAGATTGTAAAACTACACTATTCCATGTAAGATCTAAGACTTTGCTTTTAGGTAGCAAAGTGAAGTGGCAAGAAACTTCCAGCATTAGTGAAACTCTAACTGCATTTTTGTATTCAAGAAATGTGCAACAGAGATCGAATTTAAAAATGCTAAGGGTAAGGAAGAAAGAGGCTAGTATTGGAGCTGAACTTTCTCTCAAATGTCTAAATATCTTGTATTTTTCTTTGGGGGGGTTAGAAAGAAGAGGAAGGGCTATGAAGATGATGAATATATTACAAAGAAATCTAAAATGGATGAGGTTAGTGGACATGTTGCAGAAGCACTTTTCATATTTTCTCTAATAACAAATTTTATCATTCTTGTTAGTGAATACTGTTAAAACGTTTTGGAAACTTTCAGTAGTGAACATTTCACAAGCCAAGCAGTTCAAAAATGGCTATTTAGTATCTGGATGTTTTTACAGTAACAGTAAAAACATGTCTCCTAATTTCTTATACATTCTAGCTTATTTCCATCACAACCCCTTCTAGAAAGGGTTTGTGGCCATGAGGAATCTCTGTGATCTAAGTTAAAGTGGTAGTCTGAGAAGGGCTTGACATGGCTTTGTTGTCCACAGGGAGTTGGTGTACTGCTCTTCAACATCTCTCTCCTTTCAGTGTAATATGTTACCCTTTGGTTTTTGCTAGCCTTTACCCTGAGGAGTTTAGACCAAGCTCTGGCAAGAATTCTGGTTTGGTAACATTTTAATTTTTTCTTTACACTTGTGGCTTATGCTATTCTTTGAATGTCTGTCTCATAAATGTAACTGAACAATGCAATAGGAAGAACTACTTTATTCATATGTACAGTTTGAACCCAATAGGATGGAGTAGTTTATTAAACAGCTCCACCTTGGTTCTAATTACAGTAATTTGTGAGAAGCCAAGTACTGTTTTTCACTCTTAGGAAATCAGCTAATTTTCTAGATCTCACCTGTCCCCAAGATGGGAGCCAACACAAAGTAGATAAGTTTCTTAGGAATTCAGTCCAGAAAGTGGGTAGCAAAGAGTGTTGAATGAATGAAGTTCTAGTGGCTTGGAGTACAGAAGGAAAGTAAGGACATACTAAAGGCTAGCTTGTACTACCCTCATTCTTGCAATTTTTTTGTAAATTAGGATTAGGGATTTGGGTTTGTTATGGTAGCACTAAGGAATGGCCATATGGGAAAGTAATAGCAGAATGGAGGTAATTGGTCGTTACAAATAGGAGTTGTGGCTTTGTAGAATATATTCAGGGTAGGACCTTGGAAGGGTGTAAACCCTATTGGATAATGCTGCCCCATGCTAACAGATGGGGAAATCACTGCTCTTACTGGATTCTTGTAAGATTAAAGTCAGAAGGTGGAATGTATTCTGCTTCCACAGCAGTGAAAGGCTTAATTGGCTAGATTAAGTGGAATTGAAGAATTCAGTCATGGTTGAAAATTTAAAGCCTGTTGGGTGAGGTTGACAGTCAAGGTTGTATCCTATAACTAAAATACAGGGCCCTTTAGCGATGTCTGCACATGAACTGCTGTAGCAGTTCAAATGTAGACATTTACTACAGTGATGGGGAGGGTTCTCCCATTGCTGTAGTTAATCCCCCTCCCTGAAAGGTGGTAACTAGGTCAACAGGAAAATTCTTCCATTGACCTCATGCTGTCTATGTCAGGAGTTATGTGGACTTAAGGAGTGTCGTGGGTTTTTTTTGTTTTGTTGTAATATCACTTAGGAGTGTATTAAGGGGGTCTATCTACACTTTTAGTGTAGACCTGCCTCTGTTTCATATAGTTATTGACTCATAATGGAAGTTAAAGTGTCTTACCATATTTCATAAACTTGAGCTGTCATTAGTTGTCTCTTAATTTGAGAATTGCTGAAATTAGCCCATGATTTTAAAAAGTGAATGATTTTTAGTGTCCTAGCAAGACACCTTAGAGGAGCCTGGGTCTTGCTGAGCATCCACCCGTTGAAGGCAAGATGTCTTTAGTGGGGCTTCTGAAATTGCCAAACACTCCTGATGATCTTGGCCTTAATTTTCTAACAATATTCCTATACTAAAAACTGCAAAAATTTGTATATTTTTAAAAAGAGCCATTCCATAATGTTACACTTGTTTAAAACTTGTTTTATGGAACAATGGCGCTTGGTAAAATTTAAGATTTGGTGTCTTGTCTGTTTTTCACATGTGAAATTTTCTTGAAGAAAAGATGAGAAATGCAAAACAAAATATGAATTAACCAGATAGCTAAAAACCATTCTCTTGCTCTGTACCTGTTTAAAACCACGTCTTTAAGAAAACAGAGGCAATTACTACCAGAGAGAAATCACATTGATTCTTTTTTTTTCTGACCCATATAAGCTTATTGCTATGCTGTAACCACCACCTGATGGTAGACCTTTAAATAAGAGATCTGCTTCATGATTTCATATATCGCCTGCTTTTCTACTGCAGTGGGTCATGTTTACTTTTTTTGTTGTTTAAATCATAATGTACCCTAGAATACTGATAGCCACCAAGCCTTCAGGTCTAGGGAGGTGGTGCGTTGAGTGATTGTCCACATGTATTCTTCTACTCGTGTGCATGTGCCTCATGCACGTGAACAGATTTTATTTTATTTATTTGGCAGCAGTGTCTGTTGGGGCCATGCCTCTGTGCTGGATGACCCACTTCTAAAAAGGCAAAGAGGTGCTAGCAAGTTCTTTCAGATGGATTTGAATATCTTTACGTGTGCCAGTTCCTGAATCGCTGGTAGCAGTCGCAGTGCATGAAAGATCCAGGCAGCAGGGACCCCAAAAATAACTTTCAAGAGACATTTTTTAAAAAACTAGAGTATTTTTTCTTTCCAAATCAAGTATGCATTTGTGCATTGTAAATTACCAGGTGCTCTTGTCAGAGTAATTGGGATGAAGTGTTGGTTTTGATTGGAAAAACCCCTCAACACATGGATGAAGTGAAGTCCATTGTATCTGAGGGGCAATTGGTAGCTTGTACATCGTTGCAGGTGCCATTATGTGTGTTGGAGACTGCAGGTCATTCAGTGGCCTCTTCCATTGCTATGAACAGGGATTCATGGTTACAGTCTCTAGAAATCCTTAAGGAAGTCCAGACAATTGAGGACCTCGTATTTGAAAGTTGTGACCTCTTTAATGCAAGAACGGATGAAGCCCTGCACTCTCTGAAAGATTCAAGAGCCACTCTCCATTCCTTAGTTTATATGCCAGTCTTCAGGAGAAAGCAGGCTAGGTCACAATACTACTCCAGACAAAAGACATGTTGTTGTTAGTCCACAAAGATCATAGGAGCTGCAGAGAAAGAAGCAGAGGTTCAAATGCAGAAAACCCTCTGCGGCATTCTCATTTACTGAACTGCCTGCATCAACCTCATGGCATCAAATTTGACTTGCTGACTGCCATATAGAGTTTCTGGAGAATCAGTACCCTTCCTTCAGTTTTTGAGCACTAGAATCTATGACACTAGTGCTGGGTCTTGGAGATCATAAGTGTGGGGTGGTATTCCATTCAATTTTCCAGTTTCTTCCAATCCTCCACTTTTTTCACATCCCTCTTCAGGGACCCCTCATAAGATTCTGCTAAAGCAAGAAATGTACTCTCTTCTAAATCTCAGAAGTAGAAGTGTCCTTGGAGTTCAGTAGGAAGATGTCTTACTCCCATTTTTTTTCTAATCCTGAAGAAGTAGGGCTAGTATCTAATTTAATTAATTCTAGATTTGAGCTGTCTCCGCAAATTCATCCATTGTTTCACATTCAGGATGGCAACCCCATGTCTCTCTAATCCATTCATTAGATCCAAGACAGGTTTGTAGCTCTTGACTTACAAGATGTGTATTTTCATGTATCAATTCACTTGCCACACAAAGACCTCATAGTCCAAGTGGGAGCATCTCACTACCAGTAGCGTCCTTACCCTTTGCACTGCTGAGAGACCAAGATATTCAAATTCTTGGCAGTCATGGCAGCTCACCTGAGGCAGCAAGGGATCCAGGTATAGCCTTACCCTGATGACTAGCTAATTCTAGGATGATCACTGCAATAGGTGAACAATTCTGTCTTTTCATCGCACTGGGATTCAGGATCAACGAAGTCCCAGTTATGGTTGCCAACCCAAAGAATAGATTGCAGAGGGCCTGTGTTAGATTACAGATCAGCAAGAGCTTACGGCAAGAGAGGATCCAGACCATAGTGGACCTCACCCACCATTTGTAGGCTCACCTACAGCCATCTTTGAGTGTGCCACAGACTCTTGGGTCATGTGGCTTCCTGCACTTGTTATACAGAATGCCAGACTCCATTTATGTTCCTTGCAAGCCTGTTTGAAATCTGTATCTACCCAACAGACATTGCCAAGGCATGAGGATGCAGGTTCCCTGAGAAGAACTCTCCATTGTTAAGTTGGTGGAAGGATCCTTTCCAGGTATGCAAAGGAATACTGTTTTCTCCACTTCTGCCTAGCAAGGTGCTGGCAACAGATGCCTCCATGTTAGGACGCAGAGCTCACCTAGAGCACCTACAAAACCAAGCCTTCAGAAATCCCAGAGACTCCCCTTCATAAGCATTCTAGAGGTCATAGCTATTCATCTGTTTTCAGAATTTCTTCTTAGGTTACATAAACGAACAATCCAGGTGATGATTGACACGTATCAGTGTTCTCTCAAGAGAGAGAGCAAGAAGCTACTCAGGGCTAGAGCTGTTGCATTGATCATCAAAGCAGTAGCTCTCTGTCTAACCAGGCTTGCAGAATGTCTGACCTAACAGACCACCACCTCAGCAAGTAATTAGCATACTAGTATGAATGGACTAATTTTATTCTGCAGAATATCTTCTGTGGGTAGTGGATACCAGTCAGTAGACCTGTTTACTATAAACCAGAACAAATGCTAAATATTTGGCTCAATGTGGGGATAAGAGGGGGTTTGAGCCCAAACTCCCTGTCAGATGCTTTCCTTATCTCATGGACTCTAGGGATAAATGGAATCAGTGGATAGTCACTCTCTAATACTGAGAGTCTAAACAGAACAGTAATGATCATGTTTTAACTTCAGTTTGGCCCAGGCAGTTCTGATATGTGCACCTAATAAACTTATCATCTGGGCCTCCAATAACATTACCTGTCTCACCTGATGTGATCTCAGAGTGGAGGTTGCATCTTCCATCTGATAACATACATGCTGGCTTAACTACCCTGAAGCAAGCTGTTCAGCTGAAGTTTAGAATATATTGATGCAGAGCAGAAAAGACTATGCGGCCCAAATGGAGGAGGAAGTTGGGCAGGTCAACACTACCGGTCTCCCAAAATAGAAGATACTGGGGCTTCTATCCCTAAAGCAGTCATGGCAGTCTACTGCTGAACATAGATTTATGGAGTTGATATTCTCTGCACGTCTTCCTATTCAGGGTTACACCATTCTCCTCTGCTCCTACTAGATCAGCTCAGACCAGATGATGAGTGATCTCTTCTGGCCTTACTAAGGAATCTAGATTTCTCAAGGGCCTCATTCATGGGTTCCCCTCCCCCTTCTCTTCCCCCCTCCACCCCCACCACCCGTGTGAGTTCTCCCATCTTCCTAACACCTTAATATAATTTCAGCTGGGTTAATAGGAGCCCTTAGCAACTTGCCCTATACTGTCTATGAAAACAGCCTTTTTTAGAAGCTATAACATCAGCTCACCGGGCTCATCCACCATATGTGGTGGTCTACAAAGACACTGATCCTCAGGCCTTACCAAAAATCTCAATTTCATTTAAATTTGATGCTTCATCTGCCACTTTTTCCCCCACACTGCTCCAACCACTGGGAAGCTAAACTGCACATCCTTGACAGAACAAAACCTTTAGTGCAGGGGTGGGCAAACTTTTTGGCCCGAGGGTCACATTGGGGTTGCAAAACTGTATGGAAGGCTGGGTAGGGAAGGCTGTGCCTCCCCAAACAGCCTGGCCCCTGCCCTGTAGCCTCCCAGGCCCGCAGGCTGTAATTTGCCCACCTCTGCTTTAGGAGCTCCTTGATACAGGTAGGGTGAATAGTCAGTCTTTTGGGTGGATATTGTCTGACCTAATGGGCATTTAATTATATTGCATCATACTCTGAGTTAGCTAGATTAGATCCATCCATGCAGCTTAGAGCCTATTCCACCTGGGCTCAGGAATCTTCTGCAGCTTTTCTTGGAGAGCATAACAATTTCAAAACTTGCAGAGCAGCTACAAGGGGATCAGTGTACGCTTTCACCCAGTGTTACTTGAGGACTGAGTATCTGATGCCCGTTTTACCAGTTATTTAATTAGGATTTCTAGCACCCACCTCCGACTGAGGTTGCTGCTTGATAGTCACTATAAGTGCAATACATGTGGACGATAACTCACAAAGAATGGTTACATACATTTACTGTAATTCTTAAAGGTGTTGTCCACAAGGATTCTACTGCCTGCCTTCTTTCCCTGATTCTACAGTCCTTGATGGAGTCCTGGTCAAGTTGGATTCTGAATTGGCAAAGGAACGGGGAGAAAGTTGAGTCCACTTTGCCTTTTATGTCCTTAGTGAGAGAGAGAGAGGATATCCAGGGTACAGGGACAGTCCCAATGGACACTGTTGATCAAAATAATCTGATCTCAGGAGTAGGCATACCACATGTGGACACCACCATCAAAACCCCTAGAATTACTGTGAGAGTAAGTATTCATTCTTCCTTTGCTGTGCTTCTAGATGTTGTACTATTCACATACTGTGTTGTACAGAATATGAATACTAACAAAAGTAGCCTCTGGGTGTGTAAAACTAGTTCTACACAGTGACAAGAGTGAGTTACACCTTTTTCTGAGGTTGTGGGCATGGTTCAGTATCTTAAAAGGATATAAATTGTTGTAAAAGAAACCCTTCGTGTTTAAAAGTACGTTTCCACTTGGTTTTGTGATGTAACAGTTCATCTATGCCATCTAGTCATTGCTTTGTTTATATTTAAACATCAAATTACTACTCCATGTGCTTTGAGAGGTATCACATAGCTACCCCTGTAGTATTTGGAGTCTTTATAGTAGAGCATATACAGTAAAAGCTTTAGTATGTGCCATGTTGGGGGGATTGGGAGGTGCCAGGAAGTAAAAAAATTCCAATTAAGAGGGAGGGAGTTTGGGTGCAGGAGGGGACTCGGGGCAGAGGTGCCAGATCTGGGTGGTGAGATGTCCCCGCTGCTCCTAGGCAGAGCTGGCTCCGCAGTTCCCATTGTCCAGGAACCTCAGCCAATGGGAGCTGTGGGGGGCGATACCTGCGGGCGGAGGCATTGGACAGAGCAGTCTAGCCATGCATCTGCCTAGGAGCAGCAGGGACATCTTCTGGAAGCCGCCCAAGGCAAGTGCTGCCCTGATCCAGCCCCCCTCCTGCACCCAAACTCCCTTCCAGAGCCTGTGCCCTGAACCCCTCGTGGCCATTCCTCCACCTATGAGCAGCAGGGACATGTCGCCACTTCCGGGGAGCCAGGTATGGAGCCTGCTGGCCCTGCACCTGCTGGCCTATAAATTGGACTTTCAGTGATCAGAAATACTGGTTTGTAGAGCTTTCCAGGTGATAAAGTGCTGGATAACACAGCTTTTACTGTACTGTGTATGCTTGTAATAAAGAGATTCAACTTGATTCTTTCTTCCCACTCATTTTAGGAAGAATGGACTGATGATGACCTTGTAGATTCACTATAATTTTAAAAGAAGATGGCACCTGTCAGAACTTCAGGAACTACTTGTCATCCACCTACTGCATCATGTTGGATTCTCATTTGTAAAAACTTTCTCTAACAACTTATGTTAGGTTCCCAGTTTGTCATGGGCTACAGAAGAACTGCCTCTTTATAATAAGTTGATTTGTATTTTATTTAAATGACTCGTCACATACATGATTTTTCTATATATTTACATTTTTGAAAGAGCGTTCTAGAATCAGACATGCACTTTCCTGAAGAGAGATTTTCATGCTTAACTTTTAATCTTGCATGAGCTTTTAATGCATTAACACTTGATGGCAAGTGGGCGATAAAGTATATGCCATGTCTTCTTCTGATTGGCAGCATTACCTGTCAGTTTCTCAGGATCACTAGAAAATCAGAAGTGTACCTCCCAATGATGTGCAAGAAAGACCTGTAAAGTCAGGGAAATTGGGCCAATGTCATAGGATACCTACAAGTGCACGTGGTCAATTTCTGACAAGTCAGAATACTGAATTCATAAACTAAACATTTTCCAAAGCTGCCCTGGAACTCTGCCTGACAAGCTGCTGGAAAGCCTAGTGGGCTGCTGCAGCATGAAACGCTAGCTCCCCTGCAGGTCCACTGGGTATACTGATAGAACCTAAAAACACTGGCTCATCCAGCTCCTGTGCAAGGGACCTTTAAGATGCAGGCTCTATTGCCTTTCAGAGAACTTAGGAATTTGGTTTTGCTCCATGTTGGAACAAACTCAAAATTCTAGAAGAGCAGTACCTTTTTTTGCATACTTAAAGATAACTTATCAGTCTAATGTCACCATTGATGCACCATACCCTTGTTGAAAAGCAGCAGCACTAAGTGGCCTTTAAGGGTTCAGATACTTATCAACTCAGGTGTACCATGAAACCTGGTTTATTTTAAAAAGAGCCCATGGAGAAATTTGGCAATAGAAAATGGACCATCATGAAATAACTTTTTGAAGGGGGAAACCTTACCCTCCCTTTCAGTTATGGAGCACATAGCTCAGGCCTTTAACTAAAGTCAGGGCAAATATTTATAAATACAGCAGTGCTACAGCTGCTTCAGTGCAAACCCTGAGCATAGACAAAGTAAACCAATGACATGCTGTTCAGGATACCTAGAACTGTCAGCCTCTCTACCTCCCCAAATTTCATGGGGTACTCTTAGGGTCACAACACCTTGTCTTGCTTTCAGGTAGAGGTAAGCTGTACTGGTCCACATAGAAGAGCTTTGTCTACAAGAAGTCTGCATGGATTCCTTTTTGGAGGCTGAAGCCAAGCTATAGTGCTTTGAACTATGGGGAGGCCAAAGTGTAGCTGACACATACCAGGCCTAGCCTATTTTTGTGAAGTCAAATTGGCACAACTACAGGGCACACTATACTTTAGACCTCCTTTGTCCCTCTCAAGTGCACCATTCAGATGATAGGCCTAGCTCCCTTTACCTCATGGGAGAGGAAGGAGGTGAAAGTCATACCATTCAACATATCTGGCACCTGTAAGACCTTTTCCTCCTATGACCAGCAGCTGATGAATGCTTTAAGAAGATATTAAAGTCACTAATTCACTCAAAAATACATAACAATCAGACAAGGGTTAAAGCAAAGGCATATACATACATTTCCCCTTACCTAAACCTTTCTGACAAACTAAGTATTCAGCTGTTACCTCCATCTCTGGGCTAGGAAAAGCATATTGCTCTCATTCACTCTCTCCTGTGTGTTAGAAAACATAATCCCACCTATCAATACACCAGGACAAGGTCTAAATTAGCTGTTACTACTCAAGAAAGATCTTGAAGTCTTTGGATAGTACTCTGAAAAAATCTGCTCAATGCTAATGAGACAAAATATAATGCCTCTATATCGGGTGGGCAATAATTTTTGGGTGTGGGGGGCACTCCATGAATTTTGGTAAGTTGTCACAGGCCACACATTTCTACTATATTCATGGAGGTGGTGTGGGGTCTAGGAGGGAGTTTGGTGCAGGAGGGGGGTCTGAGCTGGGGTGCAGGGTCTGGGAGGGGATTCTGACCTGGGGCAGAGGGCTGGAGTGTGGGAGGGGGTGTAGGCTCTGGCCAGGAGGCGCTTACCACAGGCGGCTACTGGCTGGCAGCATGCTCAGGCAGGCTGCCTGCATGCCGTGGCCCCATGCCACTTCTGGAAGTGGCCAGCTGCTGGCACCATGGCACATCTCTGCACGCCCCTAGGAGGGGATGGGGGCAGCAGGTCTCTATGCACTGCCCTCCCCTGCAAGCACCACTCCTGTGAGGACAGTGCTGGGGGCAGCGCGCAGAGACATGCCAATAGCAGCCAGTGCTGGAGGCAGCAGCGTGAAGCCACAGCAGGCAAGCAGCCTGCCTGAGCACCCAGCTATGCCGTCGGACTTTTAGCAGCCCAGAGATCGCGAGGGGGCAGCCAGAGAGCCAAGCAGACCAGACAGAAATGTTAGATGGGTCGGATCTGGTCCGCTGGCTGTATTTTGCCCACTCTTGCTCTATATGAATCCATGGTACACCCACATCTTGAATACTGTGTGCAGTTCTGGTTGCCCCATGTCAAAAAGGATACATTAGAATTGCAAAAAGTAGAGAGAAGGGCAATAAAGAAAGATTAGGGGTATGGAATACCTTCCGTATGAGGTGAGATTAAAAAGACTGACTGGGATTGTTCATCTTAGAAAAGAGATGAACAAAGGGAGATATGATAGAAGTCTATAAAATCATGAATGGTGTGAAGAAAGTAAGTGTTATTTACTTCTTCACATAACACGAGAATCACCCAAAGCAGTTAACAGGCAGCAGGTTTAAAACAAATAAGGATGTTCTTCACACAACACATGGTTAACCTGTGGAACTCATTGCAGAGATGTTGTGAAAGACAAAAGTATAACTGGGTTCAAAAAGAATTAGATAAGTTCATGGAGGATAGGTCCATTAATGACTATAAGCCAAGACTCGGGGACACAACCCCATGTTCTTGTTGTCCCTAAAGCTTTGACTGCCAGATGTGACTAGGTGATGGATGGATCACTTGATAAACTGCCCTGTTGTGTTCATTTCCTCTGAAGCATTTGGCACTGGACACGGTGAGAAGACAGGGTACTGGGCTAGATGGACCATCAGTCTGACTCAGTATGGCCATTCTTATGTTCAAACAGGTAAACTAAGGTGAACCTGGTTAATAAAAACCCAACTCCCTTATTCTCTGCACAAGTAAAAAGACTCTATTAAGCCCCATTGCAACACACTGCAATCTGTTTGGAGTTGTAGGTTCTAATGGCAGATGACTTCTAAAATAGACCACTAGCTACCTGTGAAGACACCAAATCCATGTCTATGGATTTCCACCCTGTCAGAATCTAGACTTATCCAGCTCTTTCCCCTTTACATCCTTCACTAACTCCTCCCTCAACTATCCATCTGTCTCCCTTTCCTGTTGTTACCTCAAAAATCGGTAACAGATAAGTAAGATTAAGGTGCGGACCCAGATTAATATCTCTATTACTTTTAAAACCCATAAGGTAAGTAAAAACAATCCAGTGTAAAGATAGATTTACTAAGATTTATTAAAATTAAACAAATTAACAAAGGCAACAGAATAATAGCTCAGAGGTTTGACCCCAAAAGGGCATAAAGACCGGCTCCCTTCTACCCTTGGCAAGCTATGGGAACTCCTTTACTTGCAGAAAATGACTTTCACTGGCAACTCAGATGGAAAAGCAGACAGCTGGTTGTGACTGCAGACTACTACAGTTGCTGGATTCCAGACCTGTAACTGCCTTAGATAGGATGACAGGAGGGACACGGACTGAAGCTGGATCAGGATACCCCACGATGGTCTTCGGGTAGGTAGCTTGTGAAGAATCTGCCTGTCAATGGGTGCACATAAGTTCTAGGGAAGGGCTGCCTCTGTGGTGGACAGCTCCTGATGCTGAACGTGCTGGCCTTAAATAGACTTGGGCACGTGACCTTTTCCCGCACTTTTCTTAAAAGACCTAACCAAAAGGACGCACAAAATGGAGTCCAAACAACAATTTAACTATGATCGTTGACCCATAAGTTTCACAAAACAGTACATAAGCAGCACAGTATATAAATCAGAAAAATACATAAATTCTAATAAACTCCACATTTCCCCTTCTTGACGGTAAGAAGAGATACACCCTCTTTGCCATCACAACCCAACCACTCTGATTTCATACATAATGATATTTATACCAACTTAAATGGAACAATGAATTTGTTGGATTTCACTCGTTTCTTAATCCAGACAGTTAAACATACCAGATATGTAATAATGACCATTTGAACAATCAAAATCACTACAAAAACAGGGTGCAATAATATATGCCACACTTCGTTATAATCCGCAGACCCTCCAAATAAGTTTTCCCCACCAGTGATTTGATGCAGTATCACTCTGAATTCTTTTAAGAACTCCTTTGATTTGGTCTGAGGCATGATGTAACAAATAACCTCATAAGCATGACCTCTTTTCCTCCCCTTTGAATTTGCCTTAAATGGTATTTCATTTCTGGATGGTGCATAAGATATTTTAAGGCTGATATATTCACTCTTAAGTGAATTGGTTCAAGATGTTCATATAGGATTTAATGTGTCTGTATGGTTTGCACGGTTACTTTGTGAAGAGTGAAATTCACATCACATCCCACTATGGAAAACATTGAACATAGGACAGATGTTTATGAATGGGTTGTGGGGAATTTTGTGGTAAACAATAACAACAAACTCACTGCACCAACTGCGAATACAAATACAACTGTCATCCACTAACACCATACTGGAATGATTAAAATCAGACAGATGCATTTTATACTGGCATTTACCCTCCTTCGAATTAAGACACACATGAGAAAGCTCGATGACTTCTGAGCTACATGTATATCTCAGCCCCTTTTTTTCCAATGCATGATTGCAGGTTAACAGTGTGGTATTCACTATCCTTCTGATGGACCCATTTGCTGAGTTCCATTGGAAGCAATACAGGGTATGTCTACACTACGAAATTAGGTTGATTTTATAGAAGACAATTTTTAGAAATCGATTTTATACGGTTAATTGCGTATGTCTCCACTAAGCGCATTAAGTCAGCGGAGTGCGTCCCTCACTACCGTGGCTAGCATTGACTTATGGAGCGGTGCACTGTGGGTAGCTATCTCTCAGTTCCAGCAGTCTCCACTGCCCATTGGAATTCTGGGTTAAACTCCCAATGCCTGATGGGTCAAAAACATTGTTGTGGGTGGTTTTGGGTACATGTTGTCAGTCGCCCCTCCCTCTGTGAAAGCAACGGCAGACAATCGTTTCGCGCCTTTTTTTCCTGAGTTACCCGTGCATATGCCATACCACAGCAAGCATGGAGTCCGCTCAGCTCACCGTCACCACTGCTGTTGTGGGCAAGTCTACTGTGGGGGCTGCTGTGATCCAAGTAGCCAATGCAACCACTGATGTTCTGTTATCAAGGGTAGTGACTCTGGGAAATGTGTGGGCCTTTTTAGATTTTAGGTGCATCATATTCCTGTCCTTTGTTGCTGGTGAAGAAGTCTTGCAGCTGTACATTCCAGTCCCATCAGCGCTGTAACACCCCATAGCACTTCTGTGGTTGACACATGTAACAGCTCCAGGGCTCTTGCTCTTTTGCTTTGGCCGAGGTACCTTGCCCTACCAGGACCTCCAAGCATTCGACACAGAAGCACCTGCAGCAGCTGGCATTGCTACACAGCAGCAGCTCCTTGCCTTCGCAGCAGACGGTGCAGTGGGACAGGTACCCGTCCTCGTCGTACATGTAGAAAAGCTCTAGGAATCGATCCCTGCAAGTCTGGCAAAGGCTCCCCTCAAACAGCAGGTGGAAAGTAGCTGGGTTTTTTCTCCCGCATGATAAACAACTGTCTTCAAGGCTCCTGTTGTTGTTTGTGACTTCGGAAACCACCCGCTTCTTGCTGCTGTTGCAGAAGTTAGTCTTTAGCTGCTTGGCCGGGGGTTCTGGAAACGTCTTCCCTGCCCGGCTCCTAGCAACCTCCAGGACATGGTGTACGGCTCGTTGATAGGAGACCAGCTTATTAAACGTGGGGTGGTTGAAATGCTGCCTAAAAGCCATCAGACCTACCAGCTTGTCTGCTGAAACCTCGGAGAACTTCCCGTCCCCAAACCATTGCACCCAGCGCATTCCGGAGATTGCCTGACATTTGGACGTGACTCTGTAGGAGACTGATTGCAAGCCACTAGGAGAAGCCCTTGATCTTCCCCCACATGAACTCCCCAATTCCAAAATCTTTCCCATCCTGGTATTCCATCACTTCCCCTGCAACTCTGCTCTCCTGCTAGCCAGCGATGAACTCGGAGGATCTGTTCTGGTCCTCCTGGGTGCTGCTGGCAGACATGGTACTGCTGCTCTGGGAGGCCTCCTTGGAATTCTCCTTAGTGAGGTCGATCAGGGCGCCTGGACAGACATGGCCATCCTCCTCTTAAGAGCACCAAATGGGAGCCAGAGACTCCAGGTCATTCTCTCCTTTAAGTTTCATCTCATGGAGATTCAGTCCTGCCTGGAATATCACGCAAGCTGGAGGCTTCTGCCTCAGGCTGCCCTCTCAGTCAGCAGCACCGCACGGTCGCGCCTACCCCTTGCTCCCATGGCTCATGAAGCCTGGGCAGTAGTAAGGAGCAGTTCAACTATAGGCTGAGCAAGTGCAGAATAGTGGTAGAATGTGCCTTTGGACGTTTAAAAGCTCGCTGGCGCTGTTTGCTGACTAGGTCAGACCTCAGCGCAACCAACATTCCCATTGTTATTGTTGCTTGCTGTGTGCTCCATAATATCTGTGAGAGTAAGGGGGAGACATTTATGGTGGGGTGGGAGGTTGAGACAAATCGCCTGGCATCCGATTTTGAGCAGCCAGACACCAGGGCGATTAGAAGAGCACAGCAAGGTGCGCTGCGCATCAGAGAGGCTTTGAAAACCAGTTTTATGACTGGCCAGGCTTCGGTGTGATAGTTGTGTGTGTTTCTCCTTGATGCAAACCTGCTCCCTTTGTTTATTTTGAAGGAGGGAGGGTGGTTGGCTTACAGGGAATTAAAATAAAGTAACTATTGTTTTGAAACCATGCATTCTTTCTTTATTAATTAAAAAAAAAAAAAAGGTAACAGACAAGGTAGCCCGGGTGGGGTGGGGGATGAGGGAAGGACAAGGTCACATTGCTTATTGTAGCCACACTAAAAATCAAACTGTTTGAATGACTGCCTTCTGTGGCTTGGGCCATCCTCTGCAGTGGAGTGGCTGGGTGCCCAGAGCCTCTCCCCCACCCCTGTGTTCTTGGGCATCTGGGTGAGGAGGATATGGAACATGGGAAGGAGGGCACGTGGTTATACAGTGGATGCAGTGGGGGTCTGTGCTCTTGTTGGCTTTCCTGCAGCTCCAACAGATGCGTCATCATGTCTGTTTGCTCCCCCATCGCGTCCTGCCTCCGTTCTTCATGCTCACTTAATTCTTTCCTGGCCTCTACCACTGAATGCCTCCAGGCATTAAGCTGTACCCTATCAGTGAGGGAGGACTGCATGAGCTCGGAAAACATGTCATCGCAAATGCATTTTTTTCGCCTTCTAATCTGTGATGACCTCAGGGACGGAGATGATAGGGGGAGCGTAGAAACATTTGCACCTGGGGGGAGATAAAAAGGGAGAATAAAATTTAAGATGATGCATTTCTGAGAACAAAAGGGAGACTCTTTCACAGTGAATCAAGCAATTCACAGCAGACAGCACATGTGCTTTAGGTACTAGGTCGCATTTTGCCTTTTATATTGAGTGCCTGCCGGTATGGTGACACAACACACACGGCTGGGCAACAGAATTCCCCTCCCCCCCCCCCGCCGTGTGGCTATTCTCTAGGATGATCCCTTTTAGCCAAGCGCAAACAGCCCAGCATGAACGGGGTCCTTTTACTGTTCCCTTACAAAAATTCCCCTATTTCAACCAGGTGACCATGAATGATATCAGTCTACTGAGGCGAACACAGAACGATATAGACCAAATGTTGCTTGAATGCAACCAAAACCCAGGACCATTCGCTGCCATGCTTTGTGCTGCAATGATTCCAGAATAATTGCTACTGGCTTGGCATGGTAAAGTGTCCTACCGTGGAGGACGAAATAAGGCAGCTCTCCCCAGAAACCTTCTGCAAAGGCTTTCAGAGTACATCCAAGAGAGCTTCATGGAGGATTCCCGCTCCATCCCCAGACATGTGAACAGACTTTTCCAGTAGCTGTACTGGCCATGAATGCATCCCAATTCTTCAGGGCAAATCGAACATTAAACACTATTGCTTTTAAACCCTGTAGTGTACTTACAAATGTGCACTCACCAGAGGTGCCTTCTCTGGCTTCAGGGTCGGGGATCCTGCCTTGGGAGCGTATTGGCTCCAAGGTGATGAAAAGGTCCTGGCTGCCAGGGAGAATGATTCACAGCTTGCTTGCTGTGCATTCTCCTCCTCCTCATCCACAAAATCCTCCTCCCTCTTGCGTGAGACTCCCTCCTTGCAGGTGTCTACAGACAGTGGTGGGATAGTGGTAGGGTCCCCCCTCTAGAATGTCATGCAGCTGATCATAGAAGCGGCATGTATGGAGCTCTGACCGGGAGCGACTGTTTGCCTCCTTTGTCTTTTGGTAGGCTTGCCTGAGCTCCTTAACTTTCACGTGGCACTGGTGTGTGTCCCTGTTGTAGCCTCTGTCCAACATGCCCTGTGAGATTTTGGCAAATATATTTACATTTCTTCTTTTTGATTGGAGTTCGGCCTGCACAGATGCTTCTCCCCATAGAGCAATCAGATCCAGTGTCTCCCTTTCACTCCATGCTGGAGCTCATTTGTGATTCTGGGGGGACTGCATGGTCACATGTGCTGCTGAGTGCTGCGGAGTTTGCCACACTGACCAAACAGGAAATGAAATTCAAAAGTTCCTGGGGTTTTTCCTGTGTACCTGGCTAGTGCATCGGAGTTCAAAGTGCTGTCCAGAGCGGTCACAATGGAGCACTCTGGGATAGGTCCCGGAGGCCAATACCGTCGATTTGTGTCCACACTACCCCAAATTCGACCCAGCAAGGTCGATTTTAGCGTTACTCACCTCATCAGGGAGGAGTACAAGTTGATTTTAAGAGCTCTTTAGGTTGACGGAACGGGGTTGGTTGTGTGGACACAGCCATTTTTAAATTGACCTAACGCAGCTAAATTCGACCTCACCCTTTAGTGTAGACCAGAAAGATGCAATTTCGTGTCCCAAAGCCCCTATCTTACTTGCCAGGACCTGGTCGTCGATGGTGTTAAGGATGCCCACCCCTCCTACAATCTTGGCTAGGGTATCTCTTATTTCTTTCAGGGGGAGTGTTTCGGGGTATTACTCCATGTATCCATGCATCCCATCCTGCTATCAAGGGTGCAGTGTATGAAAAATATTGCCAATTAACTAAAGACATGGAAATTTGGAGAGGCATTACTTTTTTCAATGAATACACTGGGTTTATAATCAACAGCCTTTTTACATCATGCTTAACAATCACAGGACTGATGGGGTTTGCATATGGTTTAGGAATCATCAGGACCTCAGCACACTTTCTAACCCCAAACCGTTTGCACACCAGACACATGTATCATTCAATTTTACATACACAGTCACATTTCTAACACATTTAACAAGAAAAGTTATGTTCTTTTGGTGAACACAGAACACATTCGTAGCACTGCTATCAGAGGTAGAGCATGATTTAGTACAGTTAAAACATTTAATATTTATCTGATAGTGGGATGACGGGGTATATAGATGCGCTTTAACACATCTTTTATAAAGGTGTTGGATCCCATGTAGAGCTTTAGCTTCCCAGGTTTTGTTTGAGAGGGAATATCAGTTTGGATATGAAAACCTTTGGAAGCTTCCCATAACTCTGGTGTTTTAGAACATTCTTCCAGAAAGGCGTCACCAAATAACCATGCGCATTTACTAGTAACTTTCCTTATGAATTTAATCTGTCCCTCTTCATCAATTATGGGATCGTGTGTTTTATTGTTCTCAGTAAATGCTACTAATATTTTATTTCTGGTTTCTTCTTTCCAAACCAGATAGCAATAACTCTCTCTCTCTCTCTCTCTCTCTCTCTCTCACACACGCACACACACACACACACACACACACACACACACACACACACACACACACACACACACACACACACAGAAATTGAGTTCCTCAACTCAGGATTAGGAAACTCAAAATCTATTCCCCAAATGGTTCATCCTCCCAGATTGATTCTTGGGTTTTGTTTACATGGCAATACCAGTGCTCATTTTGATTAACAATTAAAGTAATTACAAATTTTTAAAACGTAGAACACAATGCTATATACAACATTTTTCCTAGCAGACTAGTGGTATCCTGAAATAGAGGAAACAGAAACACAGGTTAGCATTCACCGATTAGCTTTAGCTATCACCTTTCCACTTTTTAAGATGTGTGGAGTGGAACCACTTAAGAATCCTCTTTTTACCATTCTTAATTTCTACCTAATAGGTAGTCAGACTAGCCTTGTTGGTGATTACAATGGAACCCACCCAACGAGGACTTAGTGAATGGTACTTTTCTGAAAAGAATCTGTAAAGGACTTTGTCTCCAATCTGCCACTCAATAAATTTCAGGTTTGAATTTAATATTTTATCTATCTGACAGATATTGTATTTGAATTGGGCAGCAATCTCTCTTTGTGCATTACTGAGGAACTGGAGCAATTGGCTGATGTACTGATCCACCTGTATATGGGGTTGATATTAATCAGGTGGGACCCCTCCTAGCCACCATAACTCCGGGGTTCTCATGAGTCTCCCTGTCATTATCTCATGGGGGATATACCCATGAGATACAACAGATAATCTAACTGCTATGAACACAAAAGGCAACCTTCTGTCCCAATTTTTGCCAGAACTCTCAACGATCTTTCTGAGGGCAGTCTTACTAGTCCTGTTCGTATGCTCCACTAGTCCAGAGCTCTGGGGGTGGCCTGCTGCCTAATATTTAGAGCCAAACAAATGTTCTTAACCAGGTCCCCCACAAAATGAGGCCCCTGATTGAAGTCGATAACCTTTGGGAGGCTGAATCTGGAAAACGTTTGCTCTAATAAGATATGTGTGGTGGTTACAGCTGTGTTATTCCTAGCTGGATAGGCTCCCACCCACTTAGAGAATGGATCCACTACGACTAAGCAGTACCAGTTTCCCTGTCCAGAGCGTGGCAAGAGCCAATGTAATCTATTTGTAGATAGTGCCATGGTTCCCCGATTGGCTGGTGTAATAGTGGACCCACCCTTCACAGTTCGATGGTCTGGATTGTTCTCGGCGCATGGTAGGCAGTTCCAAATGTGCTGTTCTGTAGCCTTAGTCACCTCTGGCCACCATCCGAATATCAGGATCCTTTTAACAGTCTTCTTGACCCCGAAATGTCCCTGTTGATGGGTTAGTACGATCAGTCCCTTTCTGAGGCATTTGGGGATGACTAGAACTGGAATGTTGTCCTTGGCATCATTCTTACTGGCCATGATGAGTTCATTCCCAGTAGGTTCATCACTTCCTCGTCCTGTTTCTGTAGCTCTATTATGTCCAATTGTCTTTGTACTTCTGCGGGTTGTAACTTATACATGATGTCCTTCGATTTCTCCCAGAGTCTCTCAGGACCCATAAGGGCCACTTGTTTTGCTAGGATGTCTACTTTGTTATTTAGCATGGAGATTTCAGCCATGCTTTTCCTGTGTGCTCTTACTTTAAATAAATAGGTCTGTCCTGTCCTGGCTTCAGACAATCTCCATGCATGCACAAAATATTTAGCATGTGCAACCGGCTTGTTATCATCTGAGGTCATGTCTCTAGCTATCCAGACTGTCATCCAATCGAGGAGAGCTCTAATGACCCAATCCGAGTCAAAACATATGATGATGTCGGATTTCTAATATGCTGCATCATGGGCCACTACTACTGCCACAATCTCTGCTGCTTGGGCAGAATGAAGGCTTGCCCTGTTGATGATAACTACCCATATGTCTTGACCCACCTTCTTAGCTTTTTCAAAGGAGACCTCCAGCTGAAAAGGGGATTTGATAGTTTCTACCTCCTCCTGCAGCAGTAGGCATTCATGCTCTTCACCCTGTGTGAGCAGAGTGAATGGGACCGTTGATAGGGTCATTACCTTATCCACCTGCACCTTTCTATTGAGGTGCAGGTGGATAAGGTATGGAGGCCCTGCTTTCGTTAACATTTCTAGACAAGACAATGTATGGACATATGCGTTGTCCATAGCACCACTGGGTCCATCCTGATAAGATATTCCCAATGTTTCAGGGACCAGATAAAAGCCAAACTCTCTCTCTCATAGGGCGAGTACCTCTTTTCAATCTCAGACAGATGTTTTGATCCATAGGCTACAGGCTTAAGACTTGCACCACTCTGTTGTAGCAAGACAACGCTCAGCCCTTGTCCCATAGTGGTGAGTTGCAGATGAAATGGCTTTTTAGGATGCGGGTATGCGAGCACAGGGGCTTGTACAAAAGCTTGTTTACGTTTACAAATAGCTTCTTGCTCTCAGTCTCCCCAGATCCAATCTTGTCCTTTTCTGAGCAGGGCACAGAGGGGTTGAGCAATCTCCACGTACCCATCTATAAAGTCTCTTGAGAATCCCATAAGGCATAAAAAGGACCTCAAAGGAGTGATATCACGCAGAGCTGACAACTTGCAGATAAGCACTATTCTACTTGCGTCTGATCGGTGTCCGTGTATTACTAGTTCTACTCCGAAATAAGTCACTTGCTGTTTTAACAACTGTGCCTTCTGTGAACTGATGAGAAATCCAGTCTCTTGAACGACCGTCAAATACCGCATCTAAGACTTTTAGATTTTCTTCTCTTGATTTTGTGGCTACAATGTCATCCACATAACTGATGACCTTGTCTTATGGCTCAAGTGTTTCCACATTCTTGTCACATTTCTATGACAAAGCGAGGGTGCATTGTGGTATCCTTGTGAATGTTAACTGCTGATTATCATATGTGAATGTGAATTTGTACCATACATCACGATGCAACCGGCCATATTGGAGCATTATAGACACTGGCAGTTTCGACAAGGACTCCTTGTTCTTTTAACGAGACAATGGTACTCCGGATCCCCCTCCTGGGCTGCTTGCGAATATTTGTACTGTCTCTGTGGCCTCAGCTCTGGATCCTCTACCATGATTTCTGTTTGGATCTTACCACAGTTCAACTTGTTCTTAGCAAAGACGTGGGGATATTTGCTGGTGACCTGAGCTAGATCTTCTCCCATGAAGGAATCCCAATCTCGGTTGGAGCTTTCAAAGTGTCCACACGGTGTGAGGCAGACACTGTAAATCTTCCTTCCCCTGGATTAACATCTGATTTGGGATGTCCACAATCATATTCAATTTCTTCAGTATATCTACCTCCAGGATGCCATGCCCATCTAGCCTCTGCATCCCAAAGGTGGCCTCCATCATTAATGTTCCTATTATATACAGGTTGTGTTTTGAGAAGGGAACTGTCTCTCTGACATTATAGCCTTCTAGCACCTTGATCTCTTGGATGGGAAGCTTTTTGATTAGTGGAGCTGCCCTGGTAGAGACTATCGACATTGTGGCACCAATGTCTAGCAGCATTGTTTGCTGTATTTTACCAAACTCCCCTACCAGGCAGATGTCCACCACTGGTCTCCCCATTTGTCGTTAATAGGTGCCACATATGAAGGGGGAGGGAGAGTTTGGCACCCTCATAAGGAGTTTTGCATCTCCCTTGGTCTCGGAGGAGTCACTGCATTTGCTGTTGAATTGTCTCCCTCGTACTTAGACAACCTCCTAAACAGCTCCTGTGTGGGAAGGTGATCGATTTGATCTCAGGCTTCATATTTTAAGAGCCTTTTCCACAGGACTGATCTAAATTCCTTCATTTCATTTGCAGCAGCTCGATTGTAATTGGAATCTCGAGTGTTGGCTGAATCATTATTCCCTTTTCCTTTGAATTCACTGACCTTCTTACTGTCAGCACCTTTGATTGCAGCTACTTTTTTCTTGTTCCCAGAGCCAGGGTAAGCATTGTGTTGTAATTCATAAGTTTCCTGAGCTCAGATTTCTAATTCTTTGAGGCTAGTTACCCTGGGGTTAGCTGGTCCCATAGTTATTCTCTGTGCTCATAGTACACCTTGCACTAACAGCTCCCTGAATTCAGGGGTGTCATATGTTGCCACTCCATTTATGACTGGTGACATTCCAGTAAGCCAATATAACAAATGCTTTCTAGCATGACATTTCTCTGGTCTTTCATTTAATTTCTGTCTGTCAGAGTACATTTTACCCAAGAGATTCTCATGGGATAGTGTAGTTTGGTTACTGCTATGTAGATATCTATCAATTCATCTACATTAGCTAGCTAGACTTCACTTGGCAGAGCCCCAACATCTTCCCCATTCATGCACTCTCTTATCAGGGTGACAGTGTCCTCTTTGCTGATACCGGCTACGCTGCTAATTTTCACAAGCCAGTCCAGGACATTTTCTTTAATAAGGGGTCCCATGTTCTTACCCATTGCCCTAACTTGTTCTGGCCCTAGTGCACGAATTTCATAGCATGTTTCAGGTGCTTTGTTGGGCCCATACCACTGTGGTGGTAACTGGTGCATTTGGAGGATATTTCCTCCCCTCCTCCTCTACCTGAGATCTCATGACCTCTTTGAGGCAGATGGCAGAGTATAGCTATCACTGTAATCCGGAAGTGCTATTTCCCTTTCACACTCATACCCCCTTAAGGCATCAGTATGGATGGCACTTATAACCCCTTGTCCCCTTGTGATCTTTTCAGTTTCTCTTTTAACATGTGTATTCTATGATCTCACAGAGTATGATTCCCAGTAGTCTTTGACTTTTGTCACCTCCTTCATCAGCCCTCTTATTGCAGCCTGGGAATCTTAATTTCTTTGCCAGTATGTAATTTTCTTTTTATTAAATTTCCATTTCATTCTTTGATTTGTTCTTCTAATTGGTTTATCTGCAGTGCTTGATTTAATGTTAGAGCTGATGTGGTTTCTAACTCAGCTTCCTCACCATTTACTTGTCCTTGAGCTTTGGAAGCAGACTCTTGGTGGAGTTTCACCTGTTCGTCTAGCTCTTTAGCTACCATTACTAGACCGTATAAGGCGGCTCTTTTCTTGGTTTTCTTACTAGGGGAGGGCTGAGAGATCACAAATCTCTCCCATGTTTACATTTACCCAATGCATTTTCCCCTGAAAATAAGTTCTTTTCCCATGGGTTCTGATTTTTCCCAAATAAAGTTGACACAAAATTCAAGGGAGTTTTTATTAATCTGCCTTGTCCATCCGGTTGATCCAAAAACCTTTACTGCCATCTTACCCTGTCAGCTGATGTCTTACCCACAAAAATGTTCAGCTTATCACAGAGAGACCAGAGCCTTTCTATTCCTCTGATAGCTCTCGATTTCCGAGCCTATCCATGCCCACCAGGCCGGAGTGGCTGGTGCCCTTTCCTGTCCGCTGGGCTTACAAAGCCAGCACGTGTCTTGCACTCACCGGGCTGTCACAGCCAGAGTGCTGATACAACAGAGCTCACCGTCAGCACTGGCTCGTTGCTCTCACCAGGCTTCCTTGGAACTAGAACCGGCAGCGTTCACCGGGCCACAAAGGCCAGAGTCTGCCAATCTTGCTGGGTCCATTGAGCCGGGGCTTTACTGTGCTTCCTGAACCTTCTGGCCGATGCGGGTACACAGAGCAGATTCTGAGGCATCTCTCAGCACCTCCCACAAAGTCTGTGTGTCAGCGGCCGAGCAGAAATGGCACTCCCCTGCAGGTCAATGGACCTTTTTTTCTCTCAAACCTTTCCTGAGCAGACAATAATGTAAAGAATGGACAACTTAAGAGGGGGCTCTGAGTGGCAGTTAAAAGCGGCAGTTTTAGACAGGGTTTTAAACTGGGTCCTGCTGTGGTCACCATAACTGTTACCTCAAAACTCTGTAACAGATAAGTAAGACTAAGGTTCGGACCCGAATAAATATCTCCATCACTTTTTAAAACTCATGAGGTAAGTAAAAATAACCCAGTGTATTGATAGATTTACTAAGATTTATTAAAATTAAACAAATTAACGAAGGCAACAGAATAATAGCTCAGAGGTTTGACCCAAAAGGGCTTAAAGACCGGCTCCCTTCTACCCTTGGCAAGCTATGGGAACTCCTTTACTTGCAGGAAATGACTTTCACTGGCAACTCAGATGGAAAGGCAGACAGCTGGTTGTGACTGCAGACTACTGCGGCAGTTGCTGGATTCCAGACCTGTAACTGCCTTAGATGGGATGACAAGAGGGACACAGACTGAAGGTGGATCAGGATACCCTGCGATGGTCTTCAGGTAGGTATCTCGTGAAGACTCTTGCCTCTCAATGTGCGCGCAGAACTAGGCATTGTCTGCCTCTGTGGTGGACAGCCCCAAATGCTGAACGCGCTGGCCTTAAATAAACTTGGGCATGTGACCTTTTCCCGCACTTTTCTTCCTGCCATTGGGAGAAAAGGCGTCAAAGACCCAACCAAAAGGACGCACAAAATGGAGTCCAAACAACAACTTGACCATGACCATGGACCCATAAACTTCACAAAGCAGTACATAAACAGCACAGTATATAAATCAGAATAATACATAAATTCTAACAAACCCCACACTATCACCTACCAAAAACTGACATCTTATTTGGCAAAAGAAATGAGCTTCAGACAGCGCTAGCTCTTTCAGCTATCAACTTCCAGTTCATTTAGACATGGCCTGCATCCTACCATTATCACATTAACATGAATGACTACTTCACGTTTAACTTTACACCTTGCTTACTGAAAGTCCATACTCTCAAAAAAAGTTCTCCAATCTTACCTGTTCAGATATTGGTACATGCTTTCTTACTTGTACATGCAGATTAAGCTAATTTTTCACTAGAATATTGTTTTAAGGCCACACATCCCTATTTACCTTCCTGATCTATTCTCTGAAGCTGTCCAACTTGCTCCTGTCCTAGAAGATCTTCTGCTGTAGGTACTCCAGTTACCTGGCTTAATATCTGCCGAGTCCCTCCTACCACACTGATGTCCTCTACCCCTCAAAAATGAAAGGAAAATGGCAGCATCCAGTAGCTCTACCAGTTTTTCGGTAACACTGCTACCATCTCTCTACCCATCTGTTTCCTCTTCTCTCCCACTCCCTCGCCCATGTTCCCCCTCCCTCATTCTGGAATAATGGTGTTATAACTAGACTTGGAAGGATTAGATTTTTAGCGATGAACGTCAGTTAACATCAATTCCACCATACACAGACTGAAAAAAAGTTTCCAATGAAGATAATCAAAATTTAAGAAAGAAAAACGCTGCTTGAGAAGGTAAAGTTTGATTTAAGGATATTTACTTTATATAGTTTGCCATGTGAGGGTGACAATTTATGTTTTAATAGTTAAGGCTTTAAATTTTTGAATCTCACTGTCATTACTTATTATCTGACATCCCCATAACTTCCTTCAACTGTGAACAATTACATAGATAAATACATAAGATGTGCTTAAAAATAAAGTCAAAATTATAAAAAATAAAAATAAAATGTTGCCAAGTCCAGTGATGTTTGACTGTCTTTCCGATCAATTGTGTTTGTCAATTCATCTCAAGACTCAGCTTAGAGGACTATTTAATTGTTACACAAACAGAATAGTTTTGAATACAAATGCTGGAAATATCCATTTTTGTTGCATTATAGGGAGATATTTCGTACTTTAGTTTCAACATGAAGAATTCTCACAAGTATAAAAAATTAATCATGTAATTAAAAAAATTAATTGCATGATTGATCGCGCTGTTAAACAATAGAATACCATTTATTTAAATATTTTTGGATGTTTTCCATATTTTCAAATATATTGATTTCAATTTCAACACAGAATACAAAGTGCACAGTGCTCACTTTATATTTATTTTTATTATAAATAGTTGTACTGTAAAAATAAAAATAGTATTTTTCAATTCACTTAATAGAAGTACTGCAGTGCAATCTCTATCATGAAAGTTGAACTTACAAATGTACAATTATGTACAAAAAATAACTGCATTCGAAAATAAAATGTCTAACTTTACAGCCTGAAAGTCCATTCAGTCCTACTTCTTGTTCAGCCAATCACTCAGACAAAATGTTGTTTACATGTGCAGGAGTTAATGCTGACCGCTTCTTGTTTACAATGTCACCTGAAAGTGAGAACAAGTATTCACATGGCACTGTTGTAGCTAGTGTTGCAAGATATTTACGTGCCAGATGCACTAAAGAGTCATATGTCCCTTCGTGCTTCCACCACCATTCCAGAAGAGAGACATCCATGCTTATGATGGGTTCTGCTTGACAATGATCCAAAGCAGTGCAGACCAACATATGTTCATTTTCATTACCTGAGTTAGATGACACCAGCAAGGTTGATTTTCTTTTTTGATGGTTCGGGTTCTATAGTTTCTGCATTGGAGTGTTGCTCTTTTAAGACTTCTGAAAGCATGCTCCACATCTTGTCCCTCTCAGATTCTGGAAGGCACTTCAGATTCTTAAACCTTGGAACAAGTGCTGTAGCTATTTTTAGAAATCTCACATTGGTACCTTCTTTGCCTTGTGTTAAATCTGCAGTGAAAGTGTTTTTAAAATGAACAACATGTGCTAGGTCATCATCCGAGACTTCTATAACATGAAATATATGGCAGAATGTGGGAACAGGGAAAAATTAGCGGGTGCTCCGCACCCACCAGCAGCCAAGCTCCCTCCTCCTCTTCCACCCCTCCAGCGTGCTGTGTCCCCACTCCTCCAGCGCTTCCCACTCCCCGCCCACCGCCTAACAGCTGTTTGGCAGTGCTTAGGACATTCCTGGAGGGAGGGGGAGGAGCGGATGCGGCACGCTCAGGGGTGGAGGTGGAGAAGAGGCAGGGTGGGGTCTTGGGGGAAGCGGGTGGAATGGGGGCGGGGCTGGGAAAAGGCAGGTGGGGCAGTGACTTTGGGGAAGGGCTGGAATGGGGGTGGAGTAGGGGCAGGGTCAAGCACCCACCGTGCAGAGGGGAAGTTGGCGCCTATGATGCGAATGTTCAGCATATCTGGAATGTAAATACCTTGCAATGCTGGCTACAAAAGTGCCATGGGAACGCCTGTTCTCACTTTCAGGCGACATTGTAAATAAGAAGCAGTCAGCATTATCTCCCATAAGTGTAAACAAACTTTTTTGTCTTAGCGATTGGCTGAACGAGACGAAGGACTGAGTGGACTTGTAAGCTCTAAAGTTTTACATTGTTTTGTTTTTGAGTGCAGTTATGTAACAAAAAAAAAATCTATATTTATAAGTTGCACTTTCATAATAAAGAAATTGCACTACAGTACTTCTATGAGATGAACTGCAAAATACTATTTCTTTTATCATTTTTACAGTGCAAGTATTTGTAATAAAAACAATACAAAGTGAGCACTGTACACTTTATATTCTGTGTTGTAATTGAAATCAATGTATTTGAAAATGTAGAAAAATATCCAAAAATATTTAATACATTTCAATTGGTATTCTATTGCTTAACAATAGGATTAAAACCGCGTTTAATCATGATTAATTTTTTTAATCAAGATTAATTAGAGTTAATCACATGAGTTAACTGAGATTAATCAAAAGTCCTAATAAAAAAACAACCATAAGCAAAAACACTGAAACTGAGTTGGTACATCGAAACTCCCACTTATCCTTTTGTGGCTGGATATCAGAGGAGAGTATGAAACAACAGCTGCTATTTTGAGGTCCCCTGCTAAAAATAGGCAAGATGAGTTTGAAATGTTCACTCTGAAGGTTTGCTTTGCATGTAAGTAGACTACAAAGAACAAGTTCACAAAACAAACTTCAAAAATTCAAATTTATCCAGTTGTCAGAGATTCTAACTACAAATTGATTTTATTTGAAAAACTGATTTTTGAAACACTTAAAAAGTATTTTCCAACAGTTATAGAAATCATGTCTGACTTACATTACACAACACTCCAACCACGCTATACTTTATAAAAGGGTTTAATGAATGCATGCATGTCTGATACAATGATCAATAAATTTATTGAGTTCAAATTATTTACTGTTGTAAACATTTTACAAAAGCATTGTGATTTATCTGGATATACAATCCTTGATGGAAGAATTATTCAAATAGACAGAATCAATGGCACATTAAAAAATAAAGCTGACGAGACCCATTCTGCATATTCTCTTTCAACATAATTCCAGCAAGAGAAACAGCATGGTATAAAAAGTGTACAGCAAAAGATTGTTCCTACGATAATGTCAAATTCTTGAAACTGTAAATACAAATTAAAGTGGTTGAACAGTCAAAGTCATAATTGTAACCAGTCAAATTACAGTAAGAAACGTTTTCAATCCAGTTATACGTAGCTGTCAAAATAATGTGTTTTGTTCCTTGTCAGTTGACTATAAATTCTTTTCCAGACAGCAAAACTTTGGCAAGGTGTTGAAAATGACTTTTAAAGTTCAAGACACAGTCACAGCATTTTCTTTGTGGAAGGTGATCTGTACATCAAGGCTCAGAGGTTGTGAAAATTGGTTCCATGTGGAAAAAAGTGCAAACATCCTGCACAGATAGCTTAAAAAGCTGCTGGTAGAAATATTCCCCAACAGAATCTTTGTTTTCTTTTTGCATAGTTCACACATCACTGGGAATGTGAAAAAGGTGTGCTATTTTTGGCAAGAGCAAGAAGGAAGTGATATTGTGTGAGTTGCCATGTTGGGCATGCTGGATCCATGAAGAAGTCTAGGTAGAAGGCTGCTACCTGATGTTATTAGACACTGAATACTGATTTTGTTTTTGCTGAAGCAGTTCTGTAATAGCTAGAAGCTTCTTTAAGACATGCTGTAGAAAGAAAGTCAATAATAGTAATATTATGCACAAATAATTAGGAAAATATCACATCAGGAAACCAAATTTTCTAGATACATTTCTATGTAAACTTCTTCATGAGACTTGCTTTTATACATTAGTGTGCACAGCCTTCTATTACACAGTTTAAAGTAAAATGAAAGAACTGATCCGACTCCTTGGTCTTTAAAGCAATGCCCTGAGCTGAAATGTGACTGTAAAAATAACATTTGACGTAGAGAGAGAAATACACCAACAGTCTAAATTTAAAATGTTTATTTATTTTTTTTTAATTACAAACTTAAGCTCGGATATAAAAGTCGAGTTCTCTCCTTCTCAAACATCAGTGAAAAGGATTTTTTACGCTAAGATGAGTTCTTAGTTACCTCACAGATAAGAACAGAATTTGGACAGGCAACTGAAACAATGCACATAAAGGATAAAATACAGTTTACTCTTTTGGGGGTTGGCTCCACAGGATTAACAGATGTAAAGACTGAATTTAGTTACTAAAATAACCAGATGCAACTGGAGCAATTATGCAGAAAAGGTGCAATTTTTACATATTCACTTTTCAGGGTAGAATTGTAGGTTACTACGGCAGAAAGTGGTCTGTAGCACTTAACTGAAAAGTCCTCAACTGCCTCATGCTGTGGTTCTCAAGTGCCAGGTCTTTTCCTTCCCCACCAGAAATAGGGGTTTAGAAAATTTTCCTTAAAGGAATTAAACTTCACTTACAGGAATACACACATATCAAAAAAGCTACAATAGCACATCCACAACCCTCAAATACTTCAGATTCTCTCCAAAAAGGTGTTTTAGTTTATTTTATGCTGCTTAAAGTAGTGTTCAAGAACAGGTGTCAAACTGACAACCATGTCCCCATGTCTATAGCCACACACACACACACACACACACACACACACACACCAACACCATTTTAATGAAAGCTTCCCCAATCCCGCCTTATTAGTCATAAGACTGAGACCTCCAGTCCTATCTGGATCACCCTAAATAAGGCCATTGGACTATAACCTATGGACTAATTCTGAAAGAACTCTTTGCAACTACAAAGCTCACCATCTCTACTATAAATGTGATCTCATGTCTGTACGTATATTTATCTTTTAACCAATACACTCTCACTTTTCTTTTTTAATACATTTTAGTTTAGTTAATAAGAATTGGCTGTAAGCATGTATTTGGGTAAGATCTGAAGTATTCGTTAACCTGGGAGATAATGTGTCCAATCGTTTGGGATCGGTAAACTTTCTTATATGATGAATAAGATTTTCAGTAATCCTCATCATATTTGACTTGGGTGTCTGGGGTGGAGGCCTAAGGCTAGGTTGCTTTAAGGGAAGTGTGTTGTTGGTCTCTGGGTAACCAGTAAGGTATTATAGAAGCTGTTTTTTGCTGGTTTGGTAAATCTAAGTTTTGAAATATTCACCAGCTTTGGGGATTGTCTGCCCCATTCTTTGCAGCTTTGTAACTTCAGCGTCACTCCCTGGTACCCCGGTCATAGCTGGCTATACACGTTAGTCAATATAGTGGATTGACTGAGTGACTTTTCTCATAGGCCACTGAAATTTGGTTTTAACCTGGACTGGATTTGAACTAGTGATATGGAAGTGAAGTATTTTCCAATTGTCTTTCACTAACAGCTTATATAGGGCACGAGAAGGCAGTACTTGGACTAATTAAATTACACTTTTCTGTACACTCCACTATAGCAGCCAGCAATACTTGTTTCATACAGTGTAGTAACTAGAATTGCCTAGTGGGGGAACTCTAACAATAAAAAGATTGCTCTTTGCAGTTAGTAGTCCAAAGACTAATACTGCTTGTTATCTGTGAAATTTGAGATGGCTCAGGGCAGTGAAAGTTAAAATGAATATTATATTATAATTATATTATTATTAGGGCTGTCAAGCAATTAAAAAAATTAATCATGATTAATTGCACTGTTAAACAATAATAGAATACCATTTAAATATTTTTGGATGTTTTCTACGTTTTCAAATTTATTGATTTCAATTACAACATAGAATACAAAGTGTACAGTGCTCACTTTATATTTATTTTTATTACAAGTATTTGCACTGTAAAAAAACAAAAGAAATTGTATTTTTCAATTCACCAAATACAAGTAGTGTAGTGCAATCTCTATCACGAAAGTTGAATTTACAAATGTGGAATTATGTACAAAAAACCCTGCATTCAAAAACAAACGTAAAATTTTACAGCCTTCAAGTCCACTCAGTCCTACTTCTTGTTCAGCCACTCGCTCAGACAAACAAGTTTGTTTACATTTGCAGGAGATAATGCTGCCTGCTTCTTGTTTACAATGTCACCTGAAAGCGAGAACAGGCGTTCTCGTGGCACTGTTGTAGCTGGCGTCGCAAGATATTCACGTGGCAGATGCGCTAAAGATTCATACGTCCCTTCATGCTTCAACCACCACTCCAGGGGACACACGTCCAAGCTATTGAGGAGTTCTGCTCGATAACAATTCAAAGCAGTGCAGACTGACGCATGTTCATTTTCTTTATCTGAGTCAAATGCCACCAACAGAAGGTTGATTTTCTTTTTTGGCGGTTTGGGTTCTGTAGTTTCCGCATTGAAGTGTTGCTCTAAAAGCATGCTCCACACCTCGTCCCTCTCAGATTTTGGAAGGCACTTCAGATTCTTAAACCTTAAACCTGTAGCTATCTCTAGAAATCGCACATTGGTACCTTTTTTGCGTTTTGTGAAATCTGCAGTGAAAGAGTTCTTAAAATGAACAACATGTGGTGGGCCATCATCCGAGACTGCTATAACACGAAATATATGGCAGAATGCATCTAAAATAGAGCAGGGGACATCCAATTCTCCCCCCTAGGAATTCAGTCACAAGTTTAATTAACGCATAATTTTTTTAATGAACGTCATCAGCATGGAAGCATGGCCTCTGGAATGGTGGTTGAAGCATGAAGTGGCATACAAATGTTTAGCATATCTGGCACGTAAATTCCTACAAAAGTGCCTATTCTCACTTTCTGGTGATGTAAATAATAAGAGGGCAGCATTATCTCCTGTAAACAAACTTTGTTTGTTTGTCTTAGCAATTGGATGAACAAAAAGTAGGACTGAGTGGACCTGTAGGCTCTGAACTTTTACACTGTTTTGTTTTTGAGTGCAGTTATGTAACCAAAAAAAAAAAAAAAATCTACATTTGTAAGTTGCACTTTCACGACAAAGAGATTACACTAAAGTACTTGTATGAGGTGAATTTAAAATACTATTTCTTTTATTTTTACAGTGCAAATATTTGTAATAAAAATAATATACATTTTGATTTTAATTACAACACAGAATATATTTGAAAATGTAGAAAAACATCCAAAATATTTAATAAATTTCAATTGGTATTCTATTGTTTAACAGTGTAATTAAAACTGCAATTAATTTTTTTAATCGTAATTATTTTTTTTAGTTAATCACATGAGTTAACTGGGATTAATCAACAGCCCTAATTATTATAATTTATATTATATTATAAAGTTTAAGCAGAACAATTATTGAAGGTCCAGAGAGTTTTCTTACTGGAAAAGAAAAACTTGCATCTTTTGCTTTCAAAGATAATACAAACCAAGAAACTGAAATGAAATAGCAGTTGAAAAGATAACAAACAACATTCACTTTTCTAAATAGAAAAAAAAAAGCATATACCATATTAGTAGCCCTCAGAACCTATCAGAGAGGGAAAACTGGTTTCTGGTAAGCAGGCCTCCTCCAGGCACTTAAAAGACTTTTTGGTTTTGCTACAGAGCACTTCTAGCCATTTTGAGTGAACAGAACAGTATTTACCTTTAGAGCTACCTCATCCTCCTAACATTATACTGATGAAGTAACCTATCTAAAGCTATTTATCTTAACTCCTTAGTACAGAAATATCAAATAAGTATTATTAAATTTGCATCAGTGCTTAGTGTAAAAAATTTCAACTATCTGAGATGGGGGCTTTCTGCTATAACAACTCTTACCTGCATTACGCCTCGCTCATTACTGAGCGTCCGAAGCTCATCTGAATGTGCCACACAAATCTCATGTAAGGCTGCTAGATCACGAGACAAGTCAGTTCTAGAATGCTCTGTAGTGTCTGGAAGTTCAGGTACATTCTTTAACAAGAATGATAAAAGTGTGTTTAGAATTCAAAAGTATTCATAAAATAGCAAAGAAAGTTCCATTACACTTCTCTCCACTAATCAACTGTATTGTGCAACACATTACTTTCAATACTGCAGGCAGTTGCATCATAACATTCATCATATCATTCTCAGTTAGCCAAGCTTTCTACTCATGCTCTGATACCAATTATTTGCCCTCACTCCACCAATATTATTATTTAGCTCTTAAAAAAATATCTGAATGTAGTTAGAGCCTACTCCTATATTGCATCCCCTGTACTTAATTGGAATGGCCACTCCAGTGTTGCTGATCACTAATGCACCAATTTCTCTTTCAGCTGAAAGGAAAATGATCTGGTGTTGCCATCTAGGCTACCTCTTTGAATTGGCTAGCAAGGGATTCTCTGGGTGGCATTTTCATGCTCTCTACCTCTTCCCCTCAAGCTAGAGATGATGCATCCATTTATTTAATTTTCTATATTCAAAGATAGCAACAGCAAAAATGGGAGAGCAGAAATTAACTGGCAAGTTAATGAAAACAGTGGTGGACCAGTATACAGTAATCAGATACCATTAAAATAATAAATCAGTGACTCAGTAACCCTTGTAAATAGCAATTTCTATTGACTATGTATCAAAAAAATAGTAAGAAGTATCTTCCAAAGTTACTTATTTAGGCTCCAATTCATGACAGCATCCCTATTCAGCAAAGCATTTAGGCACAAATTTTCATGCTTTCCCGAATCAATCCTCTAAAACTGAGATTCCTGAAAAGTAAAGTCTTATACGCACTGCTACTCCTGTTATAGCATTTGCATGGTATTAAGTTACATTGTTTGATTTAAAGTATCAGGGGGTAGCCGTGTTAGTCTGTATCTACAANGGTGGGGGGTGTTTGTGGTTGGGTGGCCCTTTTACCTGCAAACCGGCATGGTGGGTTCAGATTATATGGGGTCCCAACCAGATCGCAGGGCTCCACGCACCTCTCCCACAGGCTCCAACCCAGCAAATGTTCTTGGACATTTTATGAGAATTATCATTGTTATTAAATGTGCATTGGCCCTTTTCCCTCCAATTCTTTCTTTCCCATCTCCATTAAAACAACAAGGAGTCTGGTGGCACCTTAAAGACTAACAGATTTATTTGGGCATAAGCTTTCGTGAGTAAAAACCTCACTTCTTCGGTTGCATCCGAATAAGTGAGGTTTTTACTCACGAAAGCTTATGCCCAAATAAATCTGTTAGTCTTTAAGGTGCCACCAGACTCCTTGTTGTTTTTGTTTGATTTAAAGTGATCTGTAAATCTCAATTCTCTTTAAACCTTGACAATTTAGAATAACGCATAGATTGTCTTAAATAGCCAGGTGAAGACAAACATTCAGCACCTTACTAACTTAAAATTCAACTTTTTTTCTTCTATTAGGGTCAGATTTGCTAACCTCCACAATGGATCCATGTTGCCATGTTACCTTACTCCTACAGATAAGAATAAGAGTTTTTTTTTTTTTAAATATGGTTTTGCAATATGTTGTTTTTGGTAAATCTTTGCACATTAAGTTAAGATCAGTGATCTGCCTTGTTTCTGAATATTGAGACCTTAAAGATAAGTTTTAAGTTAACAATATACCCTCTAACTAGGGCATTTGAGACAATACTCAGAAGTTGCTGGATTTCAGAGGTATTTAATGAGAACCTTTAAGATTTGTTATTACATTATTCTTTGATATGTATAAATCTATATAACTTCTAGCTTAGATTGTAAAATTTATAACACTCTTACCCCAAGTTCATCTAAAAACATGATCATGCGATGTTTGTTACTCTTGATAAATGGATTTACCCCCTCCATGTAAGGCTCCTAAAATTTAAAAAGTATTATTAGAATAAATAGAACCAATTCAATCATATGTACCTACTTACAATAAACATTCAATAGTTTATGGACCCTATGACTTTGCATATAATTTCAGAATGGATTGGGTTCACTTCCTATTTGTGCCTTAAATTCTCTAGTTGCTACTCAGGTCTGAACATTAAATAACTTTAATTTGCTGTTGCAGTTTTTGCACTCCAGATGTAGTCACAGAGTTTGCCTGTAGATATATGCTGGCTGTGCTATATATGTTTGGAATTATTCAATTCTGAAACATGTTTCAGGCAATACCTACAAAACACAACAGCAATAAGAAATGTTTCATATCTGGGGACTAAATATCTTCTTTTTGTCCTTTTAAAAATGGTTAAATTTCAGATTATGTTTTTGTGCTAAAACAAGGGTATATTTAAAAGGTCAAAACTGCTTGAAATCATCCTTCAACGTATTAAGGTCCACAGATCCATTACAATGGTATTTCAGACCATTTGCAGTTTGGGAACTGAATCAGAATGGTCAGTTGCTCGCAACAGGAGACTGTCCCATCCCTTGAAGATTCTTCCATTGTTTTTGGGGACCCTAGCAACTCAGCCAGACCTCTCTGCTGCAGAGCTTTCCTGAGAAAAATTCCAAACTTTATTGAAAGTGACTAACGATTTAGCTCAATAATATGTCTAATTCTCAGCTGTGTTCCAAGGTTGCATTTGCCTTTGGAGAGACTGTCCCCTCAGTGGCTTTTGCAGTGGCTAGTTGTGAGCTAGACCAGGAAAGCCAAAGGCAAAAAAGAAAGGTTTGTATTTCCTGCTTCATCCCCTTCTCGAGTGTCTCACTGGGGAGCTCAGATGGCTCTGTCCAATTTACTCCAACCTTCAGCCCAGTCTAGACAGGGTCACTTAGTTTCCTCCCCAGGCAGAAAAGGAGCTAGGTATGTTAGTGAGGCTGACTCTGTTGAGCAAAATGCAGGAGCAGCCTCAGCAAGCCAGTCCTCATGCTCCCTGGAAAGAAACAATAGAGGGATTGGGATTTTCTGCCACACCTAAAAGATAAGTAAACTATTTGGCTGTTGCTGCCTCTGCAAGTTGCCATACCCTAACTATCGGGCTATTGTTCCCAGCTGCTGCTGTGGGTCACCATGCTCTTAGGTCCAAGATATTTTTCCCAGCTTCTACGGCAGGTTACTATGCCTCAACTAGCTTTACCTTCTCCTCCAGCAGCTACCTGTGCAATGACAAGAGAGACAGCAACCCATATGCAGAAAAACAATCAGACAATTAGGAGCCTTTTGGCTGACTTTTTTTTTTCCTTTCTTTCTTTCTTTCTATATCCCTGGCCTCCATTTTATAAGGCCAGAAAGTTCCTCAGTGCACACCTGTCCATATTCAACCTGGTGTCACTATTAAAGGTGAAAGTGACTATCTTCCCTGTATTCAGGGACACAGTGTTTCTCAGAGGGGAGGTTTTTACATGAGAGAGTGTCTCCTTCACAGGCAGGGATCACCTGAGCCTCTTCTTTGGGCATGAAAATAAGTGGCCTCAAAACCAAACAGAGAAAACAAACAAACAAACAAAAGAACCATCATCTGATACACTAAGTTCCTCCCAAGCTTTCAGGAACAATGACAACATGGACGGACAATACTGTAAGCGTGGTCCCACTCAGCCTTAAATATTTCATAGACTAACAGCTTCAACCTGAAAAAGACAGTGGGATAACCAATCTACCTCATGTAGGTATGTAGGGTTCTGGGCCCTGAAGTCAGACCATAAGGTAAATCAGTTCCTAGCTCTCTTAGTGATACGATGGAACTTTATGGAAAACTGAAGGTATTCAGCATCACTGGAAAAGTTGATTTACAATCCTGGCTCTTGCCAATAATATAGAAATGAATACTGGTCATATAACAAGTTGAAGCAGTCCTGAAGTAAAACAAGAGTCAATATCACTCCACAAGTGGTAGCTAGAGTAAGTGTGTCTGCCATGCTGTCTCCCCTCCCTCCATTTGTGCTGCCTTGTAGAGTGTGAGGCTACATTAACAACAATATGTTAATCCTTGAATTAGCACTTGGCTGAGTCCTCATCATTTAGCCAGTAAAGCATTCCCTGGGAAATATCCCACCCTCTTATTTCACCACCTCAACCAAGCTTCACAATCATCATTGCTATGTACAGTATTAAATTGTTTGTTTAAAACTTATACTCTGTGTGTGTGTGTGTGTGTGTGTGTGTGTGTGTGTGTATGTATGTGTATATATATATATAATGACAAAGTTCCTCCTCTATCTTGGTGGGTCCTGCGCTTATTGGCGGATTTTCTTGCCTCAGAGATTCACCAGGTGGGTTGGGGAACAGCCCAGAGACCTTCCCCTCTGGAACAACCCACAGTCCAGGTCAATTGGGAGGAACCCGGGCCCGCCCTCTACTCCAGGTTCCAGCCCAGGGCCCTGTGGACTGCAGCTGTCTACAGTGCCTCCTGTAACAGCTGCATGACAGCTACATCTCCCTGGGCTACTTCCCCATGGCCTCCTCCAAATACCTTCCTTATTCTCACCACAGGACCTTCCTCCTGGTGTGTGATAACGCTTGTGCTCCTCAGTCCTCCAGCAGCACATCCTCTCACTCTCAGCTCCTTGCGCCTCTTGCTCCCAGCTCCTCACACTCGCCCTACAAACTGAAGTGAGCTCCTTTTAAAACCCAGGTACCCTGATTAGCCTGCCTTAATTGATTCTAGCAGCTTCTTCTTAATTGGCTCCAGGTATCCTAATTAGCCTGCCTGCCTGAACTGGTTCTAGCAGGTTCCTGATTACTCTAGTGCAGCCCCTGCTCTGGTCACTTAGGGAACAGAAAACTACTCATCCAGTGACCAGTATATTTGCCCTCTACTAGACTCCTGTACCCCACTGGTCTGGGTCTTTCACAATATAGTCTTTTGTCTGGTGAAAAAAGCTTCCCTGAAACTTAATCCCGCCCTCATTTACATTAATTCTTATGGGGAAATTGGATTCACTTAACATCTTTTCGTTTAAAGTCGCATTTTTCAGGAACATAACTACATTAAGTGAGGAATTACTGTATATGAAAGTATCCAAGCAAAAAGCTCAAGTCATTGTATTATAATGCAATTAGCACGCTCAAGAAAAGGAAGGGGTGTGTGTGTGTGTGTGTAACAAATCCCAACATTAACTGCTTCCTTAGGATCATGACATTAGAACCTCATTCTCATTACAGAACTGTCCAGACTGAAACTCTGCAGGAGGTATCATACTTTCTATCCAATACCATTAAACCTCCAATAGCTACTATCTCCAATCAGATGAGTTTTGAAGTCGGGAGCTTTCTTGGAGGCGATTCAGTATTGTGCTTTTAATTCAGACAAATAGTCCTCACAACTGTCATTACAGTCATTTACAAAGTAAATTTAAGAAATATTTTCCCTTCTGTCAAGTATAAAAAGCCAGTCTTTCGCAGCATTGAATCTCTGGACAGAGAAGGCATGTCTCCTGTGTTGAGATCTGCTAGGCAGCTACGTGGCCATCAATAAATAAATTCACCAACATTCTACTTATTGGTCAAGTCAATCTTTTAGCCAATGCCATTTATTGGCAGAAGGCTTCTCCGGACCTAGTATCCAGGGGGAGATGGAAAATATATAATATAACCTATTTTGGATGTCCATGTTTAAAAGATGATCCCACTTCCCAACCCTGAAGCACACTACTGTGAAAATCCCATTGTAATGGATCTGTAGACTTTAGTACAATAAAGTATAGGAAAATTTCTGTTCTCACCTCAAAAATTCCTTTCTTTGAGTAATAAAGTCCAAAGATCCAGTCTGCCCTGGAGCCAATTTGACATCCAGAGCAAACATGGAAATTGCCATACGAAGATGTGGGTCTGTTTTCATTAGGGAAAATGTCTCACATTCTGTAGTAGAAGCTGTCATGCCTTCTCCTCAAACTATAGTTAACACAATCTGTAATTTACGAAAGCATAGCTAATTATCCTAGCTGTGGAAATGGTCTCCAGTGAAGGGAACTTTAGCAGGCAGAGCACTCCTCTGCTGCCAGTGATGGACAAGATTGCTCCTGCCCCCACCGCCAGAAGCAGAAGGAAGGACAATTGTAATGGATCTGTAGACCTTAGCACAATTAAGAAAGGAAATGCTCACAGAACAGAAACCAAAAGAACCAACCAAAAGATGAATATAAGAAGCTTACATGAAACACTCCACTTCTCATGGGACTTATGATCGGAACATATCAAGAGGGAGACTTGCAGTCTCTCCCCCTAAATTTAGTTAAGATTTGTAGTGAGCACTTCTGGCATACACTATGCAAGCAAAGCTTTTTGTAAAAATCAGCACCTCCAGAAAGAAGGAAATTGATTTGCTTCTGAAATCATCTCAATGGAATCATTTGCTTGCTTTTGGGAACAAAGATTTTATACATCTGAAATATTTTATAACTGGGGTTAAGTTTTCATACCATGTGGACCAAACTAACATTACAATACACCTGATTAATTGGAGAATCATTGATTTTAGGACTTGTTTCACCTATGCTATATATAGCAGAAATTTTACATTCTTTAATTATAGTTTAACTACACATAGTCACCTTAGCTCCAAACTCAACCAGATTTGCTAAGTTCTGCACAGACTTGGCGACCAGCGTCAGTGTTCTTGCAGCAGTGGAAGAAGGAGAATCTGAGAGAAACACATATCATAGCTGATTTCAATTGAAACTACAATTAAAATCTTGTATGGTTAGTCACGCCAAAATATTAATTTTCTATTCAATACTCAAAGAGTGATCCTGGTATTACAACCAAAATAAAGATGCAGTTTTATTACAAACGGAGTTGCATAGGAACGGGGGCATGAAAGGAAATCAATGTGGCATTTTCACACCAGACTTCCTACAACAGTGGATAGTTTTTTCTACCTGTGGGAGGAAAATCCCACCATCCTTGGATACACTCCTCACATACTCAAATGAAAAAGCAGTGGTTTCTAAAAAGGCTGCTAGAGATGAACACTAAGGCTTTGTGTGTTAAGTAAAAAACAAAAAACTTCCATAAAAATTGGAAGTTTTCTTTACAGCAGGATGGTGCTTCATCATCAGATTAACGAATGTTTTTCAGTTCAAGAATATACCTAAAGAGAATGACGACACTGGAGCTCTTTATTTTACATCCACATGCAAGTGATCCTGCAGTGTCATGTAACTCTGGCTACTAATTTATATTTTAAATAAAAAAAGTACTAACCATGCCCATTTCCTTTCAATGGAAAAAAGAACACAAGCTAGACATCATATACCAACTTAATTTTTATCTGTCAATCTGTACAGTAAACATATACAGGCTAATCAAAAGGCAAGGATTCATGTGCTGAAGATATATCTCAAGCAGCTAGGATTTCTTTGTGCCCATCCCATTGCCAGAAATGGGACACGGTGAAAATGTTAGTACCAGGAGATGGTTATTAGTAGAGAGCCACCTCTGCTATAATTAAAGTTGAATATCACTTTGTTTAAATGGGACTATTCTAAAGGCTATTCTATATGACAATACTTATTCAGAGATTGTCATGTAATTTGCAGTACATCCTGGGGGTGCTGCAAAGTATTAGTGGTCCAAAGTTGGGGTCTCCTGAGCAAGGGATTCCTGATGTACTGTTCCCTAAAAAAAACTGTATTTTAAAATGAAATTCTTGTAGCTTTCCACACACATCTGGGGCTCAAATATGGCTCTAATCGTCCCACAGCTAATTTCAGTCAGTTGGCCTTTTTCTCAGCTAGTGCACAGTACTACTTGCTCTCTGCCTGCAGTCTGTTTTTTGGAAGTTTTGCCCCAAGACCAAAATTTCTAGTTTTTAAATTGCTCTAAAATCCATATGCAGAGTCTCATTTTACTTCAGAAATACTGTCAAAAAATTAGCATCGATTAAATAAGGGAAGATGAAAGACAGTTATAACATAATCATGTTTCCTGAACAACGGAACTCAGTGTGATCAAAAGAGATCAAGTCCCTAGATCATTTGGTCAAGTGTTCCCGATATTCAATCATCCTAACAGGAACTGTTCATAACATTTATTCTTTTGTTGTTGTTGCTGCTGCAGCAGAGTGAAGGGATGTAGTGGGAAGAGAGTTTAGAGTAGTGAAGGGGAATGAGGGGTGTATGTCAGAGCAGGGCACATGGAGGTTGAAAGGAGGGATTAGGATTGGGCAGAATACAGGAAGAGGGGTTTGGGGCTGCAATAAAGGGAAGGGGGATTGAGATAAATAGGGAGGGTGATAGGAGAGGGAGATTGGGAGGGAAGGCATGTGGTGGGAGTGCTTTAGGTATGGAAGACAATGAGTCCTTCTCCCTGACCTCCATGTATGAACTAGAATCAGGGGGTTCCCTGACTCACTGGCAGGAATGAACACCTCTCCCTGCACCCTCTTCCCATGGGTGAGCCAGGAACAGGGGTCTTGCCAACTCACGTGTTCTGTTCTAAAGTGTTCTGTAGCATTTGTAGAGTTGTAGTATGTGTGTTGTTGGTGGACTGAGGCACCACAGAAGGTTGCATCTTGGGGGTGGCATGTATCTCAAACTCCAAAAGCCAGGAAATTCAAAGCGCAAGTTTACTCACTCCCCACATTTTGGAAGGGAATGAGACAACTCTATGTTTCTGGGCATTTAATTATGAAACAAAATTAAAATACTATTTGAAGGCAAAACAAAAGTTTAAGTAATTTGTGATTGTTACTAGACCAGGGGTTCTCAAACTGTGGGTCGGGACCCCAAAGTGGGTCACCAGGACTGTCTTAGACTTGCTGGGGCCTGGGCCTGAGCCCCACCTCCCACAGCCTAAGCCTAAGCCCCACCGCCTGGCACCCAAGCCGAAGGCCGAGGGCTTCAGCTCTCAGAGGCGGGGCTCAGGCTACAGTCCCCTTACATGGTGCTCAAGCCTTAGGCTTTGGCCTCCCCACCTGGAGCGATGGGGCTGGGGCTTGGGCTTTGCCGCCACCCCTCTCCCCACCCAACCTGGGGCAGCAGGGCTCAGGCTGTGGTCTCCCCTCCTGGGGTCATGCAGTAATTTTTGTTGTCAGAAGGGAGTTGCGGTGCAATGAAGTTTGAGGATCCCTGTACTAGACCAATCATGTTCAGATCGAACAATATATCATTAAGAGAGTAGGGCATATTTTACAGGCTCTTAAAACGAGAGACTGTGGTTAAGCCAGAAACATAGACTTTATCATCTACTTCTGCTGTATAATAGAAATTTATACATGAGAATGATAACAAAAAGACCGATCCAGCCAATTAAAATAGTTTTTTGGCCAGTGTTCAAAGCCATGTAGCAAGATGAAACATTAAAGATATAATTCAGCAAGAATGGCCAATAGTCTGTCCTGAAAGATATAGTGAGTACAGTGACATATTAAGGTAACCCATTTCAACGATTGTACCATTACCACATATTCAAAGTCTGAAGTGCATAGTCACCTGAGATGATATTGAACATCCTTGGGTTCAGGATAGCAGGACAAATCAGTCGGAGAAAAACGAAGCCACTGAAAGGGGAGAAAAGTGTTTTATTCAATAATTAAGTTTTTGTATTTAGCGTAAAATTGTATATTCATTTAAGGTGGTGTGGAAAGAGTAATCTCTTTAAAACAGTTTAACTAGTCATTTTAGATGCTGTGAATATGTTTGTTAATTAAGAATATCTTGCTATTATCACACCTGCAGTGAAGACTGGTCTTGCTCTTATGCTGGGCCAGGTCTATGTCCTTGTGCATGGGTTTTTGAGCTCCCGATGCTTGTTTGGGGAAAACACATGACTAAGGCAGGCAGCACCTTCCAAAGTACAAAATGGCCTTTAGCCATGAAAGTCTGGCTTTCCAGTCCAATGCTGAGTATTTCAGCTCAGTATTGGTCAGTTCAGCACCCAAGTAAATCAGTAGTGGCATTGAGTGTTCTGGAACATTATCATCGGTGTACTCGGTCTTTCTTATGGCCATCACTGCTTCAACCACCAAACTTTCGTTTGGCGGATGGAAGAAATGCAGTGTTTCCCTCTCTACATTGTCAGATGACGCCCTACATTAAGTTGATTCTCCCTGGTCCACTTTGCAGCCCAAGATCTTAGGTCCAAGGTCAAACAACAGAGGAAAAATAGAGCTGCTAATCAAACCTACTAAGTCCTTAGACATTCCTCCCAAGGTATTCCTTCGTCCCTCTACTATTGGGTCCCTACTGATGCAGCCTAACTCCCCCCCCCCCCACACACACACCAGTTTTGGTTCTAGTTTTTCAACCACTCCGAATGTTTCTGCTATTGTCCATACCAATTTGTTTTTCTAAATTACAAGCAAGCAACTGAGCTCCTCTGAAACATAATGAACTGGCAAATCTGACAAGAACAAATGCTGCATTTCCTAGGACAGTTCTCTTTGCAGCAATATGGAAAAGGAATCCTTTTCCTAATGTCTCCCTTCAGCCCTACATTTCTCTGCCTTAAATCCCAGAGTTTAATAAAGAATGCAGCAGTAAAAAAGAGGTCTCGGTCAGAAGTATTAAAATGGATCTGAAAACACAGAACTTCCTTTAGATTTAAGTCAGCACTTAACAAACACGCAAATGGTTGAGATTTGTGACCTTTGCAGCCAGACTGAGATTTACACTTCTGCAGCCATCTGGCTAGCAAAGGACAGGGTACTGCGAACAGCTGCTTTCATATATTTTTTAATCAGAAGATAAGTAATCATTTTTCTTTCACATTCTAAACCACAGAGCTTTCCCCTTAAGTTTGCCATCTTGATCAGTTACCCCAAAGCACATTAAAGGTGATAATGTGTTAGCGCACAGGCAGAGAAATTAAACATCTGTGCAAAACTATTGTTGTGCCTGTTTTAACCCTTGGAGACAGTGGATTTTATACATCCTGATAAACAATCATTTGCCTGGCAGTTTAGAAAATGCCTTGTAAAATTTAAGCAATGACAAGACTATAATGAATCTGTGTGTTTGATTAAGAAACTATCTTTTGTATTTTACAATCATAAGCGGACCAGTCTTAAATAGACTGCACTGCATTACTACACAGCCTACTGAGAGGTAGTAAGTTAATTTTCTGATATTCACAAACATTAACACAATAGAATGATACTTTTCATATCCAGCTATAGGATATTTTCCTCTTTAAATACATGAAAAGGAAAGTAACACAACAATCTGAATGTACTTGCATTTTATTGCATTATTTGGAAGTTTTAAAATCCAATATTCAAGGCCATATTTGCCTCTTGCCTACACCATTTTACAACAGCATCGCTACAGTGACTTCATCTAAAATCAGGCCCTCAATCCTTAGCTTAAGCATTGTGCTTAGATATTACAATGGTCTTAGATAATGTTATGCATTACAGATGCTGAACTGGCATTGCAAGCCAAACTACCTAGCGTGCTAACAATGCGTGTCACTTCCTCAATATAAGACCTTTTCTTTCTGAACTTTTATAACATGCAAACAAATGAAATAACAAGCAGCTTACCTAACAACTCTGGTTCTCATTGTGGTATTGGTTGGCCACTTGTGTTGGACAGACTTCTGCAAACACCCATAAATATATCTCAATGTCCTGTCAAAATAGTAGAGTTAATAGCCTTGACACATTAAGCAATTTTAAATATTTATTTGCCATAATATATGGTAGGAACTGTGCACTTACAAATACCGTAGAAAGCCTTTCACCAACATAAGGTTTCCTTCTGTCTATACTTTGTATAGGTACTTCATCAGCATTTGTATCATTGCTTTCAAGTAGGGCTTCATTTTGTCAAAAAACAAATGGGATTGACTAAATACTCATTTTTTTAATTCTTATTTGTTTGTGTTTCCTGTCCATTAAAAAAAATTAATTATATGAAATGGTTTAATTTGGTGAATGGAACTTCCATTTAAATTCAATGGGACATACAGATTTGCTTAAAAGTAATCATATCAGGATGTTAGCCTTCTCCCAAGAAGAACACCTGAGAACAAAGTGTGGTGTCCCAGGCAAATACTTCCAGTCTGTTACCAAGATGGCAGCTGAAACTATAACTAATACAAAAGAAAAATTTCAGTGGTATCTGACCATGGATAAATACAGGACCCTGCTTATGATTTATTAATTGTTAGTGATGCAGTAAACTAATAAACTGATTAAAGAAGATAAAAAGCACATAATGCTGACAACTTTAGATAAGTTGATTTACAATTAAACCATGGAGTAAGTGCAGGGTTTTAAATTTGAAGTAGAACTTGTGTTATGACTATCTTGATTCTAAATTAGTAGTGTCAAAAGGCCAAAACTACACCTCTTATTTAAACTTTCAGCACTGGTGATCAGTACAGATGTTTTCATAGTAAAAGTGTCATCTCACCAGAGCCACAAAGTTTTTAGTGATGCCATAATGTCCCCTTTTTCAGCAGGAAGAGGTGGGAAAAAGGTTGTGTTCAATTCAGCCACTTTATAATTGGTCCCTAGTTTCTAGTCCCACCACAGCAGCCTGAGAATCCCTGTCTCCATGATGGGAACACACAATTTTGCCACTTGTATCCCTCCTCACCCCTAACCAGTTTTTTCCTTAATAGTTATGATGGTACTCTTCCTCAATAAGGAAGGAAGAAAAAAGTTACCACTGTTTAATAGCTAATTCATGCACAAGCTGGCAGGAGGCACTTGTGCAGCAAATAGAATTTAACCCTTAGCATATACTGTTTTGCTTTTTCCTGTCACGCAGAAGCAATGTGATATGTGCTCAGACACAGCCCCAAAAACTGAGGAAATTAATCTTACAAAATAATAGATGAGCAGAGGACATGCTGCTACACCAATTTTTGTAAGAAACAATGCTAGTTATGCAAAATGGAATTTCTGATTGAATTTGAACAGCTATTTATACAAAGCACTAACTTACGGAGGCAATATTTCTGCAGCCATGAATATTTTCTCCACCAATTCAGAAAGTATGCTTAGCAGATGAGTTAAGTTAGTGTTCACGTCTTCATTTTTTTCTAACTTTGAAGGATTTAGCTACAAAAAAGAAAAATCAGCAGGTTAAATGAAGTTTCTTTTCCAAAATACCAACAAACAGATTTAGACACCTACAAGATTAAACAAACATTACGATTTAAGGCATGGTGGTAAAGCGTTGTGCTGCCGTACATAAGCCTCAGGGCTGTGGAGCCTCTTGTGACTTATGCTTCAATGCTGGCAGGCAAACAAAAATGTGGCGAGGCAACACTCGAGTTCTAACAGTGTGTGCACAATGCTAAGTGTAAAAACATTCAATATTCATTTTTTTTAACTCAAAATTTATTTTAATTCATTGGGGATGGGTTCACTCATCCCTTTATATTTAAGTCACTGGGTGAAAAGAGGAAATTAGTAGGGTAGGTTTAAATAAACTTGCACTGATAAGCTAAAAATCAGTAAATAATTCAATGACGTTTTAAATAAAAAAACTTACTTCAAAAATCGACTAATCACTCCTTGAATTGACTGGAAATTCTCAAAATTAGGAGAGAGATGAGCTATCGCCTTAGAATAACCTATAATCTATTATGAAAGAACAATTGCTCCAATTTTTAAAAAAGTTCATAAAATTTACATTAAAAAGCAGAGCTGTGCACATTTTTCAAATACATTTTTAGGAAGAGTACCAAATATAGAAAAGATTTTCATGAGAAGTTCTATTTCTAATGTAATCAGAATTTAGTTTCAGAAAGATTAACATTCCCTTAAAGCTAGTAATTCAGACAAAATATGGAACTGAACAATCACTACCTAAATCTTTTCTTCAACTAAGCCAAGTGTTTCAGAACGTAAGATATATCCAAGTTCTCACCTCACAAGACTGCTTGCTTTCCATTATCTTTAAAATAGAGTCTTTCAGCGCATGATGAACAAAACTTGTTGCTGTAGCTTTCATATACTGTTCCATAAGGGTGCTTGCCAGCGTGGTAGCACGAAATAAGGTTGTAGCTTCATCTGAAGAAATAATATTTTGCCATTATGAAATAAATATGTAACTTCAATTCATTTTAAAGGATGAATGGAGGAGGAAGAAAAAAAATTTCCACATGCAAGTGTTATGCACACCTAATAGCTGGATTTACTCACAAAGTGGGAAAAATAGGTGCTGGACTATAATTTTCTCTCCAACATTTTAGTAAATGAAATTCAGAATTAACATATTTTTACTGTACCTTCCATGCTTATTTCCCTGTCATTTAGTGTCCGTAAGAGCAATGACTCAAGCTTTTCATGAAGAAAAATCTTCAGTAAAATGCCAGCCAGTAGTGTTCGGTCCTGTCCACATACATGTGATAAGGCATTGACTACATGCAGCTCCTTCTGTAGTATCAGCTAAAAAGAAAAATTAAACCTTGTAACATTAAGAATTCTAGTATATCACAGCTTCAGACAAACTGACAAGAAGAGCCTATTCCTGCGAAGATACCACTATATATTGCTTGGTGAGCAGTGCATTAACAATTTCATAAAGGGTGTATAATTAAGATCAGCCTTGAAATACCAAACACATTAGCCTTCATACGCTGTTAAACTGCCAGGCCTGACAATTACATTAATTTAATGGGTTATATTTGAAATGTTTTAATTTTGCATGTTAAATAACTTTCAAGGAAAATTAAACTGTCAAAGTAACTTAATACCTCTTTAAACTCACTGTACTCGTCTTCTGGCATGATTTTCTCCATAGAATATCGTGCTCGGACACGCAAAGATCCAGGTTCAATACCCTTTAATGGTATGTGGGAACTCAGCTGAAACCATTCATCTGTTGCATGTCCTTTCTGTAACCGGTTTAACTGACAACGCATAAACACTTAAAGAAAAACATTGTTCAGAGTAAGTTACTTGCAGCAAGGATGGCACTAGTATTAAATATAAAATATTAATAAGTGTACTTATTTCATTCACTGCATTTTACTATAAGTTTATGAATAAAACAAAAGTTAGAATTTCAAACTTCTACTCAGGCAATTTACACCTTTAATAAACCCCTGTAGATGGAGTCTAAGTAAGAGTAATACTTAGAATGTGTTACCAGTTCAAAGCACTATATAGACATTAACAAATTCATGCGTATCCATATAAAAGGGGGAGACAGAAAGGAGAAGTGAATTGCTCAAGGTTACACAGTGAATCAGCGAGAGTTAGAATTACAACTCTGGACCTCCTGATTCTCAACCCTGTGCTCATTCCTCCACACTGTTCAGTCTCACATTACCTTACTTAGTTGTTAGGAAGGACAAACTTTCTCAAAAACAAAATCAGCATAACACAATGGATGTCACACATCTAATCTTTATTATTTTTAGGATTAAATTAAAAATTCATTTAAAACCAGGCTGAGGTGCTAAAGTTAGAAAACTATATTTTTTAATAAAAGAAATAAGACACTTCACACTAAGTGTTTCTCTTCAGGTAACCATTGTGGCCCCCAGTTTCTATGATTTCATCCAGATTATTTACATCTATATCATAGTAATATCTTGTAACCCTAATCAAGGATCAGAGTCCCACCATGCTAAGCACTATAATCAGTGAAGACAAAGGGGTCCCTTCCCACATGTGTCTGACAGCCTAGGTGAATGTCAAAAGTCAGTCCAAGAATGGCAAAATCATTAAAAGGTGAAAGAATGAGTCTCTGTACAGTACCTAGCACAATGGCCTTGGTCCATGACTGGGGCTTTTAGGCACTATCTTAATATGAATAATAAATTATACCACCACCTAAGAAGTCATGCAAGGAACATAGCTAATCAATAGAACTAAAACAGAACAATGACCTTTACCAGTCCATCCACTGCTAGTCACACCCCGCAGCAACTAACTCCTTGACCTGGCAGCTTGGTAGAAAGATGCAGCACCTTTCCTATTGGCTGATTACTTCAAGAATGAGTGTTGGCTGTCCTGAAAAGGCAATTCCTCACTGACAGGCCTCAAGAGACACTAGGTGGAGGTAACATCCTACATAAACACTCCTGTGATGTTTTAAGAGGCATAGCCCAAGTTTCAAGTCATTTTGTCTGTCAGACTGCCTGGACCTTCCATGTAGGTGTCTGTTTCTTTTTCTCTCTCATTATGGGATGTCTATTTTTCCACTGTAAGCACCTCAGGAAACATACTTGTCATCTTACTTCTCTGCCAAACATCATGTATATAGATGGTGCTATGTAACGTAAGGAATAATAATAATCACAGGCCGTCAACTCGCCTCATTTTTGAAGCACTAGGTCTTTTAACATATCAAGGTAACAGGACAGAATACTATCACCTCCACTTTGGGACCTTCCAGTTGCAATGCTAGTATTCATTGGCCTTGATATGGGCTGATATGGAATAATCCATTTATCCAACTCAGGCAAGTAATGGATGAGATGTTTCATCTTCTAGTTGGCTAGTTGCCTGCTGCGAGCGTGAATGGGTTGATCTCTTTGAGCTAGGTAAGCACAATCCTCTATTTACATGAATCTTGGATTTTCAAGAATATTTTCTCCCCAAGTGCAGAGTCTAAATTTTAATGTCTTCACAAGTCATTTATGCAGTTTGGTTCAATATTAATTTTTTTGTTTTGCTGATGCATTATTATTGTCAGGTGAAGTGTACAGGCACATTACCTTACTTGATCGGAACAGTGAGGTAATAAGGCTTTACTCTGAAGTTTCTCATTTTTCTTTTGATTGTGGTAGAATTTCCAAGCTAGAACATCTCCCCAGCTCAAACTTTAAATACTACAGCCCTGATGCTTAGACTTAAAATCCAAGTGAACGACATGACAAGAGGGACTGCAGAGCAGTTGCTCTCTATCACAGAATATGTGTTAATTAGCTTTAAAGGAAAATAAACGTATCCTACCTAGCAACAATTGCTAAGAATGGTGCGATTTGTAGAGACCGTACTGGACACTGTACTGAACAACAGGCTACTTTTAGTCAAATGGAAATGTATTCCTTTCCAGTCTATCCTTTTATGATGAAACATTAACAGTTGATTTTTCTACACATAAAAATAGTGTATGCCATCTTCATCCAAGTGAAAACACAAGATGACAGTTATTTTGAATGATTTGTATATCTAGCTCTCTAAATAGTTCATCTGCTACTGAGCTTATTCCTGACCTGAAGTTACCATCTTTCGATGATAATCCTTGCCAAAAGCAATTATCACAGAGCATTGTAGCTTTCTGTGGGGAACAAGCAGAAGCAGATGAAGTTTAGCAACACATTTTATTTGTTTAGATTTTTAAAGCATCAATAAGGAACTCTTTACTTTTTTTTTTTTTTTTAAGCCAGCCATATGTTTACACACATACATATAGATTTTAAACACAAATTGGTGTCAGAAAAATACAGAAAATATGTATTGAACAAACAGAACTGTTCTCCAATCCAATGTTTTGCAAAATGATTTATGAATACACTACAGGCTCTTTAAATGCGAACATAATTATGAAATTGTGTGTAATGAATATTCATAATGTGCAAACTCCAAAAACAAACACTAAAATAAATATTAAAATGCTATTCTGAAACAACCCTTGTGTTTACACTCACCTTTTGACACATACTGTTGTGCCTTATGGCAAGAGAATTAAAACACTGAAAAAATTGCATCAGTTTCCTAGCCTTGTAACTTCCAATAGTTCAAGGTAAGGGGCCAGATCTTGGCCCCTCAGTCTGATTTCACTGCTGGAAAAACATTCTTAACTAGTTGACTGGGGAAAACACAAATGGAATAGAACCAGCAGTACATAACTGCTACACTCTAGCGTAGGGAGCATTTTAGTGGAATGACTGAGGGAAAGTGAGGTGATAAGAGCACCGCTGCCCCCAGTGATTCCTAGACTCCAGAATGGCTGCCTGGCAGCTTGGCACAAAGTGTGAGAGAGAGACTGAAAGCTTCTTTGGGAAAATACGTTTATACTGCACATAGTAAGTGCTTAATAAGGGGGAATTACTTAGTGGTAATGTGAGGTAAGATAGTCTCCTATTCTCCATCCTAAATAAAAGCACAAGTATGCTATAAGAGACCACCTACCAGGAAGCAAAAAAGACTGTCAATCATCCTGTCTTACATAAGGAGAGGTTCTACTCACCTCTCTGAGGTTAGATACTTCCTCCTTTCCCTAAAAAGAGGGAAGAGAAGACTACAGAAAACCAAATTACCTTTAAAGAAGTTTCACATGTTGAGAGTCATCCCTTCAGCAGTTCGCCTAGCAGTCAGGGATATGGTCTGGGTAAAGAATACCCTGTCAGTTACTGATAAGACTATCATCCTTTTCTGTGAGAGGAGATATATACGGGAAAAGGGCAATATAGAAAATTATCTCTACTAGAGGAGAGAAAGGGGAAAGTGGCTTATAGGTGATTTGAGTTATGGGACAGAATTCACTGGAGTCAGAATTTTTTTGCTTTTATTTCTCACAAATAGCTGCTCTTTATCATGGAGGACAGCAGCCTGTTGGAATAGTGAGAAAAGTAACATCATATCCATGCTCTAAGAGACAGTGTGGAAATGCCACCTTACCTGTTGGGTGGGCCTCAAAGGAGACATCCAAAGATTCCTCCAGAAGGTGAATTATAGCATTCACAACTCAGGTAATCTATTATTGCCCGAACAACATTGCTAAGGTCCAAAAAAGGACCTTGAACATCAACTCAAAGTGGGTACCTGTGATTTCCTGAGAGACTCAGAGAAGCATTCACCTAGTTGTCACAGAAATCAGGAGCAAAGCCATAGACTCAGTGGGAAGTGAAGACTTTTAATTGAGGGTCACCCCCTGGGAATCTACCATAGAGACATCTGCCTCTGGAACAAAACAAGGGTACCACCTAAAGAATAGGGTGATATTTAATATCCATCATGGATCTGACAAGAACAAATCATGCCAAACCAACCTAATTTCCATCTTTGACAGGGTTACTGGCCTAGTGGATGGGGGGAAAGCAGAAAAATTATATATCTTGAATTTAATAAGGCTTTTGACACAGTCCCACATGACATCTCATAAGCAAATTAGGGAAATGTGGTTTAGATGAAATTAGTATAAGGTGAGTGCACAACTGGTTGAAAAACCATATTCAAAAAGTAGCTATCAGTGGTTCACTGTCAAACTTGGAGGACATAATTAGTGGAGTCTAACAGGAATCTGTCCTAGGTCCAATATTAAACATTTTCATTAATTACTTGGATAATGGAGTGGAGAATATGCTTATAAAATTTGAGGATAACACCTAGGTAGGAAGGGTTGCAAGCACTCTAGAGGATAGGATTAGAATTCAAAATGATCTTGATAAATCGGACAATTGTTCTGAAAACAACAAGATTCAATAGAAGAAATTCAATAAAGACAAATGCAAAATACTACACTTAGGAAAAAAATGTTAAATGCACAAATACAAAATGGGAATAACTGGCTAGGCAGTAGTAACTGCTGAAAAGGACTTGGGGGTTACAGTGGATTACAAACTGCCAACAATATGATATAGTTGTGAAAAAGGCTAATATTCTGGGGTATATTAACAGGTATATCATCAAACACAGGAAATAACTGTTCCATTCTACTCAGCACTGGTTAGGCTTCAGCTGGAGTATGATGTCCAGTTTGGGGCCCATACTTTAAGATAAAGACAAACTGAAGAGAGTCCAGAGGAGGAGAACAAAAATGATAAAAGGTTTAGAAAACCTAACCAATGAGGAAAGGTTAATACAATTGGGCAAGTTTAGGGGGACCTGATGACAGCCTTCAAATACATTAAGGACTGGTATAAAGATGATGGAGATCTATTGTCCTCCATGCCCTCTGAAGGTAGTACAAAAAGTAACAGGCTTAATCTGCAGCAAGGGAGATTTAGGTTAGATATTAGGAAAAACTTTTTAACTACAGGGCAATTTTGCACTGGAATAGGTAGGTTACCAAAGGAGGTTGTGAAATCCCCTTTATTGAAGGTTTTTAAGAACGGACTAGACAAACATCTGTCCGGGATTGTCTAAGTTTACTCGGTCCTGTTTCAGCACAGTGGGATGGACTGAATGACCTCTCAAGGTCCCTTCCAGACCTACATTTCTATAAGCCTATTTATCTTAGCTTCTAACTACCTTGTCAGACTCCTCTCCTGGTTAACTACCTACAAAACAGCTTCATTTAAGAGGAACAGCCTTCCAGGAAGAGTCTGTTTTAAACTGATGGAAAAGGGAGGTAGTAAGTTTCCAGACCAAAGAAGCTAGAGTTCTATAAAGCCTCAGTGGGTCAGCTAACTTAGAAGGAAGACCCCGCCCCCTCAATGCATTAAAAGTTCCATCATACACTTTAAACAGCACTGTGTTAAAGCACAATAGGGAACTTTTAGTGAGTATCAGCAGGATCTAGAAATCACCACCCCACACACACGTATTGTGCATGGCCATACCATGTATGGTCTAGACAGTATTTGGTCCTGCCATGCGGGCAGGGGACTGGACTCGATGACCTCTCGAGGTCCCTTCCAGTCCTATAATCTATGAATCTATGAATCTAAGCCTGCAGAAAATTCCTTACCATTGTATGAGTATGCACCTTGAGATATTTGTACAAGTCCAAAGTTTCCTGAAACCTAGCTTGAGTAAATAGGACCTCGCTATGATGGAGCTGAGAATCACGCCTATGAATTCGAGCTCTGCACATGGAGAAGAGCTGACTTGTCCTTATTGATCAACAGGCCAAACAAAAGTGAACAAAAGAGGGACTAGATCTCTTGATGGTTATCTCCACTTAATGTATGGATCACCCTGCAACTACAAGTCATTCAGATGAATGCCTGCCTAGATGCCGGCCTCCCTAAGATGGGCTGTAATCACTTCCATGCAATTTGTGAAGACTTGAGGAGCTGCAGACAAGCTGAAGGGAAGGAGTGTAAATTGATAACGAACATTTGCCATAACAAACCTTACAGATGTCCTGTGATCTTGGTGAATGGCCACATGGAAGTAAGCATCCTTTAAGTTGAGGGCAGCATACCAGTCATTCGAATCTAGGGCCGGAATGACAGATGCTAGGGTAACCATCCTTACCTTACTTCCTCCTGTGCCACTGGGCAGCCCAGTTCTTCCACTGATTATAGTCTTCGCTAGTTGTACTTCTTCCTAGGTGATGCCAGCACATTCGACACCCTCTGTCAGTGTCTTCTCCAGTTCTTCCTTGGCCTTCCTCACTCTCTCTTTCCACCCTCATTACCTAATTCAATGCTTGCTTTGCGTGTCTCCTGTCTTCCATATGCTGTACATGTCCCAACTATCTGAGCCTTCTTTCTTTGACAATATTTTTAACATGTTCTGCTCTGTCAGCTCCCTTAGTCTTATTTATTTTGTCTTTCCATGAAATGTGTAGTATCTCCTTCAGCAATCTGTGATGGGCAGCCTCCAATCACCTTTTGTTGTCCACTGAATATGCCAAGTCTCTGCTCCATACAGTGCTCAAAGCTAAGCTTTAGTTTGACGTGGAGACCTCTGCTTGACCAGATGTCCAACAGGGATGTCAACCCCTTCCAACAGGGTTTTTGCTGCTTCCTGTTCTACCTCTGAGGTAAAGGCAATCATTCCATTCCACATGATACTTAGTAAAGCAATGTCAGTCATGTGACTCATTTCTGCTAACCCATTTTACAATGTCCACAATACCTTTTGTTGCCCACTTCATCATTCATAGACTATCAGGGTTGGAAGGGACCTCAGGAAGTCATCTAGTCCAATCCCCTGCTCAAAGCAGGACCAATCCCCAACTAAATCATCCCAGCCAGAGCTTTGTCAAGCCTGACCTTAAAAACCTCTAAAGGAGGAGATTCCACCACCTTCCTAGGTAACCCATTCCAGTGCTTCACCACCACCTTTGCTAGGCAAAGAGGATTGATAACATACACCCTGGTCTAACTCCAGTCACAATATTGAACCACTCATCCAAGCCTGTACCTGATCTTACTGTGCATCTATTTTCATCATATAAATGCCTTACTACGTTGATTAGCTTGTCTGGTATCCTATAGCTTCTAGCAATATTCCACAAAGTCTCTTTGTGGATACTATCAAATGCTTTCTTAAAGTTGATAAAGTTGATTAAGACAGGCTTTTGCCAAGCAGTAGCTTTTTCAATGATCTGCAGAAGAGTGAATTGTTCACAACATGATATGCGTGGACAGAACCCAGCCTGTTATTCTTGTAATTTTTTTTCCACTATCTTCTTTGTTCTATTCAGCAGGAGGATAGCCAATACGTTTGCCCAGGATTGATGCAGTTTGAGATTTGTGGCACCTTTTGTATTGCTCTGGTGCTTTGTGGTTAGAATGGATACTGCTGATGGAACTGAGGCCAGAACTGCTTTCTCTTAGGGACTGGGGTATAAATACACAAGGTCCTTAGGGATAACCCAGAGTCTTTAAGAGAATGCAGAGTAGAGTCTGAAACCCTGCACACACTGAGAGACTGGGTTCCGAGGAGCAGTGCAGTGTAGCTTCTGTAAGGAGATGCCAAAGTCATACCTCTCTAAACTTTTTAGTCCTGGATTTAAATCCCCTGTAGATAGGCTATTTATGACTAACATGTCCATCTCCCAAACACTTTGGACAGAGGGAATAGGGATTGCTGATTGGCATAGCGTTATTACAGCCAGAACAGTGGGACTTAGGCATGCCCCATTACTGAACTTTGAAACAAAAACAAGTACTTTTTAAAAACAAGTATTACTAACAATAACTATACAAAAATGAACTATGTACAACAACAAATAAAGGAAACACTTCTCTTTTAGAGACACCGGGAAGAAAATGTGATAAGCCACACAAGCTCCGATGATTGACTACAGGTGGTGAGACGGAAATGAGGGAGGGTTGGGTGGCCCAGCCCCTTTATTCCTTCAGCTAGCAACACAAGCGTCCAGAGGGCGCATGCGCCGCCTCGACAGATAAGTTCTCTGGCTTCAGTGCACTAGGCATACATACGTGAAGTGGAATGGACATGTGTAATAATTCGAAGAACTAACCATTAGATTATAAACGCCTTGGGACAAGACCTTTAGGACGATACAATCCAATGCATTCTATATTGCTATTAACTTTCTGGAAAAGAAACAAAAAGGCAACTGATGAGCAGGCTGTGTGGACACCAAGGGGAAAGGAATGCGCTAGGATAGAGAGAGCTGCTATTGCATACAAAGGGGGCACTGGGCCTTAGGGTACCACTCCCAACTCTCAAAAGTGGCAGCTGAAATTGCTGTAGCATGTGAGCCCAAGAGTGGGATGAAGAGGGGCCCCGAATAGGGAAACACAGGAGAGAAGGCAGGCTCATAGGGTACTGAGGCTTTGTTAGAAACCACTGTCTCTTCATTCTCCAAAGAATGTTCACTTTTCCCTTTCCTGTTCCCTTTTCCTTCATCCCCTCCTATTCCCTCATAACCCCACAAGGAACAGCAAAGAACTGGAGAGACCAAAGCAAACTCCATACTGCCAGTCTTGGAGAGATCCAAAAGATCAAGAAAGTTAGCCTAAGTGGAGTCTCGCCTTTTATAGAACAGGATAAGATTGATAGCCTATTTCCTCTTGCTTGATGAGAGGGAATAGCATAATATAGTGTAATAGCCAGTCTAGGATACATCTGATGAGATACATAGTTCAAAAATATCTTTTGTCCAAAGTTATTGTCCATTTTATTGCAGTTGAGAATATATACTATTTCTAAAGCTTTAATATGTCAATAAGGTACTTCTAAGGAATGAATACAGTAATAATGTAGAGTAATTGCAGAAATGTATCTTATGTTGTGCGACTGTTTAAAATTATATTTTAAATTCACAATCTGTGTGTTAAGGCCTAAGATATTATAATCTATTAAAATCATTTAAATTAAATATAAAAAATAATATTAAGCAACATATATTTGTTGCCAGGTTTTAAATAAAGTCAAACCACTGAACTGGTGTAAGTCACTGGCTAAGTTCCTGGAATCAGAGTTTGTTGAAGGGCTAAACCAACTTTTGACAACAGTGGCCTCATCTGCAGGTGCAGAGAAATTTTTTATTTTTATTTTTTTTTGTGCATTTCATATTCAACTTGTTCCGCTGAATGTAAACCAATTTGGAGTTGAAAAAAGCAAGAAAGCTTATTTTCCTCTCCCAACATATGAATAGATGTGAGAGGATGAGATCTACTAGCTCTAAAATCTTGAAGAACATGGTGACCACACAATCAGTTCAAAAGTCACTTACTACAGATATTTCCTTTGCTTAATAAGTCACTTTTAAATGCAAAATGTTATGATAAATTTTATGATAAACATTTTTTCTTCTGTATCCAGCACTTTTAAGGTAGTTGTAATTTTTAAAAATTAAATCGTTTTTGAGAATTTTTAATCAAATCTGAATTTCCATCCCACTAGAGCTTGACACAAATCACAAATAAAAAGATAACCATCTAGTAAATAAGAAATGTACATTTCACCATTTTCTAACATCATAAAAAATGTAAAAGTAACTTACATTTATTCAGATTCTTAAAACTGCTTAAATAAAAGAGAGTGTGTACATATGGCATATCTACCCAGTTGGCAAAAAAAAGTATCTAAGAGCGTATTATATTTAGTTGCAATTCAACATATTTTAATAGCTAACAACCAATGAGAATCAATCTTTCTTCAGGAAAATACAAACTACCAATGCAAAACATGATAAAAATCAATTATTTAAATTGAGGTTTCCTGCTTGCTGATTTAAATCATTATTAAAATTGATTATTTAAATCAAAATATAAATCAAACCACCCTGGACAAGAGTGATAAAAGTTGTGCAAAGGGAAAACAACTTTGTTCTCTATTCCTGTAATATATATATATCTCTCTTTTACAGCAATAAGACTTACGTATATCTGGATCTTTACTTTTCTTTGTTTTGTTACTAAGGCTTATCTCAAATCTGTTGATATCAGGTGAAAGATCACTAGAGAAAAAATTAGAAAATCTTGATTAATATTGTACTCCTTTGGCATTTAAATTAAGAAGCTCAATTATACATTTTCTATTCTTTAGTTCCACCATCCAGAGAAAACTTTAGCAGCCATACAATTGCCGTTATATTACATTAAACAAACATATTTAGGATGCAACAGGAAAAACGTGTGGCTGAAAGAAGATTATGTATACGCAACTATCTAGCCAATTTTTAATTAGAAATCAAAATTTAGTGAATCATCATCAACACACTACCTATAAAGTGTTAAGAAATATCAAGTTTTTAAATGCTATTATAATTCAAAAAGACCAAAACTTACTCAAAGACAAATTCCTCTGACCATACAGGGTTCTGCCCTTCCCTGACATGCGTTTTTGCTACCTGGACACTGTTCAGGTAGATGTTACAATACGGATTAGTGAAGTGTTTTACTGGGAGCGTATGAGCTTCTTCAACATGTAAAATAAGGCTGCTGACCTGAAGAAAATATACAAGATTTAATCTCAACATACAAGAGGGTGAATTTTTTCAGCTCAAAAAAGCTTTTGTTTTAACATATAAGTGCCAGATACAAACTAAAATTTGTTGATCAAACCAAGACAATTACTTAAATAAAGGAAAAACAAAGAATAGGAAATAGTCCAGGAATAATAGCAAAATACTGTCAAAAGGCAGTAGCACAATAGCTTGTTAGAGGAGTAAGTGCGGATAAATTTAAAAAAGAATCACACTCAACCGTTCAGGTCACTGAATTTTTTTTCTTTTTCTCCTAATACATCATCTATTTTTTTGTTCTTTAAGACCATAATATTTATTAGGCATTAGACTTGCTTGTGCTGACTGCTACACCTGCATAGAGTCCTACTGAAGTCAACAGGATTCCAGATAAGCACTGGAGTTTGCACTAGCAAATCCAAATACAGAATCAGGATTTTAGACCCCAGTAGCACTGGGTGCTGTCCGTGGCCCCTGCTCCACGTGATTTATAATCTAAGATCCTGATTGCCATCAGAATACAAACAATAACTTGTAATTTCTTTCTTGAAACACAAACTCTCTCCATTTTCCAAAGGGAAAACAGTTCTATCTGCACTACAGATGCTCAAATTATAGTACCATTTGATGGTCATACTATCTTTAAATTGTGTTCTCATGGGACATTAAAAAATTTACTAAAACATGTGACGTTTGAACTCCTCTCATAGAACTTAGTTTGCATTGAGGACTATTTAGAGTACTACTAAGCACTCTTTGTTTTAAGCTTCATACTTGAAATCTATGGCCCAGTCCAACTCCCATTGGTATCAATGGGAATCAGATCAGATATTTATAGAGTAAACATAGCAAACACAATAGTAGACCAGGACTGTGATCCATCTGTGTTCAGTATCCCATCTCCAACAATAGCAGAAGGAGATACAATAAACCTGGAAACTAACAATTATGCAACAACAGGCCCATAGGAAAATTTCTTCTTAATTTCAGAGGATGGTTTAAGCCAAGAAACAAGTATTCAATGAATGCTACTATGCTCTTGACTTCATCAATATCCTGTATCAGTGAATTCTACATATTATTATATGTGGTGTAAACTGTATTTCTTTTTCAGTTCTAAATTAACTGTCTTTCAATTTCATCGATCTTTTCATGTTCTCGGATTGTGAGTGATGCTAACTGGCATAGAGAAATGGTAAATGGAAGTATCTGATTTATGATTTCTATACTTTTTATTATTTTGTATACCTTTATCATGTCCCCCTCCACTTACTTGTCTCCTCTCTAAACAGTCTTATTTTGTCCCACATCCTTTATATGGAAGTTTTTTTCTCTCTAAACATTCCTGTCACCACTCTTGGACCCTCCTCTCCCCCCATTATTTCTGATATACTATTTATCTTTTTTGACATACGGTGACCAGAACTAAACACAGTATTCTAGGTAAGTACCACTTATGTACAAAATAGCATACTCTTTTTAGGGAGGTTTTTGTCTATTCCTTACGCATCCTAATGTTTTCATTGCTTTTTTTTGTTGCTACTGAATAATGTTGGCCATGCCTTTTTCTGGCATTGTTACAGTTAATTTAGAGCTCACAACGAGTAGTTCAAATTATTCCTTCTAATGTGCATTACTTTGCATTTGACAACACTGAATTTTATTTGCTATCATGTTGTCCATTTACCTAGCTTAGTTAGGTCCTGCAAAAGTACCTCAATCTTCTCCGAGCTTAACGAATACCTAATTTTGTGTTGCCTGAAAAATGCTGCCACCTCACTGCTCACCCCCTCCCCCCCCTTTTTTTTCTCAGATAATTATAACATTCAACACCACCTTCCCTAACATGGAACCTTGTGGCACCTGACTGCCAACTTTCAGTTGTCAAGAAAATTAACATACCTAGTCTTTGTTTTCCATCCCTGAGCCAATTTCTTGCCCATGACAGTACTCTCACCCAATGAATGAAATGAATTAAGATGAAAAAAATGCTATTATGACTTATTATGTACTTGTCTCAAAGCTCAAGAGAACAGAAATATTAGTAGCACATGGCAGATGGCTGCATTCTAGATTTAACATTTAAAAACAAATGGCAAACACAAGGAGTAAACTTTTCAGAAGCACCTACAAGTCATTTTTAAAAATCGGACTTATGCACTTCTGAAAATGTTACCGAAGTTTATCTGGTGATCAGACCTTAGCGCTGAGCAACAAACCTAAAGCCTGCCCATAAAGTGTTTTATTCTATCATATATGGAAGCTGAAACCAATTCTTGAAGCGTAATTACCGCAGGTTTAACAAAATATTGCATCATGTGTACACACACACACACACACACAATTCAGTTTACAAAGGACTCAAAGTAAAACACTAAGATTGACCAATATAGTTTTAGAAAAACTACAATATCTATGCAACTTTACCTGACGTAGACGTTTATTAGATGTCCCAGGACTGGTTTTTCGTAAATTGCAAAATGTCTGCAGAGCTTTCATCCAGTCCTATAAAAGACACACAAGATTTCAAACCAAATGAAGTCTGATCATTCTTCTCAAAGAATGGTAGATATAAGTCTGACAAAATGTCTAACTATTCAAATATTTCATTTAGTCAATTTCTTGTTTTCACATATTATATTTTAAAAGTTATATGTAGTATTCCAAAATTGCTTATTTTGGAATGAAAGCTACGTTTATATCCATCATCTAAACTGCATAAAGCATTTGCAAATCAGGAGGATTTTCTCTTTTAGATATACCAAGCATTAATAATAGATATATAGTGTGACCTTTACCAATTTTCCACTCTAATGATACTGTATTAAATTACACATAGTATTTAGAATGAAGCAAAACATGGTTGCTTCTGAGTAAATAAAACTCACATGCCAAGTACAGTGCTCTAATTCTGACCCTCCCCCCAGTGTTTCAGTTTTGCAGACTCATTTCTAGCTGTAAATACTGCAAAGACAAAAAGAAGTTGATTGAAGAAAAAGAGTGAAGGTGACATCCACAGCCTCCTGTCCATCTGCCTCTGGCTGCTCAACCATAAAAATTGCCCTAAAGAGGCAAACAGGGATTCCCTTTGCAGAGGGATATCTATGGGAGGTATAAAGACACCATAGCTGGCTCTAAACCACGTGTTCCTGGTCTCCGTCAGAGTGGGGTGCTAGAGAGGGCAGTCGTCAGCAGCTTAATGGCCCTTTTCCCTAGGCCTACGTAGGGGTAAGTGCCTTGGCTAGCTTGGGTCAGCTGGCTCAGGCTGAATAGATATTTGGGCTTGGGCTGGAGCCCAAGCTCTGGGACACTCCTCCCTCATAAGGTCTCAGAGTCTGGATTCCAGCCCGAGCCCAAATATCTACACAGCAATTTTTCAGCTCCTCGTCAGCCCGGGCTAGCCATGGGCTTTTTATCCCTGTGTAGACATACCCTGCAATGGGCAAGAGTTGGAGAAGCCCTCAGACTGCTCTAACTTGTGCTGGGGACCAGTTTGGTTCCCCGACAGTCCAAGGATTGCAAGTGAAAAGTATGCAGGCCTTTGCGTCCCATCTCCTCAAGCTGTGCTGAACTCTGTTCCAGTGCAGCTAGGGATTGAACCTTTAGACTAACAGTCAATCTGCATAATTAGATATCACAAGTAGATATTTGTTAACTACATCTCAGTGCAATACAATACTGCCATTAAAAAAGTTGGTTCAATTTTTTTACCCTTCAATTATTTTTCATATGTTTAAAATATTGACATATAATATGGGCAGACGTAATTGTCATAATACTCAGTTTAAAGTACACTGCAGCTGGTCTCAAGTAAACAAGTTTGCTAATCAATTTCTTTTTGTGTAAAAACGTTCCATAATGCAAAAGACTTTCAGACTACAGCTCCACAGGAAGATTTAATAACTTTCTCATTGTAAGTAGGGCCAACCACAGCCGCTGAAGTACCTTAATTATTATACACAATATTTCTGTGGGGCTAAAGAGGACATAATTTACCTTTACTTTTCTAGATCTATTAAATACAGTCCTTCAGACCTTTCCCAGTCATAGGAGAACCTCTCCAACTTCAATGCCACAACATACATTCTACTCCTCATGGCAGTGGGACATTGTGATCAAGCTTGGAAATGGAAATTTGCATGTGGCTAGAGTTCATTTTATTCATAAAGCATCTTTCTAAAGATTAATATTCTTAATTTTATATCATATCCACATATATAAATAAGAGAACTTTGGAAACTGCTGAAAAGGAAAATTAAATGTCTTAGTCCTACAAGTAAACTCTCTTTCCCAGGGTAAATTACAGATGTTAAATTTACAAACACTGCAGCTGAATAAAGTGGGATGGGAAGGAGGTAGTGGAGTACCACCATACTTTGTCAAAATTTAGGGGTAGGGTTTTTTTTTTTTTTTTTTTTGGCCTTTTTAGACTTGTTAGCATTATTGTAGGATATGGAATATAGAAAAATATTTTAAAATGGTGCAAGAACAACAACAAACAAAAACAAAGTTAACTGCCACAGCACTATAAGGAGGAGTACACACAACAAGGTTTTGAGTCACATTAAACTAAAGAAAGTAAACAGAAGAACTGTATAAAGTACATCACTGCTGGCAGCAGTAATTAATTCTGTTGCAGGGTTGATTTCACTTTTTGATAGGTAACAAGGGAGTGAAAGACCCATATTTTGGAGACTTGAGATAAGAATCCCCTTTGCCTTCCCTAAGCCTCACTTGTCACCTCTTCCCTCTCCCTTTAGCACATTAATTCCTGGCTCCCAGGCATTATCCCTGAAAGGCCAAGAGAGGAGACAATGGTTCTGTCCTACTGCTACTACCTCTTTCTGTTATCTCTGAGACAATCTGCAGCACTGGGGATCCAGAGAAAAAACACACCTGGCATTACAGGGATAATAGTACTCCATAAGATCCAGCCACCGACACACAAGAGGGGTTGGGGTGGGGCGAAGAGGGCCAGCACTCAAGTCCTTTCCCACCAAGCGGAGCTGCTTTTCTGAAAGGACGCGAGTATGAAATTGCTAACCCAGGCAGAGAGGGGGTGATCCTGCAATAAGAACCATGCAGCTGGACTCCTGTGCCCACAAAATTCTCAATGTAGAATCTAGGCCTAAGTCTGTAGGGAAACTATTGACCCATGGGTTTGAAAAGTTATTACAATGGACAGGGCTTTAAAAAAAGCTTTATATACTGGTCACTGTCTATATGTAGCATACTTGTTTCCTACTACAAACTTTAATTCCATTAAGTATCAAAACACTCATAGCTTATTTAAAAATTTGCATTCTTTTATATGCCAAAGCGTCTTACCTGTGCTTGTTCTGGAGTTTCTCCTGCAAAGTAAAAGATGTAATGTTCTTCACTAAAGTGCTGAACTACTATCTGAAAACAGTTTGGCCTTTAAAACAAACAAACAAACAAGAGTTTTAGTAACAAAGAGTAATATCTTCAGACTACTGACCAACTGCTTTGCTTGCTGATCTCTGGCAAAATACAAATATTTTTGGAAAATCTGAGCCAACACAGTTCAGTTGTTTGAATACAAACAGCATTAAAAACACAATCATTTTTTCTTCAAAAATATTCATCTTTTTTGGACAGCTGTAGCACTGAAGTGTGTGGGGATAGGAAGCTGAATTTTCACAAAGATAGAAGAAAAATACTTTTTGAGCATTTAAGTGAAAACATGTTTTGATTTCACTGAGTTTTAAGCCTTTAAAAAAAATCGTACTTCACCTGTGTGCAGTACAACTAATATGCTTTAGAACATTTAAGAAACCTTTAGGACAAAGATAGATTATACTGCACTGCACACATGCAGACGGGAATGCCTTTTCTATATAGCACAAAATATGGTGATGTCATCTTGTAAGGTAAAAGAAGCACGCTAAGATTCACTCATGTGGAATTGTCCCCTATGAACATTTTAATGCTGCATGAGATATGGTGCAATGTTGGTGTCTAGTCAAGTAGTTCCACATTATGGAGTTTCTTTCCACTTTCAAAAATCTTAGCAAGTTATGTTAAGCAAGAAAATGCTAGGTTGCATGTACAGCCTTTACTCTGATGCTATAGTACATGCACATCAATTCATTACAATGTATGTATATGACTACTCACACATTCTCAATTATAGTATCATACAACTTTTTTGACAGCTTTAAATACACCTGAACAAACTTCTTTATTCTTGTATACTTGCACTATTTTCTTTGTCACAATGGTCCAGTTTTTCTCTGATAGACTTTTGATAGCAAAGTTATTTTCTATTTAAAGAATGTGTTTAATAATTTAGGCAAAATAGTATCCTGACCCTACACAACCCTATAAGAGGATACATCTGCCCTCTACCCCACCTCATGTGTGGTCATGTAGCTGCTACTCCATTTGGGGCTGAAGTGCAAGGGTTCCAGGAAAGAAGGGGCTACACACCAAATACTCACCAGGTGAGCAAGTGGTCAGGGAAGGGACAAAGCTATGTTTCCTCTTGCACTCCAATCATCAGCCAGTGGAGCTGGCTCGGTAAAGGAGGAGTAAGCTGCATCCCACTACCACCCAGAACAAGAGAACAGCAGGGAAGGAATCATGACTGAGTCTGAATCCCTTCTTCATGACCTCCTGGTGTGACTCAGTTGTGTGTTGTTCCTTACTCAGAGCCAAGCTGTAAGGCACAGTCTAGACCATACACAGCAGCCGTGCATTATCCAATTTAATTTCAACCAGCAGCAGTGTTCAGCAGTTCAGGAGGCAGCTTCAGTTAACTATGCAACTAGTTTAGTTACAAATGTAGGTGGGCTATACATGCCAGCAAGTTTTCACTATTACTATGCAATACTTCTGTCTATTTATATGGCCCTCATCCCAGTGTTATCTGAATGCTTCCTAATTACTTAAAAATAGAATTAACAACCAGATGGAGCAAAGACATCAGAGCTTTATTATTTAAGGAGGACTGGAACTAAGTGTCAGCGATTCTTTCAACAGATATCTTCTCACTGAGTCTCTGCTATTCTCTTACTTAGGGATATTAATGTGGAGGTTTTCCAGAAGGCTCCTCTCTTTTTTTTGGTCATGGAAATGCCAATAATTTCAGCAGACTTGCGTCTAGCAATTTTTCAAAAATGTGAAAAAAAGTCCATTTGATTTAAGTGAATTTTTACATTCAGGTTGCAAAAACTCTTATTTTAATGGATTATGTTATGGTTATGTATCTATTCTTATTTGGTGTAAGCAACTAGTTATAACAGAGAATGGTTTTGAAAAGCTTTTTTAATAACGGATTAACAAAAAAGGTACTAAGAATCATTTCTTGCTATTTACAAATTCAATTTAAAAATTCCACTCTCAATTCTTAACCTTTTTACTACTGACCACCACTATGATCTCCACAACCTCCTGTGAGTAGCAGACTTTGGCCACAAATAGTTCACTGGGCCTTTACTATGTATGTGACTCAATATTGCATGCGTTCTCTGCATCATGTACCTGGTATGTTAAAACAAAAGCAAAGCTGATTGTTCTTTTTGATCTCTTCCTAGTGATTATCGTCTTTCCCAAAAATGGTTTATATCAATTATCCATTCTGCTTTAATATTGGTTTAACATCAGAAGAGCTTTTCTACTTGAACATTAAAACTCAATGGAATAGTTTTTAACCATCTTAACTTTCAGCTGATATCTAAGCAAAAGAGGGCTCATTTCGTTGCAATTTCAACAAGGTTTGGTCTCTATCCAAAATTTTATAATATGACATACGTTATTCAATTACCATTTTAATGAATGCAGTGTGCTCTATTTTTGATGGGTGGAACACACAGTGTGCTCAATGTTGAGTTAATATATTAATCTAAAAGCCTGAGTGGTTATCCTGCCTATTACTTCAAACTAGAAACTTCTGATACTTTAAGAGTTCTAACATTTCCAACATGTTTAATTTATTGCCCTGTTGAAAGAGAAGTATATGGAAATAAATGAAGTTATGCACCTATAAAATTGTAATATTTAAACAGTGTACAACTGCAGACATGGGAACTGAAAGCTACTATCTTACCTGCCAAACAGACTGTCATGAACTCCATAGACAGAACACACACTGAGATCTATTAAACCTTTGGGCTTTGTAGCTCGCTTTTCACTTTCAAAATAAATAAGCTGGGCGTCATTCCCCTCTAAAATAAAGTACAAATTCTTCCATCGCTTTCCTTTGCCTGGAGAAAAACAAACAAAAGCAGTTAAAAGTCCTGTTAACATATTGTAATCTTTTGCAGAATTTTTCCTAGGTCTTAATTAACACTACAGGTAAAAACTGAAGAGGGCAATTTCAAATTGCCAGATTTCAAAACAGAACAATAAACAGTTTAAACATTTAGTACAATCTTTTCTTGCAAATTAAGTTAGTGTATCTTAGTACAGGAAAAGCTCTGTTATCTGCATGTTGAGGGAATGGGGAGTGCCAGTTAGTCAAAAATTCTGGTTAACTACACATGAGTTATATTTACCAATGGAGGGAGGGAGTTTGGGTGCGGGAGGGGGCTCAGGGCTGGGGCACGGGAGAGGGTGCAAGGCACGGGCTCTGGAAGGGAGTTTTGGTGTGGGAAGGGTTTTGGGGTGCCGGATCCAGGCATGCTCACCGCGGGTTGCTCCCCACAAGCGGTGATGACATGTGCCTGCTGCTCCTAGGCGAAGGTGCGGCCAGGCAGCTATGTGCGCTGACTCCGCCCCCACGGTTCCCAGCCAATGGGAGCTGCAGAGCCAGTGCTCGGGGAAGGGTGGGAGCAACACACGGAGCCCCTGTGGCCGTTCCTCCACCTAGGAGCAGCAGGGACATGTCGTCACTTCCGGGGAGCCACGCAGAGCCAGGCAGGGAACCTGCCGGACCCACACCAACCAAACTTTCAATGGCCCGGTCAGCACTGCTGACCGGAGCCGACAGGTTCCTTTTTGACCAGGTGTTCCAGTCAAAAACCGGACACCTGGAAACTCTATTGAAGATTTGTATTGGGAGATAGCAGAAATGTCAATTTCTAGAGCTTTCCGATTGGTAAAGTGCCAGATAACACAGCTTTTACTGTATACAGACTGTATCTAAAAGGGCTCAAATTTGCACAATAGTAAATCCAAACTACACTTTTGGTCTCAATCATGTAATCAGATATGTTCAAATTGACCCCTGTGCAGTTTAAGAGACTTCAGTAGGACTCAGCAAAGCCATAAGGGCTGCCTGCATAAAGTCCCGTACATGTCAATGGACAAAGAGGCCCGTCTTTCAAGATACAATTAGATCTGAACAGTTTGCAAACTAAGGCACTGTCCCTGCAAACAATTCAATTTAATGCAGTGCTTTGATTGAAAATACAAAATAAAGATAAATAAAAAAGTACTGGACTCTGGACACACTACAACCATTCAGAAACTAGGTATTATATTATGTAGCTTGCTCCATGAAGTGCTGTTTATGGCGAAGGTCTCTGAAAAGCTGCATTATTTTCTTGAGAAAATAAATGCTGCACCTCTTTAATTTGTCCCTCACCAAGGCACAAAGGACAGCACATGTAGGGGCCCCACACAGGGGAACAAAGGGCTAAAGAGCAGCTCTGGGCTCACAAGTCCCACGCAGCCGCACCTGCTGGGCATGCTCGCAATGGAGGCAGAGTTCAAAAGGGAAGGGTTCAGCTCAGTCAGAGCAGACAGAGCAAGGGAACAGTCCTACACTGATAGCTCCTGCAGAGGCTGCAGGATCACCAGACCCTGCTGCAGAGCTATCGAAGGCCCCATGAAGAACAGGAATGGAGAGTTGCAATTGAAGAAGAGCCTTTGGACTACTGTCAGTGAGAACCACCCCGGGAGTTCATAAGCTGACTCCGTTTGTGATTTTGGATGGGGCTGAGAACATAGTAACCAATGTCCAGGGAGCAGGATTGGTGGTGTCTGCCCTCTAGGCCGCATAGCCAACTGGCCAGTCATAGGGCACTGGGTTGGAACCCGGTGAAGCAGGGAGGGCTCGGATTCCCTTACCACAGGCCAGCACAGGCTGGGCAGAACGCCCATGGATTCTCGCCACTTGGCGGCACTGCTGGGCTCAGATGTCGTACCCCACAACAGGAATAGACACCCCATATGACACACAGCGCTTAAAGTCTGGATATCACTGGTACCTAGCACGGGACTGACTAACATTTGAAACAATAACAGCAAACAAAAAAACAAAAAAACCTATTTATTGGGTACTTTTAATGAATAATTGACTATTTACAAGGCAGGAAGAGAGATAACTAGCTAACTATGCACAAGAAACTGAGAAAAAAACTCTATATTCCTATTTATCTATCCAGAGATCACAATAGCCCTTCTGGCCACAGCATCGCACTCAGAGCTCATGTTCAGCTGATTATCCACTGTGACCCCCAAATCTCCTTTCAGATTCCCTGCCTGACCAGTATAGAGACCCCTATGCTGTACATGCAGTCTGCTTTCTTTGAGTAATTTTGAACAAGTTATCAAAATATAAGAATGTAATTTAATTTTCAGGAATCTGCTTTATACTTAGAAGTAAAATGTTCTCACTTTTTTTCAGAAGATACCCTTTTTTGACAATATTTTTATAAAAAGCATCCTTTGTTTTTCGACGAATTGTATTATAGATTTCTTTTCCATCCACTGTATCATTAAGCACTTGTTCTTGATGCTGGTAAAGAAAAATAATAGCCATCAGTATTTTTCAGTTCAGAAATATCAGATTGATTATAATGCTGAAAATGGAAATATTCTTTATTTTCAAATATCTCTTGTAATCTTATGCTACTTAATAAAAGGACTGATCGGTTTTCGTGATGTCATTTCTAATAACATACCCTCTGTATATTTTCCTACATTTATATCACATCACACTTGGTTAGTGTGGAATAGTTTATGTGGTTTATTCTGAGAGATGGAAAATAAAAATTGACCTGCTCCTACTTGCTAAAGAACACACATGGAGTGTGCCCGTCTCATTATGTATGCATAGAGAAATAGAAAAAAGGATACACAGTTTAGTTATTTCCCATACAGAGAGTGTTTTCTCAAAGTTTACATTAGATAACCTTTTAAAACTTTTTCACTACTGCATGTCTTTTATTAAGGACATTGTGCCTCGATACTTCAGGGAGAAATCTAAAGAAGCCTTGCAGTGAAAAAACAAGGTGCACAGGTCAAAATTAAAAAGCTTCAACAGGTCTGGGTGAGGAAGATTGCACAGTTCTTCTCTACAATGCATCTGCTTCATAATATGGCTATTCTGACCCTCATTTCACAGAAAATAAAGAAACTTAAATTCAGGGTAAATGAAACAGATGTGAGACTAGGACAGTGGAGAAAAAAGCCAGAACAGCTAAGCCAGAAAGTATGTTAAATATATTGGACAGTACATAACCTAAGAGAAAATATTAGTTTTTATCTTTACTCTGATATTATTATTGTCTCTGCCATTTGTAACAGACTGTTCTAACTAAATTATAAATTAGTTGATATCAGTTAGACCAAGTACTGTCTTCACTCTAAAAACCCCACACTCTTTAGAAATATTATGTGGCATTAAATGTCTCACCTGCATTGGGACAGGGTCTTTTAGGTAATATCCTTCAACAATTTGTTCTTTTCTGTAGTGCTCAATGATATCAGCAATACTGTTCAAATAAAAAATTATAAACTTTGAATAAGTTTTTTTTTGCTATAAATCTTTTTTCCAACATAAAATTCACACATTAAATTTCTCACATAAATCTAATAAAATCACATGCTAAGAAAGGCGATCTCACTTGTATCAGCCAGAATACAGGAGTCAGTAATTACATATTTGAGTTCTGCTAATAAAAAACATATGAATCCTAAACTAATCTTACAATCTTACAGAGTTTAAAACTGTTGCTCAAAAGGCTAGCTGATGAGGACATAGAAAACTCAATGATCAAGTAAGGGCAAATACATTCCCAGCCAGGCTCAAAATTGTTATTTTATCAACAATAATTTTCCAAGTCTCATCATCACTAGGGAAGGGGAAGGGGAGACATTTCACTGTGCAAAGCAATTTCTTTCTAGGGGGGCGGGAATGTCAAATAGAAAAGGTCTGTAACACAGATTACACAGCTCATACTTAGAAGTCACTGAGCAATCATGTTAAATTAAATACTCGTCAGCAGAACTCCTCTACAGGGATGCTTGCATTCTAATTACCAGAGGGAATCAGGTTGAAATTGTATTTTGAAGGATCTAGGATTGGGAGGTGGCAATAGATGAAAACTAAAATTCAACATATTTCTTTGACTTTCTTTTACTTATTTATGCATAGTTCTTATTGAAATATCCTTGATTTAAGTTAGAGTGCAATGACGAACAATATGTAGGGATTCTTAGCACACTCTATTATACAGAATATCAACCTGAAAATAAAAACAGTTAAATAATTAAACACGAAATACATGAGCAAACATATTTTAATAAATATTATTAGTTGGAAGTACACCTCTACTCCAATATAACGCGACACGATATAACACGAATTCGGATACAACGCGGTAAAGCAGCGCTCCGGAGGGAGGGGGGGCGGGGCTGTGCGCTCCGGCGGATTAAAGCAAATTTCACCCTATAACGCAGTAAGATTTTTTGGCTCCCAAGGACAGCATTATAATGGGGTAGAGGTGTATGTGAAAATACATTCATCAGGGCATATGTGATGGAATCTTTGGCCAGAGTTACACTTGCCAATGTAAATTGTGCACAAGGCTCTCAGATGAATGGATTAGGTAGAAGAATTTAAACAGAATATGTGTAAGGTTTCATGCGCTAGTTTGTGCATTGTTTATTTCAGAGTCATTAAGTGTCTTCATTTGGTATTGTGAGTTTGATATTTCAAGAGTGAATGGAATGCATTTTGTGTACTTGATGCTTAAGGGTATTTCCCACCAAATTGCTTAGTATGGATTACGTTTTTATTTTAAAGGTCATCTCAAGGGACCTTTCTGGCACTACTACTAACCCCTGTAGCCCTCTAGGTGCAAACTGGCAGGGGTCCCTGTGTCACAGCTGACTTATTAAAAATATCACTGTTCACTTTTTATTAAGATGAAATATAGCAAAAATATTTTCTGCACTCCAGAAATGACATTTTAAATTTAAATTAATAGAGATATCCTATCTCCTAGAACTGGAAGGGATCTTGAAAGGTCATTGAGTCCAGCCCCCTGCCTTCACTAGCAGGACCAAGTACTGATTTTGCCCCAGATCCCTAAGTGGCCCCCTCAAGGACTGAACTCACAACCCTGGGTTTAGCAGGCCAATGCTCAAACCACTGAGCTATCCCTCCCCTTTTACCATCATCTCACTGACTATGATAAGATTATTATGCACTATTCTGTGTTGAGCTGCAGTAATCAGCATCCCTTATCATGAAAGCAACAATGAATAAAGCAGCTTGGCAAAATTCTACTCGCCCACTCACCCAGATTCAGTAACTGACAGGCCACTAATATTTTTTTCTCTCATTGTTGTAAAAGTTGGCAAGTAGATTTTGTGCTAAGGCTGATAAATTCTCATTAGAATTTTGCAAGCTGAAGTGTTATGTGAAAAGAAACTGACACTTACTGTAACTATGGTTCTTCAAGATGTGATGCAGACATGTATTCCACGAAAGTGTGTGTGGGCCCAGCGCACCAGAGCTGGAAACTTTTGCCTAGCAGTACCCGTAAAGGGACAGCAACTCACGCCTTGAGGCTGTGGCACCTCCATTTGCTATATGAGGCGGCGGCACCCCAACCCACCTCAGTTCCTTCTCATTGAAAGCCCAGGAGGAGACTTTGATGCAGAGGGGACAGAGGGTGGGTCGTGGAATACATGTCTGCATCACATCTCAAAGAACCACAATTACAGTAAGTGTTTCTTCTTCTTCTTCTTCAAGTAGATGCAGACGTATATTCCACTTAGGTAACTCACAAGCAGTACCCCATCCAGGAGGTGGGGCTCGGAGTCTACTGAAATAGGGATTGCAGGACTGCCCTTCCAAGGCCTGCATCCACTCTGCAAAATGCGGAATAGCATAGTGGTCCATAAACGTATCTATGGACAACCATGTTGCCTCCCTGCATACATCTAGTATAGAAATGTCACTGAGGAAGCTATCGACATTGCTTTCACTCTTGCAGAGTGAGCCTGTATCCACTGAGGAGGTGTAGCTGAACCTCTCTCATGCGCTGTTTGATACAGGATGTCTGTGCAGAGATTGCTTGCCCCTTCATGCAGTCCACATATGACATGAACGGGCTAGGTGAAGCACGAAATGATTTAGTCCTGTCTAGATAAAAGGCTAGACATCGCCTGACATCCAGAATATGGAGGCACTTTTCTTCCGGGGAAGAGTGCGGCTTTGGGAAAAACACAGGTAAAACGCCTGTTTCAGATGAAACTGAGAGACCACCTTGGATTAAAAACTTTGGGTGTGGTTGCAGCATTACCTTGTCCTTGGCTGACCTGCCTTACACACAGTCCTCCATTAGGGCATGCAACTCACATACCTTTCTCGCAGATATGATAGTTATCAGGAATGCAGTTTTCTGAGACAGGCCGCAAGGGACTTGAACGGAGGGCCATTAAAACAGTAAAAACATGTTTAGGTTCCACAGGGGAAAGGACAGTTACCTGTTCCGTAACTGGCGTTCTTCGAGATGTGTTGCTCCTGTCTATTCCACAGTAGGTGTGCGTGCTCGCCACGTGCACCAGTGCCGGAAGTATTTCCCTTAGCAGTATCCGTAGTGGGGGAGCACCGCTGCGACCCCTGGCGTGGCGCCTCTATATCACGCTATAAGGGGAGCTGCGCACTCCCCCCACCCTCGGTTCCTTCTTGCCAGACAATTCTGACAGAGGGGAAGGAGGGCGGGATGTGGAATAGACAGGAGCAACACATCTCGAAGAACGCCAGTTACGGAACAGGTAACTGTCCTTTCTTCTTCGAGTGATTGCTCCTGTGTATTCCACAGTAGGTGACTCCAAGCTATATCTGATGGAGGTGGGTAGTAGTTTAAAGGTTATCAGGACATAGTACCGCCCTACCAAACCCGGCGACATCCCGTGCTTGGGAGACAATCGCATAGTGTGAGGAAAAGGTGTGGACAGAGGACCACGTGACAGCCCTACATATGTCCTAGATAGGGATATGGGCTACATAGGCGGTCGACGAGGCCTGTGCTCTCGTAGAATGCGCCTTTACGATAGGTGGCGGGGGAACCGCTAAGTTGTAACATGTGCGTATGCACGAGGTGATCCAGCGGGAAAGGCGCTGGGTGGAGACTGGTTGCCCTCTCAGACGCTCGGCCGATGCAACGAACAGTTGCGAGGATTTCCTGAATGGCCTGGTACGGTCCAAGTAAAAGGCAAGCGCCCTACACACTTCTAGCGTGTGTAGGCGGCATTCCTCGTTAGAGGAATGGGGCTTAGGACAGAGTACCGGTAGGAAAATGTCCTGTTCCATATGGAAGGCGGAGACCACCTTGGGGAGAAACGCAGGGTGTGGGCAAAGCTGGACCTTATTCCTATGGAAGACCGTATATGGGGGTTCCGAGGTCAAGGCCCTAAGCTCCAAGACCCGACGGACTGAGGTGATAGCCACCAAGAATGCTACTTTCCATGACAGGTGGGACCAGGAGTACGTGGCCAAGGGTTCAAAGGGAGGGCCCGTGAGGCGTGACAGCACTAGATTCAGAACCCATTGCGGGACTGGGTCCTTGGCGTATGGAAAAGTACGATCTAGTCCCTTTAAAAAGCGGGAGGTCATCTCATGGGAAAACACCGAGTGACCCTGTACTGGAGGGTGAAAGGCTGAAATGGCCGCTAAATGTACCCTGACAGAGGCCGGAGCTAAACCTTGGGTCCTAAGGGACAGGAGGTAATTTAGAACAAGTTGGAGGGATGCGGATGACGGGGAGTCACCCCACTCCGTCGCCCACCTAGAAAACCTAAACCATTTGGCCAGGTAGGTCTGTCGTGTAGACGGTTTTCTGATCTCCAGCAGAATTCTTCTGACATCCTCCGAACACCTTCCCTCCTCCTCGTTTAACCATGGAGCAACCATGCTGTCAAGTGAAGCGTGGCTAGGTTGGGATGGAGAAGGCATCCCTTCTGCTAGGAGAGGAGATCCGGGCGGAATGGCAGCTAACAATTGCAGGAGGGTCCCATACCAATCCTGGTGGGCCCAATCCGGGGCTATGAGGCTGACCCTCGACCTGTCCGCCTTTACTTTCTGTAGGACCTTGCCTATCAGTGGGAACGGTGGAAAGGCATAGAAAAGTTGGTCTGACCACCGTATGAGGAATGCGTCCGAGATTGCCCCCCTTTCTGCCCCTGCCCTGGAGCAGAACTGGGCAGTAGCAAAGAGATCTATCTGGGGAGCTCCCCACTCTCGGAAGAGTTGCTGGGTGACCTCCCAGTGGAGTGACCACTCGTATTGGTGGGAGAAAACCCTGCTGAGGCGATCGGCTCGCATATTGCGCGTGCCGGGTAGGTGAAAACCCTTCAGAGAGATGTCTTGGGCTATACAAAATTCCCATAGGTCCAGGGCTTCCTGGCACAAGGCCGAGGAGCGCGTGCCCCCTTGCCTATTGATGTAATACATCACAGTCGTATTGTCCGTGAGGACTCTGACCATCTTTCCCCATAGGTGCAAGTCTGAATGCTATGCACGCCAGGTGCACCGGCCTGAGTTCCCTGACGTTTATGTGCATGGACAATTCCGAGGTCGACCATCTGCCCTGGGTTTGGAAGCTCCCCGCATGGGCTCCCCACCCCAGGTCCGAGATGTCCAAAACTAGATCTAGTGAGGGAGAGGTCTCTCGGAAGAGGATCCTTTGTAACATGTTGCCCAGGAGGGACTACGATTGCAGGTCGGCCACTACGTTAGGAGGTACCGTGACCACCTTGTCCAGGCCGTCCCTGGCCTGTGAATATTGGGAGGCCAGCCAGAGTTGGAGGGACCTCATTCTCAGCCTGGCATGTCACACCATCAAGGTGCATGTGGCCACGTGGCCCAGGAGTTGAAGGCACACCCTTGCCGTCATCACAGGGAAGGCCTTGACTGAGGCCATGAGACTTTTGAGCATCTCGAACCTGTCCGGGGGAAGAGAGGCCGTGGCTGCCACCGAGTCTAGATGCGCTCCTATGAAGTGTATGCGCTGAACTGGCACTAACATGGACTTGTCCTTGTTTACCACTAGGCCTAGACTCTCGCAAGTGGCCAGCAGGAATTCCATCTGTGCCTGCATCTGGGACCGAGACTTACCCTTGAGCACCCAGTCGTCCAGGTAGGGGAAAATTTGCAGCCCGATCCTCCTGAGGTAGGCTGCCACTACTGCCATGCATTTGGTAAAAACCCCGGGGGCCATGGAGAGGCCAAAGGGAGAACCGTAAACTGGTAGTGGTCCAGGAAGCGAAGGAAGTACCTGTGACCTTCGAAAATATGGATGTGGAAATAAGCATCCTGGAGGTCCAGGGCTGCGAACCAATCCCCCAGGTCTAGGGATGGAATAATAGAGGCCAGAGAAACCATGCGGAACTTGTAAAGAACCATAAACTGGTTGAGGCTCCGCAGGTCGAGGATGGGCCTGAGCCTGCCTTTTGCCTTTGGAATCAGGAAATACCGGGAGTAAAAACCCCAGCCCTGGAATTCCCGAGGCACCTTCTCCACTGTGCCCAGGGTGAGGAGGCGCGTCACCTCCTGGTCTAGGAGGACGTGCTCTGGGTCCTCGGGGATCTCCGGGGGCGGGTGGTGGTGGAGGGGCGGCGAAGCGAACTGCAACATGTAGCCCCTGGAAATGGTGCTGAGGACCCACTGGTCTGACGTTATACTGGACCATTGCACTCGGAAGGCAGATAAACGGTTGCAGTACACAAATTTTATTAACTGGGGGGTTCGCCTGGCAACAGGCCCGGTGGCCCCCCGCAAAGAGTCAAAAGCATCTCTTCCCCTGACTTTTGCCCTTGGAGGGCCCAGGTCGCGGGGCCCGAGCAGGATTGGCACTGGGACCTACGTCTCTGCTTCCTCGGCCTCTTAGGTGGGGGCTCGTATCTGCCCCTAGTTGGAGGAGCCGAGGTCTGTGGCCTGGGTTTGTCCTTAGGTGGTGGAACATAAAGGCCCAGAGTTTGCAGGGTGGTGCAGGAGTCCTTCATCCTGTGTAGACGGGTGTCTGTCTGATCCGCAAACAGGGCTTCCTGTCGAAAGGCAAGGCCTGCATGAGGGACTGGGACTCCACGGACAGCCCTGACAGCGAGAGCCACGACGTCCTGCACATGGCAACAGCGGAAGCCATAGAACAGGCAGCTGTATCTGCCGCGTTCGAAGCTGCTTAGAGGGCCGCTTTTGCCACTGCCGCCCCCTCATCGACCAAAGCTCTGAACTCCCTCTTGTCCTTTTCCTGAAGGAGAGGTTCGAACTTTGGCAGGGACCCCCACAAGTTAAAATCATAGCGGCTCAGGAGGGCTTGATGATTAGCCACCCTGAGCTGGAAGCTCGCCAATGAATAAACCTTTCTGCCGAAGGTATCCAGTCGTCTGGCTGGATACCTTTATCTTTGGGGGTGGGCGCGGGTTGGTCATGTCTCTCTCGGTGGTTTACTGACTCCACCACCAGACAGTTGGGTACTGGATGAGAGTTCAAATATTCGTGCCCCTTTGCTGCCACAAAGTACTTTCTCTCCACCTTTTTTGAAATAGGCGCCAAGGACGCCGAGATTTGCCAAAGCGACGTGGAGATATTGGCCACCCCTTGGTGGAGAGGTAGGGCCACACGGCCCGGTGCCGAGGAGGACAAGACGTTGAACAATGTGTCCGATGGCTCCTCCACCTCTTCAGCCTGGACCTGGAGATTGGAGGCGACCCGCCTAAGGAGCTCCTGGTGAGCCTTAAAATCTTCCTGTAAGGCGGGTGGTGGCACCGCAATGGATTCCTCCGGTGCCGGTGAAGGGACCAGATCTGCCCCCAGGGCATCGGGCGGTACCAGTGGTTCAACCCCTGAGTCCGAGTCCGGGTGCAGTACCGCTGCCTTGGTGCCGGTTGACTTCTCCCGGTGTCGAGGCTGGGATGTTGAGTGCACCTGCGATGCCCCAGCCATCAAACGGGGTCTCGCCGTTGCCGGCGATTGGGGCCAAGATGCCCACTGACACCATTGCCTTTGCCAGTGCCCCACTTAGGGACTTAGTGGAGCCACTTGACCGTGCAGGGTGACGCGGCCTAGGGATGGGCGGCTGGGTGCTGAGGCCGACGAGCGCACGGTGCCGAACAAGTGACGGGAGCGTGCATGGCCGCGTTGGTGCCAGCCTCGAGATTTAGATCTCAACAAGGAAGACCCTGTACCCATCAGAGGTACTGCTTCCAGACTCACCATGGCGACCGTGGCTATAATGGCTAGGTGCCGGTGACGGCCGAGGGGTGCTTCGTGAACGACGCCTGCCGGAGCGATCACTCGAGTCTGAACGTTGATGCCGATGGCGTCGAGACCTGCTTCTATAACTCCTGTAGGAAGAAGAGCGTCGACGCCTCCTGCCTCGGTGCCTGCGACCCCTCTTGGTAGCGGAGGACCCTCGGGACTCCCTCTCAGGTGAGTCGGCCAACGGCATGGGCGTCTGACGCGGGCTACGAGATGGCCTCGCAGAACAGGTAGGCACCTCATCCTCAGAGCGGGGGCAATGCCGAACCGGGGAGGGTCGATGAGCTCCCAGCGGCGGCCTCCTTCTGGAGCGAGGGCCCATCTCGGGCGGTGCACTCAGCACTGGAAGGGCGAGGATATCACACGCTGCCTATGCTGTCTCCGTCGATGGTATCCTCGCCACAGGGGAGGCACGTGCAGACGGGACCGGACTACTCCGCTCAGCACGAGTCGAAGTTCTGGGTCCCCAGGGGGATCCTGGGCTGCCCAACTCAGGTGCGGCCTCACCCCTGTCCTTTTCTCAGCGCCGCTAAGTCTTCCCTTGCTTCTTAACGGGGGAGCGGTGCCAACTAGTTGATGGGGTTTTGCTCGTATGGATGATGCGCCCGGCGCCGGATAGGGTCGGCGTGCCGGGGCCAATGCCAACTCCATTAGTAAGACCCAGAGATGGATATCTCGTTCACGTTTCGTTCTTTGAACGACCTGCAGATTTTACAACGCTCACTTGTGTGAGTCTCTCCCAGACAGCGAAGACACTGATGTGTGGATCACTTCTGGGCATAGAACTGCAACAGGAGTCACACGACTTGAAGCCTGGGGCATGGGGCATGCCCCGAGCCAGGCAAGTAACTAGAAATTTGGACTACTAAGAAGAGTTGTACTACTAAGGTTTGCAGTGCTGCAGTAGAGCTGGAGCACTAAGTTCCAACTACCTTCACTGGCAGCAAGAAGGAACTGAGGGTTGGGGGAGTGTGCAGCTCCCCTTATAGCGCGATATAGAGGCGCCACTCCAGGGGTTGCAGCAGTGCTCCCCCACTATGGGTACTGCTAAGGGAAAAACTTCCGGCACTGGTGCACGTGGCAAGCACGCACACTTACTGTGGAATACACAGAAGCAATCACTCGAAAAACTGGTTCTTGGACTGGCGGATGTAAATGAAGAAGCCCTTTCAGAAATCTCATCACCCTAACATTGGAAAAACTGATTTCCTTTGAATAGGGGAAAGAAATGCTGATACTGCTGCCAAATGCACTCAGAGAACTGAGCGCAAGGCTTGATTTCTGAAGATGTAAGAGGTAGTCCAAGATATCCTGGATGGAGAACCCAGTTGGCCAAGGACCACACTGAGAAACGATTCCATTTTGCTAAGTAGGCTGTCCTAGTGGAGGACTTCTTACTGTTGAGTAGGACTTGTTGGACAGCCTCCAAGCACAGCTCTTCCTCTTCATGCTGCAGCCATGCCATAAGGTGCAGGGAGCTGATCACAGGATGGAGGGTGTGGCCATGGTTCTGAATGAGCAGGTCAGGATGGAGAGAAAGTGGTATGGGAGGTTGAACCGACAGAGCAAGGAGATCTGAGAAATAGCATTGCCTCAGCTACGCTGGAGCAATGAGAATGAGCTTGGCCCAATCCACCTTGATCTTGAGGATGACCTGAGGAATGACCAGAATAGGGGGAAAGGTGTACAGAAGGGTCAACTGCCAGATGCAGTGGAAGACATTGGAAAGGGAGCCCAAGTAGAGGCCCTCTCAAGAGAAGAATAGGTGACAATTTGTTTTCCCTCATCGCAAACAGGTCAATCGCAGGGATACCCCGTGTTGCAAAGACAACCTGGAGGGCGCTTGCCTTCAGGGTCCACTGGTGCCTCAGGAAGAAAACCCTGCTGAGATAGTCTGCAAGATGATTTTGTGCCTCCAGAAAGTCGACTGTACCGGAGAGATGTCTTCTTCAATCCAGAATTGCCACAGGTTGATCGCCTCTAGGCAGAGTAACCTGGAATGCTCTCCCTCTTGTTGGGACACAAAGTATATTGTGGTGGTATTGTCAGTGAGTATATGAACCACTGAGTGTCTGATACAGTCCTGGAAGGCATGACATGCATTGTGATGCCTCGAGATATGGAATGAGGCTTCCTGGTCCAACAACAGGCCCTGCACCCTCATCTAGTCCAATAGGACATCCACTAGAGTGACCATGTGGAATCTTATGTACTTGATGAATTTGTTGAGGTTGACAATGGAAACATTCGGGCAACTGGTCCTCAAATTTAGACACGGCTGGCCAATTGAGGAAATCATACTTGGACAGCAAAGCTTGTTGACTCTCGATCCTAATCTGTAGGGATAATGAGGTATAGATCTTTCTGACCAGAAGAGAGTCTCTGTCCTTGGGGGTAGACTTGAACCTACCCTGCCAGGCCCTGTTGTTCACTGCCATTATCACTGGGAATTCAGGGCTGGATAGGAATAGAACCCTTCAAATCTCTGCTTTGGGAACAAAGTAGCACTTTTCCATGTGCTTAGACAATGGTGGTACCGAGGCTGGTGTACTCAACAGGGCTCTCGCTGGCTTGAGGAGCACATCACTGACTGGGAGGGCCACTCTCCCAGAGATGGCAGGCTGTAGAATATCCACCAGTTTGTGTGGCAGCCGGAGTTCTCCCTTCGGGTACATCTCCCTGGGAGTGAGAGACAGTTTTGACTCAGCCAAGACCCTTATCCTCATCAACGGATGATGCTGTGCTGCCTGGTTTGTCCTCTCCTTCTATTCTGGGGGACTTTAAGGTGTACCAAGACCTTTTACCCTATGTAGCCACATCTCCAGAAATCCAAGCAGAGTTTCTCCAGGAGGGGCTGCCAAAGGTGCGAGCCTTGCATGTCCTGGACCAGCAGCGAGGACGACACAGAAAGGCAGACCAGGTCTGCTGCAGCCTGGTACGTTGACACAGCAGATGCAGTCAGTACTGGCATCGCCCTCATTAGTACTGGAATCAACGGACACTTGAAAGCTAGAACTGGGGTCAATGGTATGGGGTTTCTGTCCTTCCCACTCAGTACCGGGGAAGGGTCAGATCCAGGCCATCCTAAAAGCTGAAACCAGTCCTAAGCCAGTCCTGGGGGAGGCAGGAGTCACCGTGCAACCTGGAGAGGTCCTGATTGGTTTTATGAGACCTCTTCCTCAGCGCCCACAATAGAGAATGGCTCCTTTGCCTTTTTGGAGAGGTGCCTGCCCCATAACAAGCCTCAGCAGTGATCTCCGAGCCCGAGGATGATCTTCAGCCCAAGGAGGGCCTCAGTATCAGGTCAGACTGCCTGGCCTGTTCAAGCAGCTGCTATTTGAGGCGAAGGTTCCAGGCCACCTGAGTCTACTTCTTGAACGATCTACAGATCAAATGCTTTTTAAGGTGGGCCTCACCAAGACAAAGCAAGCACCATGTGCGGGGGTCACTGTTGGGGATCGCCCCTCCACAGGAAGGCCAATGTTTAAACCCCAGTGAGGGCATCACTGTGAAACAGTGTCAACTAACACTATCTACTAGCGATATACAATAAACTAGGATAACACTAAATGGAAGGTTGTGAGACTACAACCACAGAGCTCTGACTCCAGCCAGGGCAGTGAGCAGGAACTGAGAGTGGGGGAATCAGGGTGGCACCACCTCATATAACTAGGGGAGGGGGCACAGCCACAAGACCCACGCGCCACCCCTCTACAGGTACTTCTAGGCAAAAGGCTCTGGGGCTCCATTGTACTGGGCGCGCACACATCTATGTGGAATACATGTCTGCATCTACTCAAAGAAGAACTTGTTTTATTTCCTAATGCTACTTGAAGATAGTCTCTTAACTACAGTGTTGAGTAGCATTATCATACAAAGACTATTTTATTTATCTACATAGATGTAGAGATTCTTTTACAGGTAACACAAACTCGACTCACTCAGACCAACATATATTTACCATATCATTAAAGCAGACAAATACAATGGAATGAGCAACCAAGACACTGACAATTTATAAATGCACATGTCTGAAGAGATCAGGATACGGGAATCTGAGTTTACAGGTGGTCTAAGTTACTTAATGAGTAAACGAACTAAATGTGACTGGGAAATGGATTATGAACCATCACACGCTACAAGACATTGATCAGGTCTGGGGGACAAAATGAACACTAATATTTCTCCAACAGCAGTTAGTAAAGCAAACACTGATGAAACTGAAATATACCAGAAAAAGTACAAATAAGGAGATAATAAAATTAAATCAGTAAGTGACTGGTAAAAACTTACCAGGTGAGAAGTACTATACAAAAATGTGAAGACTGTACTATAAAAACCTGAAGAATTAGAAAAGGTTTATAAGAGAGTTTATAAAGGATTCTGGGATCACAGCTGCATGGAGAGGTAAAGAAGGTTTTTATTCATTACAAAAATATTAACAAATTATTACCAAGATACATAAAATATTGAGTGACACAGAAAGGGATTGCCAAAAGCTTGTTGACAGAGGGTTATTTGGGAGGGTGAAGGTGCATAAGAAGTCCTTCCCTCTTCCCACACATTTTTAAAAAACAGAACAAACATTAAGAAAAATTATGCTGTCTTTTTTGAGCAAAGAAACGTGAAAAGTAATTGGGGGATATTACAAAGAAATTTTGAATGCTGACCACATTCCCTCTCCAGTAATCTCAGAATTTCTATTCTGCAAGATATTTTATGATGCACTGATATGACTGGAACAATTCATCTATGGCAGCAAGAAAAGTACTTCTGCAACAGTCAATATTTTATACTTGTGGGATACAAAGTAAGTTTACAAAGAAAGACATATATGCTTTCCTTAACTCCATATGCAGATTCTGCTCCTATGTTATTATGCAGCAGGAGTAACTTTGTCACCACAGAACATATTCAGATACCCAAGAGTGGAGAGCTGAAAGAAGCATGGCAGGCTATTTTAGTGGGCCTAAAGTGAAAATTTATGTATAAATGAAAGTAGAATGTTCTTGATGTGTTCCTTTACTTTAATGTAAGTTCTACTGCTCAAAAGATAACTGAAATATTCATGTAGAGATTGCTGTACTCTCACCAACCTCACTATCAGTTCAATTTTTATTAAAATGAATTTAGGCAGTTTTAGTTCTTATCACTAAGTTTCCCTTTTTCTTTCCTTTTACAGCTCAAGTAGTTTCATACATTATATTCCGAGCACAGAGTAGAGCCAGAAGCATATAGCACCTCGGAAAGCAGCACTTGAATAGCAACAATCAAAGAGAGATAAGGAGTGGAGGAAAAAGAGCACCAGTGTCCTCCCCACCTCATTAGTCAGCTGCTATCCTGAGTGAAGGGGGGGAAAGCATATTTTCCCACTCCATCCACTCATAAGTGAAAGACGGATGCTCATCAGAAGATAGCGAAGCTTCTCTGCTGCTATGATGTCTTCATCTCACCTACAAAGACTGCAGAAGTTGTTGGGGCTGCATGTGCTCTCCTCCTGGTGGCACTTTGAGCTACCACTAGAATAGAAACCAAGCCATTCTCTCCTCAAGATCCTAACAGGAACGTGAATTTGATCTCTCCTCCAGTGGGTGAAAAATTGGGCTGAGGAAGATACAACTGAGGTTTTTGTATAACAGCAGATCAAACATTTGCTGAAAGAACAGAGGAAATCCCAACCCTGGCAGATGCTACAAATTCTGCAGCATAACAGAAGAGAGTCCAGCAGAAAGACTGCTCCTTACTCCCTCTCAGCCTGGCTGCTTCTGCAATAAGCAACACACATATCTGGCTTTATTTTTGGAGGGGGAAGGGGTGAAGATATACATAGAGAGACTGTTTTTTCCCCTGCCTCAGAGTACTACATTCCTGAGTCGCACATAAATATTCTTTTTCCATCCACCACCCATATCACCTTTGGGTTGCTGCTGGAGTTTTAAACAGCACCAGATTGTTGTTTAGGCAAGTTCTGGTGCTTCCAGTCCCACCTCTTGACAACAAAGTGCCAAAATAATAAGTGAGGAAAAATTAAAATCTCATTTTGGTTTTCCTGGCTAAATTACAACTAATTTTTTTAAATGACCAAGTTTACTCATTAACTCACCATGACCCTGACTTTGCAATGCATTAAGGCATAATACAGATCACCTTTAAAATGGATCTTTTTTGCATACACTTGACAGACGTGGCAAACCAACAAATATAAAATGTTAAAGATCAAACTGCCTTACAGTTGTAGAACTGAGGGCTATTTTTGAAATATATATTAAAGTACTAGTAACAAAACAAATACTTCAGTGAAAAGAAGAGCCCCTAGATGATCTTTAACATATCCCGACAGTAAATTAATTCAAAGACATGAGACCTCTTAAAAATATTTGCATTTAAGTGAAAATAGTGATTGTGAAAGGGTTCTCAGATCTGGGAGAGATGTATCCAGGATTTGTACAAATCTCTCAATTTCTTCCTATACAACATATCTAAAATGCAACCCTTCCTCTCTGTCCTAAGAGCTAAAACATCCATTCACACATTGATTACCTCATATTACACCATGCCCCCACTGTTCCACCAACTATGCCAGGCTCAATGCCCCATTTGTTGTCTTTTCATTCATCTGAAAGTATCTACATTCACATAATGGAGCGTAAAGTGGATCCAGTAGTGGAAATTCAGAGCTTTCTGATTTAGTGATAAAGTATTGCCAAAAAAGCAACTATGTAAGTTATCTGAAATTGCATAAACCCAGTGAGAGTAATTATGTTTTTAATTAGTTAATTAATTACTTCTGCACCTCCCTTGGCAGAGATTTTAGTTGGAAGATTCAAGTGTCATACCCCTAATAAACCAGAAAACTACAGAATGGGCAAAAGAGACTTTACCTTCACAAAAGGCTGAAATTGCAGCTAGCTGAATTTTCAATGAGGATGTCTGGAGGCCAGACTGATTAATGTAGAAGGTACTCAAGCATCTTGTGTATGGGATTTGCATAAGGATCCAATTGTTTAGCCTCACACGATCTTCCACTTGAAGTCATATGATCGTCCACTGAACTTCTCAGCTAGGAGAACTTGATACTTTCTCAGACACACCAGCTACTGGATCTCTACCCACTCAGAAGCCAAGCTGGAAGCGAGAGAAATGCTAGGTTGGGATGGAGAAGAATGCCCTGGTTCTGGGTGATCAGATCTGACAAATTCCCAAATTTATGGGAGAAGCAGTGACCATCTCCACTGGAAGAGGGAGCTAAACTTGCTGCTGCTAAAGAGGTGTTGAAACTCAAAACCACTACATTCTTGAGTTTAATAGGACCTTGGAAATAAGATGTATTGAGAATAGATATATATCAGCAGCTTCCCACTGTGAAGGATGAATGCATCTAATTTTGTCATTTCCATTCTTTTAGTACAGATTACTATCACTTTCCTGTTTATGCCAGTGACAAAACAGATCCATCCTGAGTTTCTTCACTCCAGGGAGAGCTGATCAGTACTTTCTGACCCAGACTTCAATCATGTGTCCAATATAAGAAATCTAGTGATTTTTAAATTTTTTTAATCATGAGGCTATTTTCTCCCTCATGTAAATATCACCCCCACATTTTAACCATTCACACATTTCCTTTATATATCACTGCTAGTTTTATTGTCCTTTGTTCCATCTTATATGTCAACATAGCATTCTCTTAACTTATAATAAGTCATAGAATCATAGAAATGTAGGGCTGGAAGGGACCATGAGGTCATCTAGTCCAGCTCCCCTGCACTGAGGCAGGACCAAGTATACCTAAACCATCCCTGAAAGGTGTTTGTCCAGTCTGTTCTTAAAAACCTCCAATGACCAGGATTCCACAATTTCCCTTTGAAGCCTATTCCAATACTTAACTACCCTTATAGTTAAACAATTTTTCCTAACATCTAACCTAAATCTCCTTTGATGCAGAGTAAACCAACTACTTCTTGCCCTATCTTCAGCGGACATATAGTCCAATTGATCACCATCCTCGATACAACAGCCCTTAACATATTTGAAGACTTATCAGGTCCCCCGCTCAGTTGTCTTTTCTCAAGACTAAACATGCCCAGTTTTGTTTTTTTCCTCATAGATCAGGTTTTATAAAACCTTGTAGCTCCCCCTGGAATGCTCTCCAGTTTATCCACAGCTTTCTTAAAGTGTGGCACCCAAAACTAGAACAATATGCAGCTGAGGCCTCCCCAGTGCCAAGTAAAGTGAACAAATTACCACTGGTATCTTACATACAACACTCCTGTTAATACATCTCAGAATGATATTAGCCTTTTTTTTTTTCTTTTGCAACTGCATCACATTGTTGTCTCATATTCAATTTGTGATCCACTATAACCCCCAGATTATTTTCTGCAGAACTACTGCCTAGCCAGTTATTCCCCATTTTGTATTTGTGGATTTGACTTTCTCTTCTTAAGTCAGTATTTTGTATTTGTCTTTATTGAATTCCATCTTGTTGATTTCAGATCAATTCTCTATTTTGTCACGATCATTTTGAAGTCATATGATCCACAATTTCTATCAGGAGAAACCAGTTTATGGAAGAAAATGTCAGATACTTTAAAAATAAACACCAAATAATTATGCTTTGTTTAGGATTACGAAAGTGTTTAAAACTTTTCAGTCTTTTTATGTAGCCACTAACCAGGTTAGATAAATTCTTAATATTAACATAAGCATATTTTATTTTAAAACAGATCATATTTATATATACACACCAATAATAAACATTGACAGATTACACTTTTTTTAAACATATATAGAAAAACTAAGTAGAACTGTTAGTAGTTTACCTGTTATAGTACCTTCCTCCCATCATAAACTGATTGTTTGGAGTAGGGCATATTTTGAAACGTTGAATATTTTCACTGGTCCGAAAATAGAGTGAATAATCACCAGGCGTATTATCAGAGGGCCTCACAAGAAAGCTGCACACTTGACCAACTGAAACAATATTAGGATTATTAATAAAGTGCCCAACGCTATTATTTTTCCTTCACAGTACAATCAAAGGGCATTTTCCAAATTTCACTGGATACAAATATGAATTGGAATTTGGAACAAATATGTGTATATTTAGTTTGGAATCCAGACATTTGCTAATTTATTTTGCCCTCTTTAAGCTCCCAATGTAGCAAGTAGCCAACTTCACATACAGATTCATAGATTCCAAGGCTAGAAGGGACCACTGTGATCATCTACTAGTCTGCCCTCCTGTTTAACACAGGCCATAGAACTTCCCCAAAATAATTCCTAGACCATAGCTTTTAGAAAAATAGCCAATCTTGATTTAAAAATTGTCAGTGATGAAGACACTCCACTCAGAAGAGAAAAAACATTCTGACAACATGCTAATATAGATTCCAACAATTAAAAATAGTTTTGATCTAATAAAATATTCAAATGGTAAATACTACTTTGGAGTTTATTTCACCATTTTAAACTTTCTGCTTTACCTATGTTTGAAAGCCTGATATTTTAAATCCTGAAGAAACATTGTCCTCCAATAGAAAAAACAAAATTTACACTATTTATGACACTACCTTCCATATAGTCTTATTCAGATTACTAAATTATAGCTTTTATTAATAGCAAATATTTAAAGTATTTATTACTCAACAAGTAGTGATTAGCTGTTATAATAAAAGTTATTTGACCCGCTGTGTTTGATTGTCTAATACTTTTTTAAAAAAATTATATTAATTATAATGTTTAACTCTTGTAACGTATTATTTGCATTATGGTGATGAAAGTCAGGATCTGGAGCTCATTGTGCTGGGTCCTATTCACACAAAGACAGAGTCCTGCTTTAAAGATTTTACAATCTAATGTATATAGAGTATTATTCTGTGTTGCCTTAACCCCAGCAATGAAAGACAAATACCTGTCATCAGCAAATTGTAAGCCTCTTGTTTGGAGATCTTCCCATGGAACCATCTTAACAAAAGATGAAGAGAACAAATAAAAAAGCAAGATTATCAGCAGTCTCTTTTTGGTTCTGTTGGCCTTCAAGGCTCTGGCTTCTATGAATTAATCTTTAATTAAAGACCTAGTAGGTGGAGTAATTCAATGGAACATAAAATTATGTTACACAAATATCCAGTTCTTTGACAGAATATTTAAACATCTAAAATTAACTGTGAATAAAATTAAATATTTGAAGTAGACATCAAAGTACAAAAGTTTTAGCTATATAAGCTGTCATGTACAAAGTGTATATACTAGATAGATTCAAATAATTACCAGAAAAATTATCTATTGTGATCTATGGCACTTTAACTAATTCTGAATGTAAATGCCCTATCATTACTCTTCATAAGGGGCAAAATACCCAGACAAAGTAGCTGGAGTTGTGCTGTGAATTTCCACAGGAGCTGGGGAAAGGAATTCTCAACCCAAGCTGCAGAAGGGAAGAAAGGCAGCGAAGAAGCGCCAGAGTCACTACTCCAATCTCATAGCTAAAGTAGCCTGTTCAGCCCTGTGTGTGGTGGAGCCATGCCATGACAAATCCCGAGGCTTCAGTCCAGCCTCAAATAACTTATACTCGTAGCTCTGCTGGGTGTCCTCATGTAACAAATGTAAAGTCCATGTATTCATGTCTGAATACTGGTGATGTCATAGCAGAATTTTTGGAAGAATTCTCAATCCATCTCTAACTTAACATACTCAGCAGATGATCTCTCAATGATCTGCCACACACAATCTGCCATCTTCTTGATGGTCACCCCTACTATAATGACCACCCTTCCATGATAACTTTCAGGCAGTGTAGTATACCCCCACCTTTCCTATCCTTTCCATACACATGGCATTTCCAGTACCCATATAGGTGGGAAACAGGATTTGTCTTCTTGCTTGACAAAGACTTACATTTCTAATGTACAAATAAGCAAGTGATTTTCTTTTTCAAGCACCTCAATAGACCTTATCCATCAAAAGAAAATAAGCTCAATTTTTATTTTCCTTTCCAGGTCACGTTTAAAGGACAGTCTCCTGGTGCTTGAACACTTGAAGGACTGTCCAGAGGACCCTCTGAGCAGCAAGCTCATTAGACATGTGGTCTGTAGGTGGTGAGGCTTGAAGCAACTTCCAGGAATGGTGCAGGGGATAATCTCAATAAATGAAGATGATGCAATTAATGAGGCTGTGTTACACCAAACTGGGTGGAAGAACTGCCAGTAGAGTTCAGTGGACTGCAATCCCACAGCAGCAATTCTCTCTCCCCACCCAACATACCTGGAAGTGCTTTCGATCACCAGCCTTTCAGAGATTGTGAAGCTGGTAATACTGGAGGTAGGAGACAGCAACAATGGTGAAAAAAGATCCTAAAGCCAATCAAGTGAATAAGTAGCAGGAAATTCAGCTGAAATACTTAGTTGCCACTCATCTTTTTTCATTGCAAGTGGTTCTACAGATGACAGATGCTACTTTCTGGTCACCAAATCGTGTATGTTATGATTCCATGATTTTCATGCTTCTTAATAAAAATACATATTGATGACTTAACGTTTTGGGATTTTTGGATATAATTGTTAATAGATGAAGCAATTTCAATGAGAAACTTGAGTGCTACAATGTTAAAATCTCATCATTATGGGAAGCTAATAGAGATCACCAACATCAATATATTGGTGATTAAAGTACCAGATCAGTGAATTCAGAACTTTAATTCTTCAAGTGATGGTAAAACTAAAAGATTTTAGAGTTAGATTGGTTTTACAAGAGGTCAGCTCTAGTACATCAATTTCTATAATCAAACAGTAACCCATGTTGCATATTCTGGGTGAAATTCACCACCATCCACAGGGCTCATCCAAGATTTATCCATCACGAAAACCTATTGACACTATCCATAAGTAGCACAAAAGACCAATGTAGAAGCCCACTAGACAGAGGAGAGTATCAACCTTAGCAATTAGTAGAGGGAAAACATGAGGCCAGAAAGAACAGTTAGATTCACCTTTTCAAAGGCAGATAACTTCATAGCTGAAATTTACAAATAGTTTATTCCACAATATTTGTTTTTCTTTAAGAACAAAAACCCTTACATTTTGCCTTCATGTGGGTCTTCTTCACGTCCCTAATGAGAAAATTAACACAGTAAGTGCATGATGCAACAGTCCACGTAATCAATTATATGAAGTTTATTTTCTAAGTTTTTAGCTTTTCTATAGAGGTCAATAATGCTACAAAATAATTCATTTATATTCAAGAAATCATATATTTTTGAACTAAAGGGCTTATTACATAATTCTATGAAAGAGGCTTACTATTTGGTCTACCCTATTTGGGTAGAGAAAGCATATGCCAAAAGCACGCTTTTTAAAAAAAATAAAAATAAAAAAAAATTGAGGGCAACTTTCTTACAATGATCAAAGGATTTATTTATTTTTGTGCTTCTTTCCCAAATCCCTGTTTACATGAAGGAAATTCACCCCCCTGTAACTACACTGATCAAGTTACACTGGTACAAACCCCTTATGTAGATGAGCTATACTAGAATTAAGTGGGGTTTACACCAGTGCACCTTACATAAGTATGTATTAAACCCCACTACATGCCTATGTAGTACAGTATTAATGGTTTCCAGAACTCAAAATTAGTAGTAGTTTTGGTACAAGCAAACATGACTTGATAACATTTATGTGCAAACAAAGTATAAATCAGCAATATATACATATACACACACACACACACACACACACACACACACATGTTGCTTTAGAACAGGGCTGGGCAAACTTTTTGGCCCGAGGGCCACATCTGGGAATAGAAATTGTATGGCAGGCCATGAATGCTCAGAAAATTGGGGTTGGGGTGCAGGAGGGGGTGCGGGCTTTGGTTGGGGGTGCAGGCTCTGGGGTGGGACCAAAAATGAGTTCAGGGTGCAGGAGGGGACTCCAGGCTGGGGAGTGTGTGTGGGGGGCGAGGGGGGAGGAGTGAGTGCTCCAGCTGGGGTTGCGGGCTCTAGGGTGGAACTGGGGATGAGGAGTTTGGGGTGTAGGAGGGTGTTCTGGGCTGGGACCGAGTGGTTAGGAGGGCGGGAGAGAGATCAGGGCTGGGGCATGGGGAGAGGGTCAGGGATGCAGGCTCTGGGAGGCGCTTACCTCAAGCGGCTCCCAGAAGCAGCAGCATGTCCCTTCTCCAGCTCCTACGAGGAGGCATGGCCAGGCAGTTCCGCATGCTGCCCCATCCACAGGCACCGCCCCTGCAGCTCCCCCGGAAGGGGGCCATGCTGTGGCTTCTAGGAGCCGTATCGAGTGGCCCCGGACCCTGTGTCCCAGCTGGAGCACTGTAGTGGGGCTGTGCAGCTGCTTCTGGGAGCCACGTGGAAAGGCTCCCGACCTTGCTCCCTGGCTAGAGAGCCTGAGCAGCCCAAGCCCCAGACCCCGCTTCCCAGTAGGAGCTCGAGGGCCATCTTAAAACGGCTGGTAAGCTGTAGTTTACCCACCCCTGCTTTAGAAGGACCAGTTTCATAAAGCTGAAAAAAATTATGAGCCAAATCAGCTTGGAGACAGACTATAAACAGAAAATGTGACTGATAATTAGGAATCATTTAGAAACATTTTACTAGCTGCCCCAAAAGCCATAACTGAGACAGAAGGCAGCAAATGGGTTAAAAAACAACCTGGCTTAGAGGGAAAAGCGCTATGAAAAACAATATATAACAGATGGAAGCATGGGGAAGTTGACTATAATAAATAAAAAATCAGAAGCTAGCATTAGTAGAAAATTGATAAAGGAAGCAAAGGGACATAAGGAGAAATGACCGGCAGAATTAGGAACAATAAAGAGGGTTTTTTTTTTAGTATATTTGAACAAAAAGAATCCTAACAATGCTATTGGTCCATCACTAGGTACAAATGGTAGAATTGTAAGTAATAATGCAGAAAATGCAGAAGTGTTCAATACATATTTTTGTCCCTTATTTGGGGAAAAAGGGATGTTATAGTCATGAGAGGAGATGATGATGATGATGAAGAAACCATTCCAATGGTAACTCAGGAGGATGTTAAACAGCAGCTACTGAAGTTAAACATTTTATAATCAGCAAGTCCGGATAACTTGCATCCGAGAGTTTCAGAAGAGGTGCTCAAGGAGCTCACTGGATTGCTAATGTTGATTTTCGATAAGCCTTAGAACACGAGGGATGTTCTAGAAGAGTGGAATAAAGCTAATGTTGTGCCAATATTTAAAAATGATAAACTCAGGCAATTATAGACCTGTCAACCTAACATTCATTACAGGACAGATTATTGAGCAGCTGATAATAAGTATCCAAGAAGAGTAATATAATAAATGCCAATCAACATGGGTGTATGGAAAATAAACCTTGACAAGTTAACTTGCTATCTTCTTTTGATGAGATTTCAAATTTGGTTGATAAAGCTAATACTATTGATGTAATATATTTAGACTTCTGTAAGACATCTGAGTTGGTACTGCACAACATTTTGATTAAAAAACTAGAACACCACAAAAAACAAACATGGCATACATTGAATGGATTAAAAACAGTCGGTCTGGTCTTAAAATGTAATTTTAAATGGAGAATCATCAAGAAGGTACATTTCTAGCTGGGCTCCATAGCAATTAGTTCTTGGTCTTATGCTATTTAACTTTTTTATATTAATCAATAACCTGAATGGAAAAAAAATCATTATTGATTAAGTTTGCAGATGACAGACTGGTAAAGAATGAAGAGTACGGTTCAGTGATACTAAGTGATCCCGATCACTCTGTAAGCAGGGCACAAGCAAACAATATTCATTTTAATATATCTAAATGTAAAATCTACATCTGCATAGAATGTAGGCCATACATACAGCATGGGAGACTATCCTGGGAAGCAGTATCTCTGAAAAAAACTTGGAGGTCATGCTGACTAATTAGCTGAACATGAATTCCCAGTGTGATCCTGTGGTCAAAATGGCTAATGTGATCTTTGGATGGGGACTACTGAGTAGACATATTCTATTACCTCTGGTGTTGGCACGGTGAGAGCTCTAGTGGAACACTGTCCAGTTCTGATATCCACAATTCAAGAAAGACATTGAAAAATTGGAGAGGGTTCAGTAAAGAGCCACAAGACTGATTAGAGGATTGGAAAACATGCCTTATAGTGAAAGGCTCAAGGAGCGCACTCTATTTAGTTTATCAGAGATAAGGTTAAGGGATAATTTGATCAGTCTAAGTATCTTCAAGGAGGGCAGAAATTTGATGATAGAGGGCTCTTTAATCTAGCAGACGTTTGTGTAATAAGATTCAATGGCTAGAAGTTGAAGCTAGCCAAATTCAGGCTGGAAATAAGATGCATATTTTGAATAGTGATGGTAATTAACCAGTGAAAGAGTTTACCAAGGACTCTGATGGATTCACCATCTCCAACAATTTTTAAATCAAGACTTGATTTTTTTCTAAAATATGTGCTCTAGTTCAAACAGGAATTAATTCAGAGAAATTCTATGGCCTGTGTTACGCAGGAGGTGAGACTAGATGATCACAGTCATTCCTTCTGGCTTTAATCCATGACTCTTAATGCAGACTGGGCATAGGATTTGAAAGAGACAGCTAAAAACTACATACATTAATATAGTAGTACAGTAGATAATAGTAATGTGCATAATGCATCCACCCTGGGACAGTAAGAGATATTGCAGGATGGGCTAACATATTGCAGACTGTCAGAGTCTTCAAATCAGATGATGTGCTCCACCAGTTATCTACACAGTATCACTAAGCTGCTACAAGTTGTCCGATTTTTTGCACTGTGTTATAAATAGCTTCTCCTCCGACAATCTTGTACAAGGGAATTCCATTTTCCTTCTCAATTAGACTGTGTATGTGTTGATTTAATGCTTGTGAATAGTGTGGATTAACAGTTCTGAGGACTGAATTAGTCTACTGTAGTTATTCATGAAAAAGTACAGAAGCAGGAGCAGTACACAGTTCTTCACACCACATTGATAATATGCATCAAACTTGACCTGTTTACGTTACCTCCAAAAGTGAGAGATTAGTTCAGTGCCCATGCTTATTTATTCTTTACACACTACAGTGGGCTAACTGGCACCAATTCTTGGGTGATGACAGTTTTGGTGAAGCAGAGACTTGTCCACTCAAAAATGAACTGGAGTAAAAAATTCCCTTCAGATGGGACCAAAAAGAAAACTGAAATGGTAATTTTCAATTATTACTGACATGAGGTGGATCGACCTTATACCCTACACACAGAAGGCCAGAGCCCAGATTCTCCAGTACTGTCCATTCACTCTGAATTCTCAGATAGCAAGCAGCTACTGCTAGTGTACAGTTGGCAGAGACAGTGACGCTTCCCCCAGTCCCAGTGAAGAGACATGCAGAGTAGGGGTGGCTTGGTAGAACCAAACCAAGGGTGGTCCGCAGCAGAGCTCGATTAAACCAATTCTCCCCTGACATAAGGTGTCTCAGGGTCACTTGACTGCCCTAATTAATACCGGGGCCCGCATGGTTGATGTTGAATCAGGGAGCTTTAACGAACAACTTGACATGCCCTCTTGTCCCATCCCCCGTTCTGAATGGAACTCTCATGAGGGGGAGCCTTTGTACATATAAACTTCATCAATTTGGATGCGTCACTGACCGGGAGCTGCCGGAGGTAAGCCCATGCCCCAACCCTGCGTCCCAATCCCTTGCCCCAGCCCTAAACCGCCCCCCAACTCAGAGCCCCTTCTTGCACCCCAAACCCCTCATCCCCAGCCCAACCCCAGAGCCCTGACCCCCTCCCACACCCCTACCCTGCTCCGGTTTGAAAATCACTGCTCTAAACCCAGCTGTTCCTACAATACAAGAGACCCTGCCATTCATTGTAAGTATTTTGTGGGGCTTCCTGAAGTGCCACAATACCTTCCATTTTTCTAGTGAAGTATCCAAATTGATGAAGTTAATATGTACAAAGGCATCTTTTAAAAAGTTGAAGTCAAATCCTAGTGAGGTAAATAGAAAGAAGCATAAATACTGTCAAATTAAGTGTAAAAATGTAATAAGAAAAGCCAAAGAGGAGTTTGAAGAACAGCTAGCCAAAAACTCAAAAGGTAATAACAAAATGTTTTTTAAGTACACCAGAAGAATGAAGCCTGCTAAACAACCAGTGGGATCCCTGGATGATCGAGATACAAAAGGAGTGCTTAAAGACGATAAAGTCATGGAGGAGAAACTAAATGGATTCTTTGCTTCAGTCTTCCCAAATCTGAGCTGGCTTTTGTAGGTGACAAATCTGAGGAATTGTCACAGATTGAGGTGTCACTAGGGGAGATTTTGGAATTAATTGATAAACTTAACAGTAACAAGTCACCGGGACCAGATGGCATTCACCCAAGAGTTCGGAAAGAACTCAAATGTGAAATTGCGAAACTATTAACTATGGTTTGTAACCTGTTTTTTAAATTGGCTTCTGCACCCAATGACTGGAAGATAGCTAATGTAATGCCAATATTTTAAAAGGGTTCTAGAGGTGATCCCAGCAATTATAGACAGGTAAGTCTAACGTCAGTACTGGGCAAATTAGTTGAAACAAGAGTAAAGAATAAAATTGTCAGACACATAGAAGAACATAAATTGTTGGGCAAAAGTCAACATGGTGTCTCTACCGGGAAATCGTGTCTTACTAATCTATTAGAGTTCTTTGAAGGGGTCAACAAACATGTGGACAAGGGGGATCCAGTGGACATAGTGTAGTTAGATTTCCAGAAAATCTTTGACAAGGTCCCTCACCAAAAGGCTCTTATGTAAATTAAGTTGTCATGGGATGAGAAGGAAGGTCCTCTCATGGACTGAGAACTGGTTAAAAGACAGGGAACAAAGGGTAGGAATAAATGGTAAATTCTCAGAATGGAGAGGTGTAACTAGTGGTGTTACCCAAGGGTCAGTCCTAGGACCAATCCTATTCAACTTATTTATAAATGATCTGGAGAAAGGGTAAAAAGTGAGGTGGCAAAGTTTGCAGATGATACTAAACTGCTCAAGAGTTAAGACCAAAGCAGACTGTGAAGAACTTCAAAAAGATCTCACAAAACTAAGTGATTGGGCAACAAAATGGCAAAAGAAATTTAATGTGGATAAATGTAAAGTAATGCACATTGGAAAAAATAACCCCCACTATACGTACAATATGATGGGGGCTAATTTAGCTATAATGAATCAGGAAAGATCTTGGAGTCATTGTGGATAGTTCTCTGAAGACGTCCACGCAGTGTGCAGAGGCGGTCAAAAAAGCAAACAGGATGTTAGCAATCATTAAAAAGGGGATAGATAATAAGATGGAGAGTATCTTATTGCTCTTATATAAATCTATGGTACGCCCACATCTTGAATACTGTGTACAGATGTGGTGGTCTCATCTCAAAAAAGATATACTGGCATTAGAAAAGGTTCAGAGAAGGGCAACTAAAATGATTAGGGGTTTGGAACGGGTCCCATATGAGGAGAGATTAAAGAGGCTAGGACTTTTCAGCTTGGAAAAGAGAAGACTAAGGGGGGATATGATAGAGGTATATAAAATCATGAGTGGTATGGAGAAAGTAAATAAGGAAAAGTTATTTACTTGTTCCCATAATACAAGAACTAGGGGCCGCCAAATGAAATTAATGGGCAGCAGGTTTAAAACAAATAAAATAAGTAGTTCTTCACACAGCGCACAGTCAACTTATGGAACTCCTTGCCTGAGGAGGTTGTGAAGCCTAGGATTATAACAGTGTTTAAAAGAGAACTGGATAAATTCATGGAGGTTAAGTCCGTTAATGGCTATTAGCCAGGATGGGTAAGGAATAGTGTCCCTAGCCTCTGTTTGTCAGAGGGCGGAGATGGATGGCAGGAGAGAGATCACCTGTTAGGTTCATTTCTTCTGGGGCCCCTGGCATTGGCAGCTGTCAGTAGACAGGATACTGGGCTGGATGGACCTTTGGTCTGACCCAGTACGGCCATTCTTATGTTCTTAACCCAACGCCCCCTCCCACACCCTGAACCCCTCATCCCCGGCCCCACCTCACAGCCCTCATCCCTGCACCCCAAACCTCTGCCCAACCCTGAGCCCCTCCCACACCCCAAACCCCTCATCCCCAGCTCCGTTGGGTCATGGGCATCAATAATTTTCTTCAGCTGGGTCACCAGAAAAAAAGTTTGAAAACCACTGGTTTACAGAACTGTCTATGAACAAAGTCACAATGCCATTCATCTGTACAAAATTAGAATAAACTTATTTGCCAAGAACTAGTTTGGCCTTCATTATTTTCAATTTCAGACATGTGTCTTAAGGAGTTACTATATATCAGGGGTAGGCAACTTATGGCACGGGTGCCAAAGGCAGCATGCAAGCTGATTTTCAGTGGCACTCACACTGCCCAGGTCCTGGCCACCGGTCTGAGGGGCTCTGCATTTTAATTTAATTTTAAATGAAGCTTCTTAAACATTTTAAAAACCTTATTTACTTTACATACAACAACAGTTTAGTTATATATTATAGACGTATAGAAACAGACCTTCTAAAAACGTTAAAATGTATTACTGGCACGCAAAACCTTAAATTAGAGTGAATAAATGAAGACTCAGCACCCCACTTCTGAAAGGTTGCCAACCCCTGCTATATGTGTTGATAAATGGGAGATCTGATTATTACATTTTAAAAGAAAACTGAAAATACACCACAGTAGGAAGCTTGGCAGTTACACTACATATTGTGGCTCTTGTATATTAATACTTAGAGAATCTTAAGTGTTAGAACCGATTTACGTAGATAACACTTACCACTTCTTCTACCAGGTCTTCTACAATAAGGCCTTGTTCATCTGTCCGTAGATTTGTAACCCACATCCAACCGTCTTCCAATTCATTATGGACAATAAACATGTCTCCTTTAAGGAAACTGAAGAAAGCTACAGTAAGACTATTCAACTAGGACTGCAATCAAGGTGCAATAGTTTTGGCGAGGATAATAAATTGAACATAACTCAACCAAAATTTTCAAAACTTTAAAAGATGGCGGAAGCATAAAAAACACTGTATTTGCTATCCCAAGAGTGTATCACAAGTCAGTCTGTTTACACATCATGACATTAGCACCTGTTAGATACTGACACATTAGATTTATTTGGATTTCTAATACTTGTTAATTTCTGGAGACACTTTTAATGTTCTACTGAATTATGCAACACTAGCACCATATTACAATCAATGTTAAAGAGACAATATCCAATCAAATCAAATCCCAAATAAAAATAAGAAAAATCAAAGACAGACATACATGTATATACCAGTATCGTATTTATAAAAGAAAGTAGCAATTTTACCTAATTTCACAACATTGTAAACCCTACATATGAAGGGAGAGGTTTCTGGGACCCTGTATATGAAAGCAGGCCTTTTAGTTACTATAAATGCAGGTGCTAACGCCCTACAAAATGGTGCAGAGTACTGTAATTACCACTGGATCATGATGGTAGATGGACCTTGTCAGAAATATAATACAGGTTAGAGCATGCTTGAAAGCTTGTATTTACTACAGTTAATTCAAGTTATAACTCAAGTACTGTCCTAACTCACCTTCTCTTTCTAATATCCTGGGAACAAAATGGCTACAACACTGCAAACAACACTGGAAGATAATGAATTTTGCCATCTGAAATTGAAACTCCACAACATGAAACAAAAGAAAGCAAAACCTAAGGCAACATCTACTTCCTTAGAAAATGCCAAGAAACAAAACATTATCCCCAAAGGGCTCACCATCTATAACCCTCTGACCACTACATACAATTCCAAGTATGACAACGAGCTCTGCAGGAGGACTTCAAAAAAAACTGAGGAACCATCTCCTGCATCTCTCATACTCCAGAAGGGACCACCTCAAACACAAAATGATCACATATTCTCACATATTGGAAAGAAAAAAAGCAGGAAACCTACCTGGAGATCATGGAAGAAACCACCAAAAAAATCTATCAAAGAAACCTGAAGACAGCCTCCAAAACAAAAACAAAAAGTGGAACCAAGAACAACAACTCCGCTACAATCCACTGAACACCACTTCTGGAAGAAACCACAGCACCAGGACCCACACCATGTGAACTTCTACCCCACTACACCGTGATACCATACTAACATGTACAAAACTAGAAGAATTATTTTGCCAACTCCACTTCAAAAAATTCTTTCACACCACCACCCATAGCTACCACATTCCCACCAACAGCCATAAGATAAAAATTATCTGACTGGACACCCCACCACACACTTGATCATTGCACTGATTGCTTCAGGGGGAAAAAAAATAATATAAAATCCTTAAACATCATATCCACCACCATCTCTCCACTGACAAGAGGATAGTTATACAATTCCTGAAATCCAATCACAAAAAGCTAGTGATCAAACCAGAAGACAAAGGGGGTGCCATCATAGTTCTCAACTGTAATGACTACATTAACAAGGCCAACTGACAACTCTCCAACACCACCTCCTATAAAGAACTCAAAGACCTCACAACACATTTCACCCAGGAATTAAAAGCTGTCATCAAATCCTTCTCCAAACAACTACAAGGAAAACTGTACAACTTTATCTTAAACCCATCCCAGGGACCTTCTACATGCTTTCCAAGATACACAAATAAGGGAACCCAGGCAGACCCATCATATCTGGCCACGGTACTCTTACTGAAGGAATATCAGGAGTCAGAAACCAGAATCAAATCACTCACTACACAGAGGGCCAGTTTCCTCCAGGATACAATTGACTTCCTCCAGAAACTCAGCAACATTAACAACCTCCCTCAGACTAGCATCCCTGCCACCTCCCTGTACACCAATAACCCTCATAATGACTCCATCACTGCCTGCCTCAAAAATCTACAAGACAATGGACATCACACAGCTATCCACCCCAAACACATCACTAAACTCATCCATTTCCTCCTGACCCGTAACAATTTTATATTAAAAATAAACAGTTTGTCCAAATCATGGGAACAGCCAGGAGTACAAGGATGGCTCCCCAACATGCCAACCTCTTCATGGGCCACCTCGAAGAAGAATTTCTGGACAAATGTAGCATGAAACCAATCATATACCTGAGATACGTTGAGTGACATTTTCATCCTTGGACAAATGACCTACACACCCTCACAGACTTCCGCCACAACTTCAACAACCACCATCCATCCACCAAACTCTCTCTAGAACACTCCCACACCAGCATCAACTTTCTGCCCACCACAGTCAGCTTCGAAAATGAAACCATACAGACAACTATATACCAAAACCCATTGATCACCACACCTACCTTCACGGATCCAGTAATCACCCAAACATACCAAGAAATCGATTATCTACAACCAGACACACAAATACCACAGAATAGGCTCCAAGGATAAAGTCCAGGATACACACCTTAACACATTTAAAACTTCCTTCACCAAAAAGGACACTCCATCAGGGAAGTGAATCGCATCTCAAATACCTGCTTCGAAATGGGGGGGAGCGGGGAGGAACTCAGATCACATATTCCTACTTATCACCTATTACCCCACAGGGAGTATCACCAAACAATTACAACCTGTACTCAATGGGGACTACACCCTGAAAGAAATCTTACCTGAACCCCCTCTTCTGGCCTTCAAACAACCCCCCACAACCTTGCCAAGTTCATCATCAGAGGCAAGCTCCCCACAGACCAGTGACACCCCCTTTTATGTCATATGCAGAGGTGTTAACAAGCCACTTCACTTTGAATGGCCTCTTACAATATATTAACTATTTATAAACAATCTGCTTTAACATGGCTTGGTGGTCGCAGCAGAGCGCTGGGAGAGAGCTCTCCCAGCACTCTAAAAAACCCCACCTCCATGAGGGGCATAGCTACCAGCGCTGGTGCACTGTCTACACAGGCACTTTACAGCGCTGAAACTTGCTGTGCTCAGGGGGGTGTTTTTTCAGAGAAAGTTGCAGCGCTGTAAAGTGCAAGTATAGACAAGCCCTCAGTAAGGAGTCTCAACTCTACATTGAAGATATAGCCAAGTCAATGTCGCCTATGCTGAGTCCTGGAGCATAGGCTGTTGCCTCTGGAGTTTCTCCTCAGCATGCCTTTCAAAAGGAAGAGTCTTAACATTTCTATAGCTCTTATCACCCAAGTGCTTCCCATGTAAATTGGATATGCATGGCAAGGTCACTAGTGGATTTAATGGAATTTTCTATTCTTCCTCCTTACCTGGTGGAGGAAGTTCTACTTCCTATATACAATTATAGGTTTCCTCCTCTTCTATCAATCTGGTTGTGATAAAAAAGCTCTCTCAAAAAGACAGCTCTCATAACGTGCTCTACAGTGGTCAGACTGGATTAGTATGATCTGCACTGGAAACTCATTCCACTGATAAACCCCTCTCAAATAAGGATATTTTAACTCCAGCTCTCATACACTTTATTCTGATATTCACGAAACCTTTCTCCAGATATCAAAAGCAGATAGCAACAGCCAGAGTCTCAATGCAGTTAGCATGGTAAGTTGCACTCCCAGAAGACAACCCAAGAGTGTCCCTACCAGTGATTACCACCAAACATCAGGGTCCATTTAGTGGCTACTTCAGCCTTATAATGTCCTGTTCAAAATTAGGCTATGTCTACCCTAGAGACCTTACAGCAGCACAGCTGTACCGATGCAGCTGTGCCACTGTAAGGTTTTCTGTGTAGCCGTTCTATGCCGACGGGAGAGAGCTCTCCAATCAACATAATTAAACCATCCCCAATGAGCAGTGATAGCTATGTCAGCGGGAGAGCATCTCTCACAAACATAGTGCTGTCCACACAGGCGCTTCTGTCTACCTGTCAATGTAACTTCTGTCTGCCAGGGGAGTTTTTTCACACCCCTAACCAACAACAGTGCTAGTGTAGACATAGTTGAAATCAATGACGAATAAGGCTATCACCACCACCCTCCTCCCGCCAAACAGATTAATTGTTCTTGCTCAATTTTATATTTAAAAAAAAAAAAAAAAGTGCACACAGTTGGTCTTTGGATGAAGACCAAACCTAGAGAAATTAAACGTACACGTTGAAAGTTTCAGAAAGATACAGTGAGACTGACAACAGAGACCTAAAACAAACTAATAGCTCCCCTTATAATTAACATGTTTATTTGGTAAACATTAATACATATGCACTCAAAATAGAATGCTGCTACTTCTACAACTGATAAATAAGCCCTTAAGAAATCTGATTTTGACATCTAGGAGTAGGAAGACAGATGTAAACAAAAATGATTTGTACTCATTAGTACTGAAAAATGCTCCAGAATATCTTCACTGCTTCTGATCCTTTAATAAGACATACCTTATTTCATCTGTGTCTGGCACTTTAGTGTATGGCAGAATGGCTCGAACTCTCCTTCTGTCTTCCACTGGCTACAATTTAGGAGGGGAAAAATGTTTAATTCTTGCTCTCCCCTAAGTATAATTTCCCCCCAACATTGTTGCTAGTTTGAGGTGCAAAACTCGCAATGCTCAGCAAATACCCCTAACATTTAAGTTGTAATAGCTCAAGACTGATCAAGGTTAGACATGGGTGATGTACACCATTAGCTCAGGAGATTTCCAATTTGATTCTAGCCCTGGAATGTCCCAAAATACTGTATGTTAGAATTGTGACATTTTAATTAGTACAAATTGCCACGTATGTTTTTTATTATATAAAATTTACCAATAAGGGCAAACCCAGAAAATAAATAAGTTTGGATTATATGCTCACCATGTAGAAGGGTGGGCTCTCCACCTAAGTTGTGCCTTTTAGAGAGGTTTTTATTCAGGCCAAGATTTTTAAAAGTGACTAGTGATTTTGAGTGCCCTACTTCTGAGACACTGCAAAGGTGCTCAATTTTCAGAGAGCTCAATTCTTCAGCTGTAGACTGGATACTCTAAAATGTTGCCATTCTATTTTATCCAGTATTTCATATTAATATATAGTTACATTCTAATGGTGCCTCTTTCTACCTCTTTAATCGTCTTACCTCCATAAACTGTATGTTTTCTAATAATTTCTTCTTGGTCTATCTTGGGTTTCATACCATACTCATCACTATAGTGTTTGGATATCTCCATAATACATGAATATCTAAAGGTTTTTGTTGTAGTTTTTTAATTACAATATAAGATATGTAATATTTGGCACTTTCACCAGCAAAAATGCATCTATATAATGTATAAATCCTTATATATTTTGCTGTGAAGGGGAAAAGTGATTATAAAACTAGAAGAAACTTGCTACATTTTTCCTTTCACACTCTAAAATGATAAATATCAGACCAAACAGTGTTTTATTAAAAAGAAAATAAAGAAAAAACATGTTACTGTGAGGAAGTTATTACTTGCCTCAGGAGGTGCTACAGGGAAAAGCAATTTTTCCCCCTTAAGCAAACAAGACACGTGACTGTAATAACCTATTAGGTCTGAAAGCGAAGAAAATCGTCGTCCACCAATGTAATAATCTCCACACATGGCAATAATCCTGTTAGGAAAGAAACACTAAAGTTAATTTAAAAAAATATATATTTCTCTCTATAAATGTGCATGGATAACTTATAGAAAGGTTGGGAACCTAAAGTATTGATTTTTTAGCGTATTTGCTTTTGAAAGCAAACTATTTTCAAAGCATACACCTAACAAAATGCATTCTTTCACAGCTAAATATATATATGCCTTGACAAAGTAACTTCTAAGCAGGAGTGACAGAGCAGGGGCATAATAGTTTACAAACACTTGAAGCTTGAAAAAAAAAAAAAAAAAAGATGACTTGTTTAGGGTCAAAACAAGGAGGTAATAAGTTAGGAGTAAAGGGATGAAACAGGAAAATGTAAGATGAACGTCAAGAGGAGTTTTCTGACTATGAAAAATATTAAGTTACTAAGCAAAGCAGAAAGCTCCATTACTCTGAACATTTAAAACTGAGAGAGACATGTGTGTTTTAAAGAGCAAGTCTAAATCATAGAACTGGATCAGATGATCTAATAGGTGCTTTTCCTATAAAATGAAAACTTAGAATTGCAACTAGGATTCCAACAAAGTCTAATTTTGACAAACGTATCAAAATATTTCATTAACATGAAAGATCTTTAACTGTTGACCTGATCATACACCTGCAGAGCACTGAATATCTCATTTTTAATGATTTAGGCCTGGTCTACACTTGAAAGTTTTTGTGCTAAAAGTCAGCTTTTTGCACTGACGTCTACACTGACGAGCCACTTTTTGCACCAAAACTCCTCAGTTGCAACGCTGTAATAGAACCACCCCAATGAGAGTCGTAAGGCTTTTTGCAGTGAGGCTTTAATGCTGTAGTGCCAGTGTAAACGCCTTGATTGCTTTTATCACTGTAATTGACCTCCAGAGGTGTCCCACAATGCCTCAAGTGCCGGCTCTGCTTATTGTTTTGAACTCAGCAGACCTGCAGGCATGCACCCTTCCCCTTTCAAAGCTCTGTTCTGACTGCCAGAGCGTGCTGCTCTGCTCTGGGACACAAAGCAAATCATTAATGTGGAATGCTCTGTCTCCCACAATATGAACAGATGCAGGCAGGTGGGGTGGATGTGTGTGTGTGACAGCGAGAGAGATTCTGTGCTGTGCAGAGCCAGGGAGGTTAGGGTCTCCCTGTCTCAGGACTGGTTACTTCCTACGGCTGTCTGAATTTATGAAATAGCATGCCAACACACTTACTCTCCCCCAACACACGCTGTCTCCTCCCACACACTTGCTGTCTCACACTCTGCCCCCACACACTTTAACTGAAAAGCAGCTGACAATGGGATTGAGAAACCTGCATCATGTGATGCTGTACCTGCCCAAGAAGGCACTGCAAACCCTTCCCAAAGCACTCTGCAGCCAGCTGCATAGAGCTACCACAGTGCTCTGCTCTTTTTGTCATTGCAAGAGCTGCTAGTGTGGATGTGTTCCAAGGACACAAGGAGCTACAGCGGACAGACAACAGCAGTTTTAATTAAAGCACTTTAATAAAAGTGGTATAACTTTTGGCACAAAAACTTGCAAGTGTAGACATACCCTTAAATTGTTAGATTTACTGTGAATGTCAAGTATGCTTTAAAACTGTCAAAATGTGAACAATTTTTCCCTCTTGCTTGACTTTTGATTTATTTGGAAACATGCTAACAGATGTGATGACAAAAATAAATGTACAGAAATGAATGGTAATGTTTTAAGTTGAGAAAAATAAACCAGTAAAAATATAGCAGACAGTAAAATTCTGATACGATTGTTTATTTTGATATTTAAAACAATAAGCACAATTAATGAACTCGTATTACCTAAAAGTTAATTAAATTAAAAATGTGCTATGCCAAAGTTTTAACTTAATCCTCTAAATAACATGAGATACTTAGAGTGGAGGCAAAATCCTTCTTTTCCTGGGCTGTGTTTATCTACTTACATTTGCGTAATATTTTAAGTACCATGCACACTTAGATTGCTATACCAGGGAAAGTTAAGAGTGACAAGCTTAACTCTGAATTCCCTGTATCTGTGGTTTTAAATAAAACAATATTTTAAAACATTTTCCCTATACTTAATTTAATGGTCAATTGCACACAGAAAGATTTAATAAAAGCCAAGCAAGTGCAATATCAATAAAATCAGACATCCCAAACAATTGACTATGATTGCATAATTGCTGGTGTCAATTACAGTTGAAGTTTCCAGCTATACAAAAGTCAAATATCAATACTGAGAAACAGATTGATTATTCTTAGTCCGTAACATTTGTATGATAATGTGGTTGTAAAAATCCGACTGATCAAATCTTTTTTCGTTTGTTTTAAGTTATCAACATGACTGAATAACTCCTCTAGTTACAACACCCTAACAAGAAAGGGTAAGTTACTGTAATAACTAGTGTGTATTGGAAAGTAATAGGATCCAAAGTTTTTTATAAAAAAGTAACTGACTTTTTGGGGCTACCTGCTCCTATTTTAAAAGTTTATTGTAACTATAGGAGTATTCAAAGTTGACACCAATTAGGGACACACAAATAAATGGGGAGAAAGTTTATTGCAACTCACTGAAGAATGTCTGTGGCACAGGGATAAAAGAAAGGTCTAGAATATTTCTTCTAATCTTACTTTATAAAACACTTATAATACAAGAATATTATTACCCAATCAAATTGTGCAACCCGGCTGCTAAGTCAATGCAGAAAAAACATGAGTAATTAAATTTAACAAAAAAAGGGGCCAATACGAAGCAATATTGACAAGCTAGGAAGTAGAGTAATTTAACATCTGAAAAGTCAATTTAAATTTTTTACTTTCTACTTTCAAGCTGAAACGGAAATTAAAAGAATGGAAATATCTTAAAGATTTATTTACAAAATTAGATAGTGGAATCTGAGACGATAATATTTCAACGCTTGAAGACTAAGAACTACTTGCCATGCTCATTCTTTTTTTCAAAGCTAATGATCATTCCAGAAATCAAGTGAATAATTTGGGGAAATTTGTTTCTATTTTAGGTTAAACCTCCTCTCCCTCACAATCCCACACTGATTCTTGACTCTGCTGCTTTTCTGTTTCTTAACTTCTACCATTTTCTTTGCCTATGGTCTTGCACTTCAGATACGGGTTTATTGGGAAATTTTCCTGCTTAAGGATTTTTTATATTAGTCTATATACATGCCTATTAAACTGTTCCTCGAACAACAGATCAAAACAAGTCTTCTGACAACATCTATGTCTATCAGACTTTGGCTTTTGATAGAGTTGACCTTTTAACAAATATAAAATTTTAAATTCCAAGTAAAGAAGGATCATCCAGTCTCTGCAAGGCTGCAACAGCCAAAGATTGAATTTTGTAATGATGGTGGGCCTCAATCCATCACTACACTGGCTTGAATGAATTACCAGGAATTACCAGAACAGAGGACTGTAGAATTATGATCCCAGTCTTACACACCAGGAAGAGAAAGTTCTCCAAATCCCCAAAATACACTCATGAGGCTGACAGATTTCTGGGGTTTAGCATTGCCAATAGTGTCTTGACTGATAGACCTTGCTTCGGTTCTCCTGGTCAACGACAGGACCAAAAGTTTGTTACATTTAATTAGTTAAATACCAGATCTTCATAGAACAGCGGGCTTTGCCTCAGGAAATCCTCTACCGCAAAGAGCTTGTTCACACTGGCAAAAGACAAATTCATTAATTCTGGGAACCACAGCTTCCTCTCCTACTCAGAGGCTATAAGGAAATCTTCTGGAGAACTCTTCTCACCATGGCCCAGGGAGTGGATTAGGGGAGTGATGAACGGGAAAGATGTACTATAGATTAAAGATCCCATGGATTGCTTGTTCATCTGTTCTGCCTAACTTAGATTCCATGAACCTGAAGAACATCTGAAACCTGTCTTTCCTGAAGGCCATTAGCTCCACCTGTGGTTTGCTTCAGGCTTGACAGACTAGAATACTCTCAATCAGTTACTACTTTCTAGAGTTCAGCTGTGTCCTGTTCAAACAGTCTGCTGGTGAACTGCTTTCCCATTAGCTGTTAGCCTGAAGAGATTCAGCTTCCAAGATACCCACAGTTCTATTTTGCGGAGCCTGAACAATGTTATTCCATTGGCACACTATACATTGGCCAGCATTCAAGTTTACACACAGCAAGTCTCATTCATACTAACAAGAACAAATACATTCCTTAAAACTGTAATCCTAGCCATAACTTGGGACAGTGGCAAAGAAATGTTTTCACTCCTCAGCTCATAGAGAGCCTAATATCTAGTGCAATCCATTCCAACATGCATCAAATGCTGTTTCCATCAAACCCAGAAACCATTAGACACAACAGATTCCTTACTTTTTTCCCCTCTCCATTTTTCTCTTAAAACAAAAGATAAAATTAATTTGTGTTGGTACACTAAGAATATTGAATAATATGTAATATTAACTGCAATGACTGTCAGGGAACACATTCAGAACAATTCATTTTAAGTGACTCATTAACAAATAAGAGACCTCCCTAATGCTGCCGATAAGCCTATTTGCTACAATTCAAGATGTAAATTGTTTAATAGTAAGTTTTTCCATTTTGCAGCTCCATTTATTTCCTGATGCTTCTGTGTTCTGCTCTGGGTGCTGAAAAAGCTGATCAATGTAAAAAGTATTTTCAAGTAGTATACGTATTTTAAAACAATTAATGGAATGCAAGCAAATGAACACCAAAATATAGTCATGACGGGTATATATATTCTGAACCACCTTAACTGCTAGTTAAGATTGATTGTAATGCAAACATTTAAGTCTGTTTGTATATGTTATAAGGACTTCTGTATCTATATATACAGTAGCTATCACATTTTCAAATATGACAATAGGTACTCACCTAAAATGATTGACAACATTTGTTTTGCTAAGAAATGAAAGCACAAATGATCCTGGCCTCCGATCACTCTCTCGAATAAGGTAACTACCAGGTTTTCCGGCTTGCCGAAGACGTTCTTCTGCAATTGTTCTGTCAAGTTTTCCATGATACCACCTGAAAAAGAGTGTGAAATAAACAGGTGACTATAAAATAAAACTATCAATTCCAAAGTGTGGTCACAAGAAGAACATCTGGGGTATTGCAAGAGCTTTACTATAACACATTAAACATAAAACAACTGAACTCTGACATATCCAACTCTGATGGAAGTTTTCTGTTAAAATCATTGTTTATGAAGGCCCTTAAGTTCTGTCTATCACTACAGAAATTTAACATTCATTATTAGCTTAGCTCTTTTTAAAATGGTGATTTAATGCATCAATTTGCGTTTAACTGGATTGTTGGATTTCAGAATTCTCTTTTCAGCATGGTTTAATTCATTCATTTGCCCAAATCCATGCAATCTCAGACCTCATTGAAAGTTCCCTCTTAAAAACTCTCTAATTTAGTTCAAAATTAGAAAGAGGCATAAGATGCAAAGCAGGAGGAAGAAAGGGAAAGAAGATATCCAGAATCTGACATTTTGATTCAGATCCCTCTGTTCTGTAATGCTTGAAATCCAAGGAAGGATTCTGTTCTCAGCCAGAGACTTTGTGTAACAGTGAGGACACCTCTCCCTTAAGGCTGTGATTTGGGTGTTTTGCCACTAAGAGGAGCAGTACAGAATGTAATCCTCAGTATATCTTATTTCTGAAAATGTGAATCAATGAACTTTTTCCTTCCTTCCAGATAAAGGTTATCTGCAAAGGAAATAAAGGGATTGTGCCCCTTTTGGACTTTGTTATGTTAAAAAAAAAAATCAGATCTTTTTTAAAAAAAATCTGACATATTAACATTAATCAGAATTGTAGGTGTCTCAGAAGACCCCCTGCCCCAGCCCTGATTCCCCTCCTGCACCTCAAACCCTTCATCCCAACCCCCACCCCACAGCCCTCACCCACACCCAACCCCAATTTTGTGAGCATTCTTGTCCCGCCATACAATTTTCATACCCAGATGTGGCCCTCGGGCCAAAAAGTTTGCCCACCCCTGATATAAAGTGACTGAAGTGAACAAAAGGGTTGTTTTGGAAAGAAGGAAACACACTAAGTGAGAAGATTGGATAAGCAGTGAGGGGCAGAGCTGTACATTACAATAGAAGTTTTAAATTATAAAAGGAGGTTTCCCCTAACAGTCCTTTATAAAAGAGACTTGCCGACTTATTGAAAACATGAAATCCTTTAACAACAACGTTGTTTCTATATCATTTCTGTTTGGGAAAATGTTCAGAAACTGAACTAAAGGACTCAGTTAGAAATCATGGGCTCTACTGACAATCGTGAATGAAAGACTTACCTAAGGTAAGCTATTTCACACCTGTATCTCGGTTTATTAGTCTGTAGAATGCATATGATTGCTATTGAGATAGATATTTGTAAAACACTGATATCTTTAAATGAAATGTGCTGTACAAGTGCAAAGTTTTATTTCTCTTTCCTCATTAGTTAAATTTGGCAGAGAGCAGAATCATTTAGAGTTTATCTACTCCAGTTTATTCCCCACTTGAAATAATATTCCTGACATAATTAACTCTTCTAATAAATGGTTCTACTAATAAAGAAGAAGAAAACAAAATAATAGCAACTTCTCCATAAGAGATCAGGTTTTTTAGAATTGTAAATATATAATATCAATCTTCTATTTTACATTTCTATAAAACATACTCAAGTATCTCAAGTTTTGAACAAAATGGAAAGATTTTGTCCTCCATAGTAGGCATACCACTACTTTTGGTATATTCTAGATTATTTCCTCTGACTCTCAACAGGATATACTTATTTTCTCCCACATAACTATATTTTATTACATTTATTACCAGATGAGTGTAAGTGACTTAAATAAATACTTTATCACAATTTACCTCAGAACAAAAAATATGGTGCATTTAATTTAATTTCTTATGCCAGCAGTTAAATTCAATCAAAGCTACAAGAACATATCTTTTCTGTATTTGAGTTACTATCAGCTAACACATAAGCTTGTATTTTTCAGGTTAGTATGTATTCTTTCATTAAATTGTTGTTCCTATGAAAATATGCTCTGACATCTGTTTTATTTAACTAAAAACTGATAGCATAACAGAGTCCATGGCAATAGTATATCATCAGTATTCAGTAGTGATGGCAGAAAACAGTTCAAGTGAATATCCTCAGGAAACCGCTGCAGATAGCACACATCTTTAGAAAACAGGATACACACTGAAGATATCATTACAGTAGGCAAAATGCTTTTCAGGAAATAGCTGCATTCTTTTTCCAGAGAAAGTACAATTTTAAACTAGATAGCACTGCCCCATTCAGAGAGGACATGCAGAAGAATTATATTCAAAGTTTTTCATAAATCAGTCTAAAATTTTAAATATCAACCTCCTCTTGTCTTTCAATGTGCGTCTTAGGTGAAGAAATATACTAGTACATGGTGCACTGTATTGTCTCTCCAAACCAGTAAGTATTATAAAACAGTAAGAGATAATTGAGTTACAGGTGTTACATATGTTCAGAATCTTTTATAAGCACATCAAATGAACAGTTATGGGAATGCTCGATGTACCTTTAAAAAAGACAATAGCAATTTTCATTATTATACTTTTTTTTCCATTGAAAAAGGTACTCGCAAGAATCAGCTCAGTCTTTCTTGTCTATTCAAAATGATGACCAGTCTAAAACCATGTCACTGTAAAAGTAAAAGAGGAAAATTCACCTCAAAAGGCAAAAAATACATTTATTTGGATTTTTACAAAGGCAGGCCGAACCTGCCGCGTCAGCGGGTAAATAAACTGGCCCGGCCCACCAGGGTGCTTACCCTGGTGAGCCGCATGCCGAACGTTGCCGACCCCTGTTATACAGTATCGGTTTAATACATTCATAAAAAGAAACAACTGGTCCCCCGACTACATCACCTGCAGTTTCTGAATAAATTTAAGACGTAGCCCTACATAGAGAGCATTGCAGAAATCTAATCTTACTGAGACAAAAACAGATGGATAACCATTGCAAGATTCGCTTCTAAAAGAAACAGCTCCGTAGGTGAAAAAAGGCTTATATGATTGCAGCTTTAACCCAATTTCTGTGCTTATACAAAAACAGGTCATTTCAATCCTACTCTGTTTTATATCAATTTCCACTGACTTTCGTAGTGGCAGAGGAGATGCTGCTGCTCCTATGATTAATTTATTTCATGTAGTATTATAGGTGTTAGTCTACTTATGATACTACAGTTGGATGTGCAATTCTCCACTCCTTCCATGTCATGTTTTAATTCAAGGGAACATACTAACATAGAAATTGCCATACTGAATCACAACAATGGTCTATCTGGCCAGTATCCTGTCTCTGACAGTGGCCATTATCAGATGCTTCGCAGACAGGTGCAAGAAACCCTGCAACAGAAAGTTATGGAGTAACATGCCTAAAGGGATAACATTTCTTACTAACTCCCATTATTTAGACAATTCCTTAAACTCTTATGCCTGAAGATTTACACAACTTGTTTTTAAAAAGTACTTATTATTGTAACTTACTATCCATATTTTATCAATCCATTTTTTTATTCTGACACCCTTTCAGTCTCACATTCATCAGAGTTCCCCAGGCTAATTATGTGTTGTGTGAGAAAATATTTCCATTTATCAGTTTTAAATTTGCTCCCTATTAATTTGACTTCATTTAATCTCCCTCACAACAACACAAAAGCTGTTTTCTGAGGTTATTTGATACATTCTGTTTATGTCTTGCTTTTCAGCTTCCATTGTTTAGAGACATGCATCCCATCTGAAAATTATTATTGTCTCCTCAGGTAGTCTCCATGCCAAATCTAAGGAATGTAATTTCTTTATTTCTGACTTAAACAACTTTTTACTAGCTCTCTCTTTTTTAAATTTAGATTTAAAACATTTTAATACATTCTTTTCAGTCAACATCTTAAACTATTTTGCTATTTATGATCTATTATTAGCTTGGACAATTAAAATTAAGTTATTTTCATGCTCTATCACAATATAGTAGTGTTTATATTTAAACTCCCTGCTAGGGTATTTGTATCTCATAAAAAGCTGTCTCACAGAAAAAACATGAACTCTTCTTCTGTGCATATTAAGTTTTTAAAAGTTTATTTTTAATCAAACCGGATTTCTGAACCTAAACTGTACCTAGAAACATAAGATGAGCACAAATGTTTAAAATATGTATTACAAGCTATCACGTAGTATAACCAAATATGATTTCCTAAAAGTTCTGTACTATACTTATGTGCAAACATGGACTCTCAAAGTATATTTCACTCCAGTCTAGCTTTGTTTGACAAATTCATTGACTTGCTCTGGCACGTCAGCTCACTTGAAATAGTCACATGATTATTAGTTCCTGGCCTACTCCGGGATATTCTCATTCTTCCAAAGCATATAGCATCTCCTTCCAGGAGAAATCATGAAAACTTATTCCAAAACTTACAGTCACAAAATATAGAGGATAATGAAGCAGGAGAGATTAAACATGCAAACAAGAACAAAAACAATACAACTTAACTTTTCTCTCTTATCCCAGGGAGGGTTGTTGGGTGTGGATGGGAGAAGTACAAAACAGGGTTTTTTGTTTTTTTGTTTGTTTTTTTGTTTATTTGGGGGAGAGGAGGGGAGTGTGTGTGTGGGGGGGGGGGGAGGGGAGGGATTGTTATGGAGTTGGGGAGCGTTCCCCATGCAGACTCTGGCTGAACCCTAGCCTCTCCCATTTTGTCAGGCACATCTGTCTCTGTTCCCTTGTGTTGCTGCATACCCACTCTGCCACTCCCACTCCCCCCAGCCCCATGTGTCTCTGCACCCCATTCCCATTCAGCCCCAGCTCAATACTGTCACCCCGTTAGTCCTTCTGAACCCAAGTCTGTGACTCCCCCAACAACCCCATGTTCCCAGCTATATCCGCCCCCACGCCCATATCCTATGCCTCACCTGGCCCCATGGGCAGGGCCGGGCAGGGCATGGTGAGGAAGGCAGTCTCTGCTCCTTTCCTTTCCACATCTGGCTGCTCCAACCTATGACCCAGCTGCTCTTCTGATGCCACATCAGCCCCGATGGGCAAAAGGTGTAATTGCAGCGTGACCCCCCCCCCACAGCTGCCCTTTGGCCTGCCTGTCAGAATCAATTACTCTGCGGGGTAATATTCTTGGAAGACTTTATTTTATTAATGTTATATATTATTGTAGGCCAGCATTGTATGGATTATCTCCAGTGGAAGATGTGAGACTTGGAAGTTCAAAAGACTATACTGAAAGTGTGTCATACAACTACGGACTTTGGGGACAATAAGGGTATGTTTACACTGCAATGTAAGCCCAGAGTTTGTGGGACTCGAGCTCACAGATTTAGTGTTTGTAAACCAATGCTTGAATGGTCATAATGAGTATTAACCCTAGGTTTAGAATTTCTGGACCAGGATCTTACACCGGCACTCAGGCATCTACCCTGCACTACAAAGACCCAAGTCAAACCAGCCTATCCCAAGCTTTCTTACACCCTTCCCAGGTGTAACTTTTCTAGCCATTTGTTTGTGGAGAACTGTGGGAAAACCTGTCCGTCCTGCGACACTTTACAAGAAGTTGTCATAGCCCGCCAATACATCCTTCTGAGCTATCTTTTGGGTCTGCATACTCCTGGCAACCAGAGCCAGCAACATAGAGGAGTCACTATTTGAAGACCGTCCTGCTTGGGCTTTTACTTCTGTTTCAGGAAACAGACAGAGCATCCATGAGACACCGGAGGGATATTTGGCAGCATTTTAAGATATACTAAAGGCATCTGTTGGAGAATGACGACAACATAGATGTGGCAGGGCAGACTTGAACTGGCTGATGCTGCTCCCAACTCTCAGTATAACTGCTAATTCCTCCATGTAGACCAGCACTTCTGGAGCAGGGCCACAAGCACAAACTGGTGGGATCACATCATTATGCAGACCTGGGATGACCAGCAGTGGCTCCAGAATGTTCTCATGAAAAAAGCTACATTTCTGGAGCTCTGTAGGCAGCGTAATCTGACCCTCCAGCATCATGACACACACGAGGCCAGCTGTGCTGGTCCAGAAGCAGGTTGCTATGATCATCTGGAAGCTGGCAAGCTGAGACTGCTACACGTCCATTGCTAACCAGTTTGGTGTTGGAAAGTCAACTCTCAGTAAAGTGGTGGCGGAGGTTTCTGGGGTAATCAGATTTACCCAAAGGTGGAGTGCATAAACAATATCCCCGAAGTAATTACCGGGTTTAAGAGAACGGGGTTTCCAAACTGTGGCAGGGCCATTGATGGGACTCATCTGCCCAGCGTTTGCCGTCTTCAAGGAGCATGAATACATAAACCACAAAGGATACTACTCTATTGTTATGCAGGCCTTTGTGGACCACAAATGCAGATTTATGGACACCAACATGTACTGCACTGGAAAAGTTCACAATGCCAATGTTTTCCACTATCAGGCGCCTACTCTCATAGACAACCTGGGACACTATTCCGAACAAGTGACATTGTCCTAGAGTAACTGTCCCCACAATTATTCTAGGGGACCACATGTAATCCCTTTTGCCTTGTCTTCTGAAACCATATTCTAACCTCAGAGGCCCTGGCAAAAGAAGATTTAATTACATTCAGGAGGTGGAGAATGGTGGTTAAAAGCACATTTGGCACACTGAAATCTTGCTAGTACTGTTTAACGAACTGTTTGGATTCCAATGTCATCAAGGCTGTCCACATTATTGTGGTTTGCTGTGCTCGTCACAATCTTTGTGAATCCAAAGGTGAGTCATTTGCCCCCGAATGCACCTATAACAGTAAGTAACTGGTACACTCAGCCAGAAAGTGCACCTCTCACAGCTGGAATAGGATGCACACTGGCAACAGAAATCAGGGATGCTTTGTGCACCACATGATGGACTTGTATGAACCAATGGAAGGAGAATAGTACATTTACAGATGAAGTACTCTCGCAGGACTCTACGAATGGGGGTGGGTTGGATACTGTCAAATTGTAACTGTGGATGAGATGACTGCTTACACCATGGGGGAATGGTATTTCATGTGACATGAATTGTGGATTTTCATTATGGACTGATCTGAACAGATGCACTGAAAAAATGTGTTTGGCTACAACTTCCAAGTTGTGCTTTATTATTTCTTTATCTTTACTCTTCAAAATACACATTATATGATGCAATGCAGTGATGGTAGTAAATTTTTTAAATAAAATAAAAGCCTTTGTGAACATGGCCTTATTATGAAAAACAATATCAAGCACAGTTTAGCAGGCCAGCTGCCATCATGATGCCAAAACTCCAGTAATAAACCAACACCAAAACCAGTAATAAAGTGCATAACAAACATTGAACAGTGCAAAACAGAGAAACCAATGCAAATGAACAAATTCTCTACTTTTCCATGTCCCGTGGCCCCCGTTCTCTTTCACTTTCTAGCACGCTTAGCACACACTTGGTGCTGCTGCAGAGGGTACATTTGCCCTGTTCAGTTAGCATTCAATTCTGGTTGCACAGGCCACCCAACTGTGGTATTGTCCAATGCATTCTTGGTCTGCAGGACATGGTACCATGGAGGGGACTCAGGACATGGTGTCAGTGGAGCAGGAGCCTGAAATCCTGTGACCATTAGCGTAAGCAGTCTCTCGATCAGGTCTTTCTGCTGTGTTCCATCTTTGTCCCTTAGGCAACATTCCTGCTCCAGCAACTGCATTGCAAGTCTCTTCTTATGCTCTGCTGTCAATGCCTTTCCACTTGCCATGAATCTTTTCCCCTTTGGTACTGCACCTGTTTGTTGCCTCTGTCCAGGACGTCCACCACAAGCTCACCACTGAACACTTGGTCTGTGACCATTCAAAATCCCATGCTCCTGGTGCAGTGTGGCTGGGCTGCTGAGGTGAAGAGGCCTGAAAGCAGACAAAAAGTATATACTGTCTCATTACTTCAAAAAAGGTTCAATGCATCCTCAGAGAAAAGTGCCTGTGCAATCTCAAGACCACAGTTTTACTTTGAAGAACTCAGCCTGAATACAATCTTAGAGGAATGCTTCAGCTCCTCCCAGAAGCTCCATAGACACAACTGAGGACTTTTCTACACTTAAAACGCTACAGAAATGCTACAGCGGCACAGGTGTGCCACTGCAGCTGTGCCACTGTAGTGCTTCAGCATAGACACTACCTACACCGGCAGGAGAGATTCTCCCATCAGCATAGGTAATCCACCTCCCCAAGAGGCATTAGGGATAGACAACACCAAAGTACTAGCATGCATTCCACCATTAGTTGATACACACTGCTACAACAAAAATGGGATTTGGTCATAAACCAGAAATCTCTCCCTTTCGTATATTAACAACATGGACTCAGAACACTTACCAGGCTCCAGGGCTATTTCTGATTCTTGTTTCTTCTGCCAGTTCCATGGCAGGCTGCTCCTCCGGGGGTCAAACAGCTCCTCCAAGAATCCTCCTCAGGATCGGTGTGAGCACCAGAGTCACTTGCTAGTGTGATCTGGTGCCTGCTGACTCCCCTCCAATCCTATATTAGATTTGGGGTTCAGAAGGTAGCCATCCCAGCTGACTAAGCTATTGTGAACCACTTGGGGGTTCAGTGCTTATAACAGTACCCAGCTCCCAGCCAAAGTCTTTGTAAAAGAGGCAGGATGACAGGGAGTTCCCAGAGGTGTAGATCTCAAGATTGGCTTTCCAGTAGTCGCTCTTCAGACGCTTATGTTCCCTGCACAGGTCACCAATCCCTTGAATCCCCAACACTACCAACTTGTCTGCTATTTTTTGGTACACATGATTATTTCTGATACTCTTGCTGAATTCAAACTTCTTGTCACACCAGAGACTTACTAGAACGGACTGTGGTCTCGTGACTCGGTAGCAGCGATCTTGGTAAAGGACTTCTTGTTGGTGGCCATAGGCAATACAGGAGAATAAAATTTTACTCTTGAGCTTGCAGCTCAGAGTAAAATAGAAGGGTTAAATGCCAAGCAGCTGCACTTGAACCAGGAGTTGCTTCTGTTTCCTGGGAGTTAATTGGCTAGTCTTGGGATGGAAAGGATAGATACACTGGGATTGTGCAATAGCATTGACAGACTGTCAGGACACTAGTCTGGGGATCTGGGCCCCAGCTGTGTCCACACTGCAAAATGATGCATGGTGGACCCGAGTGACTGGAGTCCCATAGGGACTTGGGATCAGATCCACTCCCCTTGCCAGGTCCTATGACCCGAGTCCAGCGGGCTTACTGACTCGAGTCAGATAGATTTCTGCATAGATGGAAGCAGGGTTTGGGCTTGAGACTGAGTTTCAGTCCAAGCTCACATTGCAGTCTAGCCACACCCTAAGTGTTAGGAATTCCCAGGAAATCCACTTAAGGAGCTGTTAATGCAAATTCCCCAGTCTCGTTAAGCAAAAACCCAGTCTTTTGAAGCTACGCCCTGAGGAGAGAGTTATTGTCTGCTGATTTATTATTACACCAATGCCAAGATCAAAGGCCTGAGTTGTATAGAGAAATTTTTCATCTGCCCGGTTCTGTTCCGGTTCCGGATTGAAGATGGATGAACTTGCAACCTTGAAATCCCTGGTCAGGAGGGAGTAAGCCACTAGTTAGGAAGCAGAAAGCTAAAGTGGGTGCCTTTGGGGGACCATCCTGGGCAAATATATGACACCTCCATGCTATGGAGCAAGGGCCTGAAATTTGTCGGGGGGGTTGCTTTATGCCAGGGATGTCCTTTTTCTGTTTTGCACAAAAAACACACAAATTTGGCTGAAAACAAATCCTTGCAGTTTGCATGTGCTTAGTAGAGACTTATTAAAGTTCAGCTGGGAAGAGCCTGACTGCATTAGGAATGCTCCATCCCAGGGATGCAGGCTGAGTGGGACTTTCCCTGCAATTATTGCTAAGGACCACTGTACAAGTAGAGCTGAGAGAAGGAAGAATGAAAGAACAGGACAGACAATTCTCTCCTAGCTAGTGCCTAAGCAGCGTGGAGGAAGCCATCTGACTTGAATGCACAGGAAGTAACAGCCAGTTGGGGGGAGAGGAGAGGGGGAAGGATAGAGGGATAGATTGGGTGATGGAGCAGTGAAAAGAATGCTACTGGGATTCGGAGCTGGGTAGGGGGGTGTAGGAGAATTGGTGGAGTTGTGAAAATAATGTTTTGCGTGGCACTCAGATACAATTATGATGACCTCCATAGAAAAGCTTATGAGGAAATTAATAATTCTGTTTTCAGAGCAAGTTTCCAATGGTGTGCATAAAGCAAGCATGGGTCCACACATTGAACAGTGAGAATAAAACAAAATATTGAACAGCTGCTCATTCAATGAGCACTATCCATCCCGTGAATGAGGGAGTGGTCTTGTGGAAAAAAAAAAAGAGTATGTGATCATGTAATTCAAGAATGCATCATAATTAAGGCTCCATGTCTGTCAAGGAGGTCATGGATTCCATGACTTTCCGTGACCTCTGCAATGGCCGGTGCCCCTGAGGAGCCCCTGGGTCAGGTCCACTGGTCGCTGCTGGGGCAGTCTTGGGTCTACTCCTAAGGGCATTATGTGCCAAAAAAAAAAAAAAAAAAAAATTCTGCGCACAATATTTTAAAATTCTGCAAATTTTATTTGTGAAATATATGTGGAGGCTCCAGCAGAACATCGTGGAACACAGGCTGTACAGAGGTGGGAGATCACTCTGCAGCTTCCCCCCGGGACACGGGCTCAACAGTGAGGCTGCATCCAACCCTGATACAGGCCTGCCTCAGAAATACCCCAGCGCCCTGCCCCTCCATGCCAGGTGCAGGCAGGCAAGCAGGCTCAACAAGGCAGGTTCTGAGTGTGGAGAGGCTTAGTGTGGGGGGGATCCAGGGGTGGGATGAGAGGGTTCTGTGTGGGGGCAATCTGGGTGCGGACGCCTCAGTAGGGGATCTGGATGCACAGGGACTTGTTGGGAGTTTTTGGGTGCAATAGCAATGGGACTCTGCAGTGGGGTTCAGGTGAAGGTGGTTGGGGCTCAACGGGGGGGAATAGAGCTCATCAGGGGGGTCTGGGTGTGGGGGACTCAGTGGAGGTCAAGATGCTGGGGGCATGGGGTCCCAGGTGCAACTGGATGGGGCTTGGTGGGGTGGGAATCCAGGTGAGGGTGGCTCATCCGTGTAGTCCAGGTACAGGGGGAGTTGGGCTCATCAGGGGTTCTGAGTGCAGGGGGGGTAAGGCTCGGCAGGAGAGTCTGGGTATGGGGGGGCACTCAGGGCTGGGGTGCAAGACGGTGCTTACTTTGGCAGGGGGCTCCACGGAAGGGTGACAGCAACTCCCCTCCCTCAGCTTCTACATCCACGTGCTGCCTCTGCCTGCAGGCCCCGCCCCTGCAGCTCCCATTGGCTGTGGTTCTCAGTCAATGCGAGTGGCAGAACTGGGGCTTGGGGTGGAACAGAGGCAGCATGTGGAGCTAGGGTCACCACTTCCCAGGAGACGGGTAGGGGACTTGTCCTGCTTTGAGCAGGGGGCCAGACTAGATGACCTCCTGAGGTCCCTTCCAACGCTGATATTCTATGATTCTATGACCCTGCCCCACCAACCCCCTACCCCACCCCAACGGCGCCCCCCAGGGCCACGCCCACCACCCTAGCACCGTCAAGGCCCCCGCACCGGGCCGCCCTCCCCACCCCCAAGTTTTAGTCAGGGGTATATAGTAAATGTCATGTACAGGTCACAGGCCGTGAATTTTTGTTTACTACCCAGGACTGGTCCATGATTTTTACTAAAAATACCCGTGACAAAGCATAGCCTTAATCATAATGCATACAGAATGCTTGACTTTGCAACCTTTAACACAGTTTTTGTACTTGTAACCTTCTAGACAGGTTATCGAAATGGTTACTTTGTAAATGATAAGAAAGATGAGTAGTCACTACATGAACATACTTGAACCCCTTGTCTAAAAGGGCAACTTGAACTGTCAATAACTGCTGACCAGCTTGAACCTGAGTAACTGCCTGTGTACCCTTCTTGAAAGGCTGAAGTAGGCATATCAAAAGATGAAGAAAGTTCTAAATGAGTCCTGGATATGTGATTATATTTCCTAAGAATATCATGCAAACATTACTTTTGTTCAGGAATTTGAACTTTCTAAGTAGAGAATTAGGACCTATCCACACAGAGACTTTCTGCATGGCAACTCATGGTGTGAGACTACAGCACATTAACTGGCTGTGTTGACCCTGCTACTGCGCATTAAAAGTTTCATAGTGTGCTTTGATGTACTCCTGGTTGAGTGCATCAATGTGCACTACAGAACTTTTAATGCATGGTAGCAGGATCCACACGGCCAGTTAGTTTGCAGCAAGCTAGTGAGCTGTAGATTCACACCCTGGGGCTTGCCACACAGTAAGTCTCCGTATGGACAAGCCCTTCAATGAAGATCCTCTTTTTTTGGAAGCAGAAAGTATCAGAAGTAAAAACCTCTTGTCACAGAAAGTCTCCAGTTCAATTGCCACCCAGAATTAGAAGGGCTGCACTTCCCTCCCCCCCCCTCCCCCCACAGCTTCTTGGGAGGGGAAAATCTCTGAAAGAGAAATGGGGAAGGGTCAGAAGTAGAAATGTAACTAAGATTTGAGGTGAACAACACACAGCCCTTTTCCATAAATGTGTTGCTCCGCTGAACAATATCAAACCCTGTCTCAAGGATGCTATAGATGAATTCCACCTATAAAATGGCTGTGCAAAAACCCAGGCAATGGCTGCAGACCTAGCAACCTTTAATTTTCAAATATTTTTTAAAAACAGGTTGGGGTCTAGAAGAACAAATTAAGATCACTGATTGAACTTTTCAGGACAAAAACAGCTTCTTAGCCAAGAATTCCTATAGAGTCAAGGCCAATACCATAGAAGAAAGGGAAACTTTCCCTCATCGATTCAGCTGCTAACAGAGACAATTAACACCTGACGCACATCAGGAAAAGTACAACTTTCTACCCAGCTGATCTAGCTGTGCAATTCCTTATTCCCAAAAACTGACCTGACGGTATTGGATATCTAATGTTCTCAGGGCCTAACCACACTATATCAATACAGATAAAGCTGCACAACCTCCCCTAGTGTAGATGCAGTTATACAGCTCTGATGGTACTTTATACCAATATTGCTATCCCATACACAACATTATAGCTTATTCCTCTTCCTGTAAGGGCATAGCTACTCTAGAGAGTTTACAAAGGCACAACTGTATTTCTAACGTAGCCACTCTAAGCTGCGAGGAGAGATTTAGGCCTTGGCTACACTTGCGAGTTACAGCGCTGTAAAGCCTCCCCCAGCGCTGTAACTCACTCCCTGTCCACACTGGCAAGGCATTTGCAGCGATGTATCTCCGTGGTTGCAGAGCTGCATGTACTCCACCTCTCTGAGAGGAATAGTGTGTATTGCGCTGCCGCTGCAGCACCAGTGTGGCCGCCCAATGTGCTGTGAATGGCCTCCAGAATTATTCTGCAGTATCCCACAATGCCTGTTCTAGCCACTCTGATCATCAGTTCAAACTCTACTGCCCTGGCCTCAGGTAACCAACCATGTGACCCACCCTTTACATTCCCCGGAAATTTTAAAAATCCCCTTCCTGTTTGCTCAGCCCGGCGTGACGTGGTGTGCTATCAGCGAATCTTTCCAGGTGACCATGCCTCCACGCGCCAAGCGAGCCCCAGCATGGAGCAATGGCGAGTTGCTGGACCTCATCAGTGTTTGGGGGGAGGAAGCTATACAGTCCCAGCTGCGCTCCAGCTATAGGAATTACGATACCTTCGGGAAGGTATCAAAGGACATGATGGAAAGGGGCCATGACCGGGACACCCTGCAGTGCAGGATTAAAGTGAAGGAGCTCCGGAGTGTGTACCGCAAAGCCTGCGATGCAAACGGCCCCTCGGGTACTCCCCCCACGACCTGCCGATTCTACAAAGAGCTGGATGCGATACTTGGGGTTAACCCCACCTCCACTCCGAGCACCACCATGGACACTTCAGAGCCGGTGCGGGGGGAGGAGGAGGAAAACGGGAGTGATGGTGGTGGGCCGGATGGAGACATCCTGGAATCCCTGGAGCCATGCAGCCAGGAGCTCTTCTCGAGCCAGGAGGAAGGTAGCCAGTCGCAGCGGCCGGTACTTGGTGGAGGACAAACAGAAGAGCAGGTTCCTGGGAAGCGGCTTTTTTTTCGGGAAGGAATTTTTTCAATGCGGGCTCTTTGGGAGAGGAGGGTTAGGCGTGCATGCCTAGATGCGGAATAGTGCATTGATGTGGTTTATCACATCACAGTAATCGGCCTTGGTAATCTCCTCGAATGTCTCATCCAGAACGTGTGCAATGCGCTTGCGCAGGCTTATCGGGAGAGCCACCATGGTCCCTGTCCCAGCCAGGCTAACATGTCCGTGCCACTGTGCCGCGAGGGGTGGGGGGGCCATTACTGCACACAGGTAAGCTGCATATGGGCCAGGGCGGAAGCCGCATTGCAGTAGAAGACTCTCCCTTGCTTCCCAGGTCACCCTCAGCAGCGAGATATCGTCCAGGATGAACTCCTGTGGAAAATGTTGGGACAGTGTTCAGTGTAGGTGCCCCCTGAAGCTGTTGGCTCTCCCCAAGGCACAGAAACCCAGAGGACAGTGCAGCCCTGAAACTATCAGACCCCCTTACTCACCATTTTGAGGCTCCCATGGGATGTGTGTGCTCTGTTTCGGACGGGAAAATTATGCTATTGTGTAGACCCTGTGTGTTTTCTACTCCTTAAGTGCAGGGGGAATCATTATTCTGTCTGGTATAAACAATGCTGCCTCTGTTAAATGTTGCATTTTGCCTATACAGCAGCATCAACCTTGAGACCTCAGCCGTCCCTCTTATCGCCTGTTCAGAGACTGCAAAGACTCAGGAAGAGACCACGAAAAAGCAAAGACGACATGCTGCAAGAAGTCATGCGGCTATCTATTAAAGAGAAAGCACAGGACTGGAGGGAGAGAGAAAGCAGGATCCGCCAGGAAAACGCAGCGCACCGGCAGCAAAGCACAGAGCACCGGCAGCAAAGCACGGATCAGCTCATAAGCATCCTGGAGCGCCAAGCAGACGCTATCCAGGAGCTCGTAGCCATGCAGAAAGAGGAGCAGTAACGCAAATGCAAACACCCCCCCCCCTACAAGCCTTGTCCCAAAACTCTTTCCGTTGTGCCCCACTGTCACCTCCAACCCACTTTCCCCAACTTCCGTGTTCTTCACGCCACCCGCTGCCTCCAACACCAGTATCTTCACCACCCAGCCCTGAAAACCCTTACCCTCTGCACTCAACCCCCATCACCATGAAGTATAGCTATCCTGAAGTGCAGCACTCACTACACAGCACACCAGACAGGACATACGCAAATCTGTGATTGTACCGTTCCCCACTCCACCCCCTGGTTTCTTTTCAATAAATAATTTGTTCTTCTTTTCAATAAATGGATTCTTTGGCTTTGAAAACATTCTTTATTATTGCATAAAGTAAAAGACTCCTTAGCCCAGGAAATAAACAGGCACTGCAAGTCTGCTTAGCAGTCACTGATTCCTAAAGATTGGAACTACTCCACTTCACTCCCGTGCAGGGCACCAGATATCACTGCTGGTTTTCAGCCTCAAATTGCTCCCTCAAGGCATCCCTAATCCTTGCAGCCCCGCGCTGGGCCCCTGTAATAGCCCTACTCTCTGGCTGTACAAATTCAGCCTCCAGGTGCTGAACCTCAGAGGTCCATGCCTGAGTGAAGCTTTCACCCTTCCCTTCACAAATATTACGGAGGGCACAGCACGCGGATATAACCGCGGGGATGCTGTTTTCGGCCAAGTCCAGCTTCCCATACAGAGATCGCCAGCAGCCCTTTAAATGGCCAAAGGCACACTCCACAGTCATTTGGCACCGGCTCAGTCTGTAGTTGAACTGTTCCTTGCTGCTGTCAAGGCTCCCTGTGTAGGGTTTCATGAGCCACGGCATTAACAAGTAAGCGGGATCTCCAAGGATCACAATGGGCATTTCAACTTCCCCTACCGTGATCTTCCGCTCTGGGGAAAAATGTCCCGGTCTGCATCTTCCTGAACAGCCAAGTGTTCCGAAAGATGCGTGCGTCATGCACCTTTCCGGGCCAGCCTGTGTTAATGTCAATGAAACGCCCACGGTGATCCACAAGCGCCTGGAGAACCATAGAGAAATACCCCTTCCGATTAACGTACTCGGATCCTAGGTGGGGTGGTGCCAGAATAGGAACGTGCGTCCCATCTATCGCCCCTCCACAGTTAGGGAACCCCATTTGTGCAAAGCCATCCACTATTTCCTGCACGTTACCCAGAGTCACGGTTCTTCTGAGATTAATGGCCTTGCAAACTTGCATCAACGCGATTCCAACGGTCGACTTTCCCACTCCAAACTGGTTTGCGACCGACCGGTAGCTGTCTGGAGTTGCCAGCTTCCAGATTGCAATAGCCACCCACTTCTCCACTGGCAGGGCAGCTCTCAATCTCGTGTCCTTGCGCCGCAGGGTGGGGGCAAGCTCCTCACACAGTCCCATGAAAGTGGCTTTTCTCATCCGAAAGTTCTGCAGCCACTGCTCATCATCTCAGACTTCCATGACGATGTGATCCCACCACTCGGTGCTTGTTTCCCGAATCCAGAAGCGGCGTTCCACGGTGCTGAGCACGTCCGTGAATGCCACAAGCAATTTCGTGTCGTACAAGTTACGCGGCTCGATAGCATCATCGGACTCCTCACTCTCACTGTCACTTTGGATCTTAAGGAATAGTTTGACAACCAAACGTGATGTGCTGGCGAGATAAGTCAGCATACGCCTCAGCAGTTCGGGCTCCATTTCCCGCAGACAGATCGCGCTGCACAGAAACCGCTGAAAGATGGCGCCAAAGGTGAATGGAAACAAAGGGATTTCTGGGATGCGAAGTGATGCATCACAGGGCGTTGGGACAGGACCCAGAATGCCCCGCACCCACGCCCCCTTCCCACAACCCACGGCGCCAGAATGGGAAAAGGTGCTCTGTGGGATAGCTGTCCATAATGCACTGCTCCCAATAGCGCTGCAATTGCCGCAAATGTGGCCACGACAGTGTGCTGGGCAGCTGTCAGTGTGGACAGACTGCAGCGCTTTCCCTACTCAGCTGCACGAAGTCAAGTTTAACTCATAGCGCTGTACATCTGCAAGTGTAGCCAAGGCCTTATTCACCCCCCTGAATGACATCAGCTGTAGTGTAAACAAGCTCTAAGTCACCTTTATATAGATATAAAACTGCATCCACACTAGGGGGTTGTACTATACTTTTTTTATTACAGTAGAATTTTTTACAGTAGAACTTCAGATTTACAAACACCTCAGGAATGGAGGTTGTTCGTAATTCTGAAATGTTCATAATTCTGAACAAAACATTATGGTTGTTCTTTCAAAAGTTTACAACTGAATTTTGACTTAATACAGCATTGAAACTTTACTATGCAGAAGAAAAATGGTGCTTTTAACCATCTTAATTTAAATGGAACAAGCACAGAAAGTTTCCTTACCTTGTCAAAATTTTTTTTTTTAAACTTACCCTTTATTTGTTTAGTAGTTTACTTTTAACATAGTACTGAACCGCATTTGTGTTTTTTTTTGGGGGGGGGGGGGGGGGGGAGGAAAGGGTCTCTGCTGCTGCCTGATTGCCTATTTCCAGTTCCAAGTGAGGTGTGTGATTGACCGGTCAGGTAATAACTCTGGTGTTTGAAACTCTGAGGTTCTATTGTAGATTACAAAACCAAACCAAACAAAGCCAAACCCACACGTATCCCTAACTGTCTGTAGACCAGGTCTCAAAAGCTGCTGAAACTAGCTAGCAGCACAAGGTAAGATAAGAGTAACAACTCTAAGCCCCTCTTTGGGATCTGATGAAAGGAATTTGATTTCTTAGCCAATGATGGACCTGTGGCTGGATGCATTTTCTACAGGAAGTATAACCATAGCCTAAGGGGGAAACTACACTACAAGAGTTTAAGAGACTTCCTAAATTGGAAGCAGCAATTGAAGTTATCCCTTAGGAATGTATCTTTCTGTAGAGCAGTTTTCCTAAATATCCTACAATGGAAAGGATTAAAAATGTATATAGAAAACATGAGATTGTATAAAAATAGAGAGAAATGCTCACGCTTTGGAGCATCAAGCCAATTACTAACTTATAGGTCCAAGAAAGAGTACCTGGTGGAAAAATGGGTATCCTTTTTCCCCCCAGAGGCTGGGAAGAGGTGAGGGAAAGAGAAAAGGCATGATACACTGGAATCTGTTGGCTAGATAGGTGAGAAGCCCATTCTCTGGCAAATTTATTCAGCTGTGGCTTATGTATTATATATGAATTATCTTCACAAATATGTATTAAAAAACTACAGAGCACATAATCAAATTCTCTATTTACTATTTAGATCAAGTAAATGTTTGTTCTTCCACCAAAAACCTGCACATCGTTTTTTGAACTTTTCCCATCCTCAAATGCCACTCTATTTTTGTTTTTAGATTTGAAGCTTCCATTTTTACATTTTGTACCTCATCCTTTAAAAAAATTGTAGTTTTACATATTATTTAACTTCCTATCTTGCTTTCACTTTAAAAAAAAAACAGTAAGACAAGATAGTCTTGAACATGAAGTATATATTGATATCACATTTCTGTTGTAGTAAAGCAAATGAGGACTAAATGGCTCTGTGGATATAGGGAAAGCAGTGGACATGCTATATCTTGACTTTAGCAAAGCTTTTGATAGGGTCTCCCACACTATTCTTCCCAGCAAGTTAAAAAAGTATGGATTGGATGAATGGACTATAAGGTGGATAGAAAGCTGGCTAGATTAACAGGGGTAGTGATCAACGGCTCGATGTCTAGTTGGCAGCTGGTATCAAGCTGAGTACCCTTGGGGTCGGTTTTGTTCAACATCTTTATTAATGATCTGGATGATGGGTTGGATTGCACCCTCAGCAAGTTCACAGATGACACTAAGCTAGGGGGAGAGGTAGATACGCTGGAGGGTAGGGATAGGGTCCAGAGTGACCTAGACAAATTGGAGGATTGGGCCAAAAGAAATCTGAGGAGGTTCAACAAGGACAAGTGCAGAGTCCTGCACTTAGGACGGAAGAATCCCAGGCACCGCTACAGGCTGGGGACAGACTGGCTAAGCAGCAGTTCTGCAGAAAAGGACCTGGAGATTACAGTGGATGAGAAACTGGATATGAGTCAGCAATGTGCCCTTGTTGCCAAGAAGGCTAACGGTATATTGGGCTGTATTAGTAGGAACACTGCGAGCAGATCAAGGGAAGTGATTATTCCCCTCTCCTTTGGCACTGGTGAGGCCACATCTGGAGTATTGCATCCAGTTTTGGGCCCTTCACTACGGAAAGGAAGTGGACAAATTGGAGAGTGTTCAACAGAGGGCAACAAAAATGATCGGGGGCTGGGGCACATGACTTACAAGGAGAGGCTGAGGGAACTGGGCTTGTTTAGTTTGCAGAAGAGAAGAGTGATGGGAGATTTGATAGCAGCCTTCAACTATCTGAAGGGGGGTTCCAAAGAGGATGGAGCTAGGCTGTTCTCAGTGGTGGCAGATGACAGAACAAGGAGCAATGGTCTCAAGTTGCAGTGGGGGAGGTCTAGGTTGGATATTAGGAAACACTATTTCACTAGGAGGGTGCTGAAGCACTGGAATGGGTTACCTAGGGAGGTGATAGAATCTCCATCCTTAGAAGTTTTTAAGGCCCAGCTTGACAAAGCCCTGGCTGGGATGATTTAGTTGGTGCTGGTCCTGCTTTGAGCAGAGGGTTGGACTAGATGACCTCCTGAGGTCTCTTCCAACCCTAATCTTCTATGATTCTAAAGAACATCTTCACAAACATTCTACTTTGTAATTAGTTATAAATCATGAAACCTGGTCGTATTCATGCTGCCCCAGTTAATCTGGCCAAAAAACCATCCAGATTGACAATTTTAGAAAATTATGGATAACTTAAGTTATTGTACAAAAGCATGTTCTTCACACACATGTAATCTTAAAAAACTTGAGCACACAGATGTACAATTTTACAAAAATGAACAAAGTTTTCTTCTCTTTCCATTATACCCCAGGATCAGGTTTTGATAAGACAAAATACATTACTTAAGAAGAACAGAAAGGTACAATGAAAAACTTCATTTGTAGATATTTTTATCTGTTTACCACATCAATTTGCTAAAGAGAGGGAAAATAAACTTCACACACACTAAAAAGAGAAATTATATCATTTATTGTTTCTATACAGAAAAATCAATGTATGACATTAAGACTATTTCCTGGGACTTGCATTAAATTCTCCAGCATACATAAATGTAATTACCAAAAAGGTGATTTTATGCTCAAGAATTTTTGAGTGTATGGACACCAGCAATACTTCTACTGTAGAACTGCGCACACATTCTCTCACCCATGCTGCTGAAACAGACGGAAGTGCTACAGAATTTTGTAGCTGTTACTTATTACACTCATTTGATGAAACCTACACTTCACACTAAAATCAGATATAATAATGTTTCACTTCCACTTCCACTTTATTTAACATTCTCCCACACACTACAGTCTCATGTTTTAGCTGTTTTCTTCCCCATCTTTTATTATTTAATATTTTGTCTCAACAGGTAACAAAAAAAAAGTCAGTAAAGATATCAGTTTGGGATACGTTTTGAACACAATTTTATGACAAGCAATTTTATTCTATAAAGCTACTGGCGCTCTGTTCAAATTCAACACAAGCATCTTCTGATAATCACTATTCAAAAAATGTACCATATAAAAGTGAAAGTTTCTTTGCAAATACTGGAGCTTCTAAGTTTTACAGTGTTGATTTAAAGGTGTCAGTAGCAGAAGAACCTTGTCAGCTTTACTACTGCTATGCCAGTGTTAAATTGACCAAATTCTTGTAAATTCAATAGTACTGCTACAGAAAGCAACAGACTAGACAGCATCCTCCAAAACTATTGGAAACTCTTCTTTTCAAGGGAGATGGGGGACAGGAGGAGTGGAGGCAGCAGCAACAGAAGCAGCTTCAACAGGGCCAGGGAAGTGAGGAAAGCATTCTCCTTTTTTCAAAACCTCATCCCCATTACCCAGCAATAAAGAACAGAGTACGTATTTGCTATTGCCAGTTCTGCAGCAGAACAAGGAAAGATACCACACTCAGGTCAGTTTCACACTTGCTGTTCAAAGAGTTTATGACAGTGGCTCTCAAACTTTTTTTTACTGGTGACCCCTTTCTCATAGCAAGCCTCTGAGTGAGACCCCCCCTTATAAATATATAAAAAGTGGTTTTTAATTTAACACCATTATAAATGCTGGAGGCAAAGCGGGGTTTGGGGTGGAGATTGACAGCTCGCGACCCCCTATGTAATAACCTCGTGACCACAGAACCCCTGGTTTATGAAGACATGAAATTGATCCAATTCTTAGGAATTTCACTCAGGCTACAGTACATCTACACTACAGCACTTACCGCAGTACTGATTTCGCTGTGCCACTTTAGCACTTGGGGTGGAGATGCATGAGAGGCAGTAGCATGGCAGGAGAAGCTTTCCTGACATAGCACTGCCTACACCGGCGCTTAGGTTGATATAATTTATGTCACTCAGGGTTGTGGATTACTCACATCCCAAGCAATGTAAGTTATATCAAAGTAACCTGTAGCATAGACAAGGTCTCAGCTTTTTGAAGCAAGAGAATTTGGGGGTAAAAATAAACAGAAAATCCTTCTCTTCCCCTCCCTCCTTTTCCAACGTCCAGGAAAGTAGAGGTACGAAAGAGAAACTTTCCCCCTTTCTCCTAATAGCTGGTATGGGGTAAAGGAAGCTCCAAGCTAACCAAGAGGAACACACTTTCTCTCAGAAGAGTACATTTAAGGCATCCTAGTAAGAAGTGCAGAGCTTGTCCATGCTTCACTCCCCTACCCGTCTTCCTTTGCATTAGTTTCCATGTAAGTAGTACACTTATAAAGACCTCAAAGTAGGTTTACACTGCTGTTGGGAGCAAGCCTCTGAGCACAGGAAGACAGACTTTTCCAACCAAGCTCATGCTAGCATGCTAAAAATAGCAATGTGGATGTTGCAGCTGGGGTGGCAGCTCAGGATTTCAAGCCCACCTGACCCCCTTGGACTGAGCTTGGGTGGAGAGCCTGAGTCTCCACCAGAGCTGCAATGTTCACATTGCAATTTTTAGTACTCTAACTCCAGCTTTGCTAGCATGAGTCTGTTTACCTGTGCTGGATGGCTTGCTCCTAGATGCAGTATAGACATACACATAGATGTAACTATGCAGAGTGTTTGGTCTGCAGCAGCTTTATTACTGGTGACAATATACAAATGAGGAAGAATAGATTTTACCTTTAGATTCCAGGTTTAGTTTTCTTGACTAGAAGTTGGAAGATGCATCTTTATACTGGTAACATGAGAAAAAATATCTGGAAATTATAAATATATGAAGCCAAACAGTGTTCTGCATAGAAAGATATTTTTCAAAGTAGAATCTCACTGTAAGGTTCAATAACCCTCAAGGCTAGCAAAGAAGTTGTATATCAGCAGTTCCCCAAACAAGGTCTGTAGCATCTTTTCCAGTAATGCTTGGATACCAGGTTGCTAACTCCACCAGTTTAATTCAGCCCTCAACCAGGATGCTTGCAGAAGGAAACCGCTACTAGTGACTATTGTTACATAAAATATACTGCCTCCTACTCCAGACCCAAGAGTAACCATCACCAAGACCATCACCAGTAGTAACAAGAAGCACCCCCAACCTTTGATACATATGTAAAATATTTTATTAAAAGAATGAAAAGGTTACATTTACTGAACATGAGCAAACCACAATACACTCCCTCTATAAAAGGGATGAATTAGCTAGTGGGAAGTGGGAAAGGGTGGAGTTTGCAGTTGCAGTTGTCTTCAAACTAGTGGAATATTAGAATAACTTTGCTTTCCAAATTTTAATTGTGATCATGTTTTAAGAGGTTAACGTTTAATTTAGCTCTAAAAGAACAGTAATTAAATCTGTAATTTAGACCTGCTTTATTGTTATAAATTGATGTAGAATATTAATCCTTATTTTGTTTCTTATAAGTTACACTTTGAGTATGTCTACACCACGGGATTAATCCGAATGTATATAATTCGAATTTTGGAAACAGATTGTATAAAGTTGAATGTATGCGGCCACACTAAGAACATGAATTCGGCGGTGTGCGTCCATGTACCGGGGCTAGCGTCGATTTCCAGAGCGTTGCACTGTGGGTAGCTATCCCATAGTTCCCACAGTCTCCCCGCCCATTGGAATTCTGGCCCCGGTGCTTTGGAGATCATGTTGTTAATGGGGCAGGTTCTATCCGTGGAACGCCAATTCTGGGCCCGGGAAACAAGCACAGACTGGTGGGACCGCATAGTGTTGCAGGTGTGGGACGATTCCCAGTGGCTGCGAAACTTTCGCATGCGTAAGGGCACTTTCATGGAACTTTGTGACTTGCTGTCCCCTGCCCTGAAACGCCAGAATACCAAGATGAGAGCAGCCCTCACAGTTGAGAAGCGAGTGGCAATAGCCCTGTGGAAGCTTGCAACGCCAGACAGTTACCGGTCAGTCAGGAATCAATTTGGAGTGGGCAAATCTATTGTAGGGGCTGCTGTGATGCAAGTAGCCAAAGCAATCACTGAAGTGATGCTACGAAAGGTAGTGACTCTGGAAAATGTGCAGGTCATAGTGGATGGCTTTGCTGCAATGGGATTCCCTAACTGTGGTGCGGCGATAGATGGAAACCATATCCCTATCTTGGCACCGGAGCACCAGGGTATCCAGTACATAAACCGCAGGGGGTACTTTTCAATGGTGCTGCAAGCACTTGTGGATCACAAGGGACATTTCACCAACATCAACGTGGGCTGGGCGGGAAGGGTTCATGACGCTCGCGTCTTCAGGAACACTACTCTGTTTAAAGGGCTGCAGCAAGGGACTTACTTTCCGGACCAGAAAATAACCGTTGGGGATGTTGAAATGCCAATAGTTATTCTTGGGGACCCAGCCTACCCCTTAATGCCATGGCTCATGAAGCCATACACAGGCAGCCTGGACAAGAGTCAGGAGCTGTTCAACTACAGGCTGAGCAAGTGCAGAATGGTGGTAGAATGTGCATTTGGCCGTTTAAAAGGTCGCTGGCGATCAATACTGACTCGCTCACACCTCAGCCAAACCAATATCCCCATTGTTATTTCTGCTTGCTGTGTGCTCCACAATCTCTGTGAGAGTAAGGGGAAGACCTTTATGGCGGGATGGGAGGCTGAGGCAAATCGCCTGGCTGCTGATTACGCGCAGCCAGACACCTGGGCGATCAGAAGAGCACACCAGGAAGCGCTGTGCATCAGAGAAGCTTTGAAAACCAATTTCATGACTGGCCAGGCTACAGTGTGAAATTTCTGTTTGTTTCTCCTTCATGAAAACCCGCCCCCTTTATTGACTCATTCTCTGTAAGGAACCCACCCTCCCCCTTTCCCCAGCTTGCTTTCAAAGGAAATAAAGTCACTATCATTTAAAAAACATTTATTCTTTATTAATTGATTATAAAAAGAGGGAGAGAACCCAGGTGGGGTTTGGGAGGAGGATCCGCGGGAAGGAAAAGGCCACTAAAAAAAGGTTAAAAAAATGACAGCCTTTTGCTTGGGCTGTCCACTGGGGTGGAATGGGAGGGTGTACGGAGCCCTCCTCCCCCGCGTTCTTACACGTCTGGGTGAGGAGGCTATGGAACATGGTGAGCGGGGAGGGGGGTTATACAGCAGCTGTAGCGGCACTCTGTTATTCTGCTGCCGTTCCTGAAGCTCCACCAGACGCTGCAGCATGTCTGTTTGCTCACGCAGCAGCCCCAGCGTTGCATCCTGCCTCCTCTGATCTTCCTGCCGCCACCTCTCATCTCGAGCGTCTCTCCTCTCCTCACGTTGGTCCCTCCTGTCCCACATTGGTCTCTCCTGTCCTCATGTTCACTGGCTTCTTTCCTATATTTTGAAACAGTGTCCTTCCACTCATTCAGATGAGCTCTTTCACTGCAGGTGGATTCCATGATTTCTGCGAACATCTCGTCTCGCGATTTCTTTTTCCGACACCTTATCTGAGAGCCTTCGGGATGGAGGAGGGAGGCTTGAAAAATTTGCAGCTGCTGGAGGGAGGGAAAAAAGGAGAGAATTTTTTAAAAAGATACATTTTGCAGAACAATGCTTATACTCTTTCACGGTGACCAACACTATTCACATTACATAGCACATGTGATTTCTGTGCAAGGTCGCATTTTGCCTCTTAATATTGAGCGCCTGTGGCTTTGCTGCTAGAGATCACAGACGCAGGTCCGGGCAACAGAATTCGGCTTGCATGTGGCCATGGTAAGCCATTGTCTTTTGGCTTCTGCACCCTCCTTTCCCACATACCAAGCAAAGCCCGTTGAGTGCTGCGGTTTTCTTGTTAACCTTCAGCAGCAGAAAATAAACTAACCCCCCTCCCCCAATCCAATTCTCTGGATGATCGCTTTACCCCTCCCCCCACCACGTGGCTGGTATCAGGGAACGCGAAAAGCTCTGGGCCAATTCCGCCCCCGCTCCCTCTGTGCTTGGCTAACTGCAGGGAAGGATTTCTTTTCAGCCACAGGCAAACAGCCCAGTAGGAACGGCCACCTCTGTCCCCTTAATTAAATTCCAGTATTTCAACCAGGTTACCATGAGCGATATCACTCTCCTGAGGATTACACAGCGAGATAAAGAACGGATGTTGCTTGAATGCCAACAAACACCGGGACCATACACTGCCAGGCTTTGTCATGCAATGATACCAGATTACTTGCTGCAAGCATGGCGTGGTCAAGTGTCCTACCATGGAGGACGGAATAAGGCTGCACTGCCCAGAAACCTTGTGGCAAGGCTTTTGGAGTATCTCCAGGAGAGCTTCATGGGGATGTCCCTGGAGGATTTCTGCTCCATCCCCAGACACGTTAACAGACTCTTCCAGTAGCTGTACTGGCCACGAATGCATCCTAAGTCCTCAGGGCAAAGTAATCATTAAAAAATGCTTGCTTTTAAAACAAGTTTTATATTTTAAAAGGTAAACTCACCTGAGGTCCCTTCCATGGGGTCATGGTCTTGGACACTGGCTTGGAAGGGTACTTCAGTCAGGCTGAGAAAAAGATCCTGGCTGTTGGGGAGAACGGAGTGCTGGATGCTCTCCGTAAGCTCGTCCTCCTCCTCCTCCTCTTCCCCGTCCGCAGAATCCTCAGGTGTAGCTGATGAGATTATCCCCGCCTCGGAATCCACGGTCAGAGGTGGGGTAGTGGTGGCGGCCTTCTAGAACTCCATGCAGCTCAGCATAGAAGCGGCATATCCACGGCTCTGACCCGGAGCGACCGTTTGCCTCCTTTGTTTTTTGATAGGCTTGTCTGAGCTCTTTGACTTTCACGTGGCACTGATCTGAGTCCCTATTGTGGCCTCTCTCCAGCATGCCCTTGGAGATTTTTTCAAAAGTTTTGGCATTTCATCTTTTCGAACGAAGTTCTGCTAGCACTGAATCCTCTCCCCCTACTGCAATCAGATCCAGTACCTCCTGTACAGTCCATGCTGGTGCTCTTTTTCGATTATCGGCCTACATGGTTACCTGTGCTGATGAGCTCTCTATGGTCACCTGTGCTCTCCACGCTGGGCAAACAGGAAATAAAATTCAAATGATCGCGGGGCTTTTCCTGTCTTCCTGGCCAGTGCATCCGAGTTCAGATTGCTGTCCAGAGCAGTCACAATGATGCACTGTGGGATAGCTCCCGGAGGCCAATACCATCGCACTGCGGCCACACTAACCCTAATTCGAAATGACAATATCGATTTCGGCGCGACTCCGCTCGTCGGGGTGGAGCACAGAAATTGATTTTAAGAGCCCTTTATTTCGTAATAAATGGCTTCGTTGTGTGGACGGGTTCAGGGTTAATTCGATTTAACGCTGCTAAATCCGAAGTAAAGTCATAGTGTAGACCAGGCCTTAGAGAGATCAACTAATATTAAAGACATTATTTACTCAGAGCCTTACAATATACTGCTAAAGAAGAAACAACCCTTAGGAGCACATATTAAACCTTAGTCTCATAAGTGGTCAAGTCATAATTTATTGATTATCAGCAATAAAAGGCACTTTTGTTTGCACTCTACAAAAAAGGGTGGTGATGGTGCTGGGAAGGATACAAGGTACTGTCAACTTCAGCGACACCTAAAATTACTATAACAAAGATTGGAAATGGGTAAGTTTTCCTTAGTCTGTTTACTTTGTGTAAATTCAGTGTCACTGTTTTTTCCTGTACAATCACGTGATTTCCCATTTGTTTGGGTCTTTCACATGAACAGGAGAAAAAAATTAAAATACAGAAAAGGGATTCTAAAGTAACAAAAAACAAGTAGACAGAGGCAGGTGTAGTTCCCTGAAACAACTTCTCCTTCTGAAATTAACTAAATTTCCAACTAGTGATCTAATTTCATGCTTATAAGGAATATAAAAATGAGATTATGCAATATTTGAAGAGAACATTAAAGAATTTCTAGACATTAGAAGGAAAGACACCCAGCTACACAATCAAGCCTTGATCCAGCATAGACTTATTCATGTGCTTAACTTTAATCATGTGAATAGTCCCACTTACTAATGCAAGTAAAGTTCAGTATGTACTTAGGTGTTTGCAAGATTGGCGCCTTCTTAGTCTTTGAAAAGGATATATCTATAAAGTTACTGGTTTGCAGTAGACTAGACAACATGTCAGAATTAGTACATTGCTGTCATGCCCACAAATTTATCTTGTTCTGCGACAGAATTGTAGAAATTGGTTACATTTAATAAAGTGTTGGCAGTCACAATGAAATTTATTTTAGATTAGTGATTATTCAGAGCTCTAAATAGCCACCCAATCCCCCACCACAATAATTCCAAAAACAATAGGCACTTTCAAGTTATTTGCCTATACTGCCATTTGAGAAATATGTTTACAGCCGAAGAGAGGCAGTATTGTCTAGCAGACAAGGCAATGAACTGGGAGTCAGAAGTCTAGGTTCTCCTTCTACCAGTGACTTACTGTATGACCTTGGACAAGTCACTTCATGTCTCTGTGCCTTCATTTCCCTTCTCATCTTTTGTTCAATTTAGATTTTTTTTTTTTTTTAATCTCTTTGTGGCCAGGACTGTCTCTTACTATATGTTTTTACAGTTCTTAAAATAATGAGGCCCTAATCTTCAAGAACTGTTACAATCGATCAAAATCAATCAATAAATCATTGGAAAGACTGATAAGATTAAAAAACATGTTTTATATTAAACTCTATGCCCTCATTCTTGTACAATGGCTACGCCTTGTATATTTATGCCATTATCATCCTGAATCCTGGAAAAAGTCTAGAATTCATGTGGATCTTTAACTGTCTCTGATATCTGAGCTATTACAGGATGCAAAAGATTTTTTCCTCCTGTACTGGTACTAAACAAGAACCTCCACAGAAGTATATGCTAGTCTATTTTAGTTACTTTATTTAAAAAAACTCATTCAGTTCCTGTCAGGCAGAAGTACAGAAGGCTAGGATAAGGTATATTTTATAGCTATGCAAATTTCATTTTATCTTTATACACACAAAACAAGAGGCAGCTTTTGCATCTTTTCAGCATGAAATGGGTAAATGATTGTGGGGGAGAGGGGGAGTAGGAAATAGAGGAAGCCTCTGAAAGCCCTAAATTCACATGCACAGAACAAGGCAAGAAGAATTTTAAGTTAAACTCAAGAATGATAAATATTGTAGAAAGTGCAAAGAACACAATACTTTCATCTGATAAACTGTCAAGACTACGTTAGCACATTCTTGGATAAACATTACCAGCACCAATCTGAATGTTATTTTCCATTGTAAAATATACCTTTTATGCCTTATAGCTCTAATTTATCCAAAATATAAACATTCACCTTAACTTAGTTAATGCTTGATTCCTAAATACCAACTTAAAAAACATCAAACAATTTTATTTCTGGGACAATAAACAGACACACTTCAGTGTAATTGTCTGTCCTAATATAAACCTTGAAATTGCTTTATATAAACCTTTAGACACCTTACAAGTGGGTTATTAGTACCTCCTGATTTCTTCCATTTAGAGTTATCACTAATTGTACACACAAATGCTGCACACTAATGATGTGTGTGCAAGTATCAGATAATAGAATATATATAAAACACAACCATTGTCCTGGATAACAGGTAAGATTTCCCTTAATATTATCAACACTACAGGAATCCTTATTAAGCTAATGGAAGGACAAGCACAGTGAAATCTTACTGTAAAACACCTACTATTGCTGTTACTCAATTCCCAATATTTTTCAAACAATCCAATTAAACACAAACACCTTTAAAGTCAGCTGAACACCATGCTATTAAATTCATTGCTTACGAAAAATAAATACCAGTACTTTGAAATGCAAAGACATTTAATTACATCAACTTTAAAAAGGTACAATCTATACAATTTTCTGTGTGTAGTTATACACAGCATACATATGAAAGGTTTTCTTATGGTATAGCTATAGTCTCACAATGACTATTCACTACTACATTTTGGAAGAGTCTAAAAATGGATAACACGCTCCCAAAAAATTGACAAAGCTTCCTAAGGTCTAGTTTAATAATCATCTGAGCTTCCCATTCCTTTTGTAGTACTATTTACCATTTGTGAAGATTCACAGTGCTGCAATTAGTACTGAAAACACAAAAGACCAAATCAAATATCTAGCTGAGTGTTTGCCATACTGTTTTTTCTAGCTCCCTGGAGAATTTCTTTGTTCATTTTAAACATGAGACTCTAAAAACATCCAACTCTACTTGGGGAGCACAGGAACGTTTCAGACTTTCCAATGCTCTGGGTGTCTCTGAGCCTTAGACTGTCAGATGCCCGGACTGGACGACAGGGGATGGATCACCACAAGTGCCCTGTTCCGATCATTCCCTCTGAACCACCTGGTATTGGCCACTGTCAGAAGACAGGAGCGGACACTGGCCTAGCCTGACCATTGGTCTGACCCAGTATGGCCGTTCTTATGTGCTTCAGTCCATCCAAGTCAGCCGCTGTCCAGGCTGAGGATCCACCCCCGATGAAAACACAGCAGCCCTCAGCGCCAATATTTCAGCACTTTCCATGCAAGCAACTGACTAGGTCTATTTAAACGGGATCCCGGGGGCGAGTGCAAAACTTGCAGGGCCTGGCCGGAATTTGACACACACTTTCCACTGGGAAAGGGGGAGGGGAGCGAGAGTGGCCGCATAGCCGGCTCCCGTCCCCCTCGGAGGGGCAGCAAGCGGGGAACGGAGGGGTCAGTTACTCACTGGTTAGTCGGGGGCGCGGTGAGCGGGATGGCCACCTCCTCCTCTTCGTACTCCGGCCCGTCCAGCGAGTCTCCTTCATCCACGGTGCCCAGCCCCCCTACCAGCGGCAGCGGCGGGGGCGGCAGCGGAGGGAAGCCCCCAGGGGCCGGACCTCCTGTTGGGCCGGGTTCCTGCGGGGCAAGCGCCCCCCTGGGCATCTCCTGCTCCAGCCCGGCGGCCACCGCGCCGCCTGCCGCCGCCGGAGGGGCAGGCCCCGAGCCCCGGGCCAGGAGTCCCAGCGCCGGGCACAAAGGGGGGCCGGCGCCCGGGCTACCCGCGCCGGAGCCCTGCGGCCCCTTGCCCCGGCACAGGGCAGGGCAATGCCCCGGCTCCCCGGCGGCGCTCGCCGAGCCGCCCTCCTCGCCTGGAGCTTCGGCCGCCATCATGGTGAGCCTCGCCCCCTCCGCACGCCGGGGAGGAGGCGACCGAGGGGCCGAGACCCCCCGCCCCGCCCCAGCGGGGAGCGGAGCCGGGACTGGGACAAGCGAACTTCCCCAGCGGCGGCGGCTACGAACAATACCCGGCTGGGCGGGGGCTGGATTCAGGGCAGCGCGGCAGGGCCACGGCGCGGCTGCCTCATCCCCCTGCGGCCGGGACGGGAGCGGCTCCCGCGGAGACTCACCCCGCCCGCAGCGAGCGCAGCTTCGGAACGGGCACGGGCCAGGCTGGGCGGGGTGGGGGGGGGGAAGGCAGGGAGACTAGCGAGCGGCTCCCTTCACATTGCGCATGCGCGCCAGGGCCGCCCGCGAGGGGCTGGCTGAGCGCATGCGCGAGGGGCGCGCTAAGCTCCTGTGGTTCCGGCCGGCCCTGAGTCAGGGAGCAAGGTAAAAGCTGGATTCACCTGGAGCCTTGCAGGGACCGCGCATGGGGGAAAAGAAAGAGCTGGCGCTACCTGGAGCATGATGATTTTTGGCCCCCGGGTTACAACGTCAAAGGAGAGGACAAACCGAGCCGAGTCTACTGCACCCGACACATCCTGACCGTTTTGTTTCCAGACCACCAAGTTCTACTGCTTAAATAAAGAATATATGGAGCCATGAATCTCACCAGTGCGGCTCTGATGCACTCCAGTGCAACAGCGCCTCTAAAAAACAGTGCTAGGGCTTGGATCTTGTTAGATTCACTTGCCAGATGTGTGCTTTTGCATCGCTGTTGCACCAGCATACTGGGATCCGGTTTAGTCTAGGGAACTAAAAAAAGCTGCAGATGCACCATGTAAAACTGGGCGGCCAAACCTTAACCAGATATAACAGGATCCTGGAATCCAGTCAGAGTTTTCTTCTACAGCTTTCTTGTATTAGGATGTGTTGGGGTACAAATTTTGTTTGGTTTTGATTTGGTTTAGTTTTTATTTTCTTTGTGGAATAGTAGAACCAACTTGTTTTCTATTTTGATGGTACTGTTTCTGAGTTTGTGGCCTAAATTTGGCTGGATCTGACAGGAATCAGATCCAGGTTCTTGCAGTGGTGTTACTTTGGTATCCAGCTTTTTTTGTGCACTAGAACCTGCTAGACCTTAGTCCTTATTCCATTTTTTTCTAATATCTCTTAAGCATGGGAGGAGCACTGCACTTTCTATTTCTATACTGTCATGTCCATTCCTGTGTCTCTGAGCCATGCTCTGCAGAGCAGGGATTAGAGTGCTGATCAGAAGCATTTAAAGACTAAAGAACCTGCGTGGTGGTGTAGAACCTACTATATAAAACTGTTGTTGCTTATGTAGGATGATGGATGGAGATGCAGAATCATATACCCAAGCTAAAGAAGTGTTTGATTGGAATTGCATGCCTACAGAACAATAACAGTCTATATGTTCTATGGAGAAATCTACCCTTGCTAATTCACCTATCTTTTTTTTCTTCAAAATGTCATAAAAGTATGCAGATGATATTCCCACAGTAACAATAAAACACAACATACAAAAACCAGATACTATATATTTGTTTGGCTATTATGACCTAAACAGTGCAATGTTTTAAGAGTTGCATGAACAACTCATTTTATTATTAACAATAATTTATTTCTGTGTACATTTATGAAAATGTATCCTTTTCTATTATTATGGTCCTGACCCTCAAGCATTTATGCTTACTCTTAACGTCATGCCTATTAGTTGTTCCATTGACTTCAAGGGGACTAGTCACATGTATTAAGTTAAACACATATGTAAGTACTTACATGAACTGGACCTATGTGGCTAACATTGCCAGACAAAATAACCTTTTGACTTGCAAAATTAAAATAGCTGGCAAATAATAACATTTTGCCTCTTTGTCTCTACTTTTTTCTCTAGGCTGTTATGACTTTGTACATTCTCTTATTTGTTTATACTGGTATGTCTCAAATGTTCTCGTAAGGCATTTAAATATTCGGGTTTTCAGAGCTTTGCCCTCCCCAAAAGTATTACGTTAATTTTTCCTGAGGCCAGCAAAACAAATATCTGTTCATACCCCTACTTCTACAGTTTTCCAGCCCACATCTTTTTATCTGCTGAACTGAAGTTTCATACCTTGCCTTCTATATACAAAATTCTGCTCATAGTTACACTACTAAAATCAATGTAGTTACTCTGAATTCGTGCCAGCATCAATGAAAACAAAATTTGTCCTGAATTTAAAGCAGGGGTCGGCAGCCTTTTAGAAGTGGTGTGCCGAGTCTTCATTTATTCACTCTAATTTAAGGTTTTGTGTGCCAGTAATACATTTTAACATTTTTAGAAGGTCTCTTTCTATAAGTCTATAATATATAACTAAACTGTTGTATGTAAAGTAAATAAGGTTTTAAAAATGTTTAAGAAGCTTCATTTAAAATTAAATTAAAATGCAGAGCCCCCTGCACTGGTGGCCAGGGCCCAGGCAGTGTGAGTGCCACTGAAACTCAGCTCACGTGCCGCCTTTGGCGCTCATGCCATAGGTTGCCTACCCCAGTTTAAAGGATTATAACACATGTATACACTGCTGTGGTTCTGTTTCAAAAATTGCAGCCTCGGTGGCAATATTTTACACATCTGATTTCCACAGACACGTTTCATTAATAAACATGCAATTTCAAATACTCTTGAGTTGACTGTCTCTGTGAGCTTCTGTTTACTATTGTTTATTTTTCCTCACAGATTTTCAAATAAAATGATTTTAACACACTGTTGTTGCCTTTGTAGGAGTGATAAACACATTAATGCAACATAAATATTTACAGGATTCCTTTCTTTGGGACAATGGTTTCTAATACACCTCTATCCCGATATAACGCGACTCGATATAACACGAATTTGAATATAACGCAGTAAAGCAGTGCTCCAGGGGGGCGGGGCTGCTCACTTCAGCAGATCAAAGCAAGTTCGATATAACGCAGTTTCACCTATAACGCGGTAAGATTTTTTGGCTCCCGAGGACAGCGTTATATCGGGGTAGAGGTGTACTACATAAGGCCAGAGTTGCACCTACAGGGTCTGCAATGGCAGCTGAGCTGAGGATTCACCCCAGGGGAGAACAGAGGGCAGCTACAGCATTCCTTCATGGGTTTTGGAGGGGAAGGCAGCTATGTATTAGGCCAGGTCTCCACAAGAGGTGAGACGCTGTCTATGAGATTTGTTAAATAGGTGCATCTCAGAAACTGCCAATTCTGCCCTCTCAAGGCCAGACCTATATGTCTGATAGGTTGTGTTAGCTGTCCCAGCTCCTTTGGCAAAGCAAGGATTGAAGTTGGCTTGCACCACTGTGCTGCTGTTCCAGGTGGACTTTCCACCAATTGTATCTTGGGTTCTATTACACAAACTTTCACAGGGACAGACAGAGGCACTATTTGTATTAATGTATTTGGACCAAAAAAGAGGTGGACCCATATATGCTTGATGCCTGCCCGATGTTTACAAAAAATGCTTTTTTACTCAATATCTTGGACAAAATTATGTTGGGACCATTCAGCCCCCCCCCTCCTAGTGGTGTTATGGATGAAGAAAATTAGTTGATGAGTAAGTTAGACCTGCCCTGGGGTTAGTTTCCTGTAACATGTGTACTATTTTTCAGGGAGGGGGGGAACCTGTGGAATAACACACAGTTTTTTCAGTAATGGCTAGTGGGTCCAATGTACTCTAAACTTGGTCATACTGAAATTTCACATCACAGATAAAGTGGAAATTTTCTATTATTCCAGTTTCAATATGTTTTAGCTATATCTAGTCATATCTGACATGTTTTAGTTGTATTTGGTCAATCTGTGGGAAGGAGCAAAACATTTTTTATATTGAGCATGAATGTGTATCCCATATAAAGTATATTTGGCACACTTATTAATGCTCCTATTACTGGCCTCCATTATGAATCTTTTTAAATTATGTAAACATGATTAAAAAGTAAGCATTCCCACTCGGTAACTGGCAGTTCTCTTCCTCCCTTTAACAGACTCGGAACTCCTGTCACAGAGTCTGCAACACCCCTACATTCCGAATGATATTATTCACTCTCAAGCTTCTCTCAGACCCTAGAGTTTCAACACCCAGAAAGAGCAGGAACAAGAGAATTTTCAGTCCTGCTGCAGGGCTGTGATGTCCATGCATTAGGAAAATGAGTATTCCTTTGGTATTCAGTCTGTAGCCAAGTGAGGAAAGAGAAAACCACTTTCCTAAAACATGGACTTCGCAATTTTGCTAGTCCAAACAAGGAATGTGGGACTCTAAACCTCTTTTTTATAGACTTGCATTGTACATAGCAAATCCTTCTCCCCCAGGGACATACTGAAATCACATTTTGACACACAATCTTGGCTTGACAATTCTGAGTCTGAAATCTCTAGGCTAATTATTCAAGATGGAGGGTTCAAAACTCTCCCCTTCTTACAAACCTTCTTTACTTGACTTCAGTGGGATTAGGATTTAACCCAATGTATCTATTTTTTTCCATTTACATGGAACTATCATTTGTGACTTTTCTGAAACATCCCATTCTTGCCTTTGGTTGACATTCCTTCTGCTACACCTACTATTTGTTCATCTTGACAGATTTTTTGTTCAAAGCTTACTTGGCTAAAGTTTCTTTGAGAACTGTTTTTGCTAGGTGTAGAATTTCTGTGACTTATCAATTAAACCATGTTCATATCTTAACAATGTAATCAAACCTGACTTAGAAAGAGGAATTATTTGCCTCTAAGCTTATTTGCATCTTCTTCGTTTTAATGTAAAATATTTATAGTAATGTACATGTCATTACATTTAATCACGCCCCACATTACCATTACAATTTTAAAACACTGAATATTTGTAGGAGGTTTTTTGTTCTGCTACAGTTCTACTTGTAATCCATTTATTGTCCTCCAGAGACTCTAAATGATTGTTGGCACATGACTGTCCATGCATAATGTAGAATGTTTGAATAGTCAACTCAGGTAGTGTAAAAATACAGTATATCAGAAAATGAATTCTTCATGGGAAGCTATTTTAAGCTACAATATTTCATTCTCTCAGGTCTTTTAAATATGTAATGTAAATACAACAAAGCAGGCAGTCATTCTTACCATATCCAGGCTAAGTGCCTTAGCAATTTATCTGTGAAGGACTACACAGTTGAAAATGTATGCAGCATAACAGAGTGCAAAAAGATATAGCCATACTGTGTTAAAATGCCACAATTTCTGAATAAAGTAAGTGCAATAAGTGACTTTCTGTGTATTCTAGTTACTGTGGCCACATCAATGAGCTAAGCAGCTTTGAATACCACCAGTAGAAAAGTACTCCATATCTTCTGTATGTTACTTAGAAAACACACAACCAATTAATGACCACACTACAGCTTTTTCCACTTCAGATGATTGCAGGTTGCAAAAGCCTCAAGGGTAGGTTTAGACACCTACCTTGTGTAAGTTTTAAGTGTGATGTAGATGAAAGGAGCTAAACGATAGAGGAGAGAGAAGTTTCATTATCAGTCACAAAGGTGATATTCTATTATCTCAGTGCACAGGAGGTGACAGGAGAATGCTTCTTTTCAAATAATACTGCATGGCAGCTGTGACTGTCTCTAATGAATGTTTTACTTGAAATAGAGCAGAAAGTGGAAAGGCTTAAATGGGCAAGATACCAAGAAAACAGACTAACCAGGCAGATGGTGTATTTTTCGCAGAGAATTTTTTTTGTGAAAGAGTCATAGAAGCAAACTGAAAACAAAGGCACATTTATGAACATTTATTTTACTTACTTTTGAAAAGAACATTTGCTCTTTCTTTTCATCATCATACAATTGTTCAAATACCTATATTTTTACTCATGATCTATCTGACAGGTTGATTAAGGATCTTTGGTACATAAGAGGTCTATTTTTCGTTATGCACCACAAATGTTTTTCTCTCATTACAAACCTGCTCATGTTTCCGTTAAAGTCAATGTCAAAACTGCCATTGATTTCAGTGGTGCATGTTCAAACCTTAGAGGAATACCCAGTGAGACTTATTCCAAAATCCTTTAATTTGCCTTCTTTTTCATCCCATTCTAGAGAGTTTTGGCTAGGATAGGATAGGCTTAGTATATGTCTGGCTGGCAGACTTCATCATATGATCATTACACCTGTTTAGAGATAAAAAAAGACCTCTCTGTTCATAAAGTTCATCCTTTGCAAGAGCAGAATAGATACACCAGATATGGAGACCACAATAGGTCCACTTGCACTGAAATATTCCATTTATGGACATTTTGCACATTTTTGTTATTTGTTTTGAGCCAAACTGTTTTTGCATTCATGAATTATTTTTCATCAGGTGAAAAAAATGATGATGAATGGGCCACTGTCATCCACTTCTATCTGAAAACATTAATTGTAAGAAAAACATTTTTTTTAACTTTCTGCATTTGACAGCACTTTATCTATAATCACTTTCCCTGTATAGTCAATTGTAGACTGCTCCTATAGAGATTTGCACTTGTGAATGACATTAGACTAGTGGTTCTCAACCTGTGGCTCGTGAGCCGCTTACGGCCCAATAGCACACAGCTGCTGCCCATGTGACATCCTTGGGGCCATACAGGTAGTATTGGATGCAGCCCACAATGGTAAATAGGTTGAGAACCACTGCATTAGACCTATGCATAGTCCCATTGATTTGAGTGGTACTACACATGGGCATAGATATACATGCGCATAAATCTGTGCAGTATTAGGCCCTTAGCTGGTCAGTTTGACTGAGGTTTTTAAAGGTAATTAAGTGTTGCAATGTTGAGTGCAGCAACACCTAAAGACCTTTAAAAATCTGGGCCTTTTCATTTAGGTTTGCATGGTGCTTCTACAGCAGGAAGGAGAGAAACAAATAAACACCAAACCCAAGAAAATATTATTGTACTTACACAACATCCCTTGGGGTAAATAGAGACTTGAAGTTAGAATCACAAAGGATCATTTTAATCTTAGTTTGAAAGACTAGCTTTCAATTATTTCAATGTATATCAATTTTTCATAATATTTAATCTGAAGCTGTTAACCGAATAGTTTTAGTTAAGCTATTAAAATTAAAGAAAATGATATATCAATTTTAAGATCTTATCTTCATGGAAAAATAGAATAGTAGTTGTTAGCTGTAATAACTCTTGAATATCTTGGTTCTTCTAAAGCAGTGGTGGGCAATCCGCTGACAGGCCGCGAGACAGTTTGTTTACATTGACTGTCCACAGGCACAGCCGCCCGCAACTCCCAGTGGGCAAGAACGGCGAACTGTGGTGACTGGGAGCTGCGGGTGGCCATGCCTGCAGACGGTCAATGTCTGCAAAATGTCTTGCGGCCCGCCAGCGGATTACCCAGATGGGCTGCCTGTGGCTCATGGGCTTCAGGTTGCCCACCACTGTTCTAAAGGGATCAAGTAAATCTTTTGATTAAATTTCTGGCAGACACAACTGTCAAGTGTGCATGTAGATAAAACTATACATAGATCCTCTAACAATCAATGTCATAATAACTCATATTCAGGTGGAGTAATATTCGAAATTGATCATGGCAACTGGTATTCACAGCCAATGGAACAGCACAAGAGTTTATAACAAAGAATAATATCTATATGTTGGTTTTCCTGAGGAATATTTGTTTAATAGAGCTAGTTTAAAAAAAAAAAAAAAGTAAATTTTGTTGTGGGAATTATGACCTGCTTGAAAAGTTGGACATTTTTTATGAAAATCTTCATAAAAAGTTTTTGGGTTTTTTCCTCAGAAAATTAATTTTTTGATGAAAATTTTCATTGAAAACTCAAAATTAAGAAAATTTTATCTAGTTCTGTTGTTCAAATATTGGAAGTTAAATATAATTTCATGCAACAGATCTTATGAATCAATTTTAGCTCCGGTGTAAATGAGCCTAACTTTGTTGATGTCAGGGCTGAATTTAGCCCTTTAAGTAATTTTTAAATATGACCAGCCAGGATATGACAGCAAAATTTTCATGGGTACCCATTGAATACACAAAAACTGTATGTGCATGTTGTCAGGATTCAGGGCTGCAGCATAGCCAGTCGGGGTGCTGGAACAATTTTTATAGTGGGGGTGCAGCTGATGGAAACCATGGAAACTATGTATGTAGCATTTGTTATTACTACTTCAAGCCAGGGGGTGTGGCAGCACTCCCAGCAGCCCTAGTTCCAGCACCACTGGAGCCAATCTCCAGGCCACCTAATGAGCGCAGCCAGCCTGTAGTAGGCTGCCTGATTGGCTTTGCTGCCTGTTTGGTTGGAAGAATTAGCAGACCAGCTCTTAAGCCTAGCAGCAGCAGTAGCTGCTTCGTGATTGTGACTTCATGACTGTGACAGTGATAATGCCTGTTTCCAGTTATGCTCCTGCCTTTGACCCAGCTTTGCCTCACTTCAGGTAACCTGGTTCTTACCCTTGTCTCTTATTCCTGACCTCTGATTTTGACTTGGACCCTCTTCTCTAGCATGTGGCCTCCAACTCCTGATTCTAACTCTGACTCTTGGCTACTGACTCCTGCTCTGACCATTAGGCATGACTGCCCACATTCTGGTAATGTGACATTAGCAACTGGGCATTTGGGTTTGGAAAATGGGTACCTGTTTCTAAATTCACATTTGCATATCCAGTTAACCATTTAGCATGGTTAACTGTTTCCCTATAGGTATATATATTTTTTGTACATGCAACTGGTTTCTTTGACTATTATATTGGCATAGGTTAGGTGGCAAGTTTGGTGCCTCAGGATCAGTTTCATGTATCTGCTTCAACCTGAGATCAATTTGTCAGCCACAAAGTGACTCTGAATGAAAAAGGGTAGAAAAGTATTATTCAGATAGCACAATGAGATTAATTTATAACAATGTTGGCGTGCAGAAGGCAGGGATCTAGATATGCATTAATTAAACCACAACACATTGGACTTCATGCAGGAATTGCTGGATGAAATTTATGGCCAGGGTTATGCAGGAGGTCAGACTAGATGATCACAATGATCCCTTATGGCCCTAAAATGTATGGATATCAATTTCCTTATTTCTGTTATATTTTCTATTTATAACTATTTCTGGTTTCAACTACTGTTTGATTTTTGGGGGAACAAGTCTTTGCTTTTGTATGAAGGATTTACCTATATGCCAATTGTGATGCTATTAAATGAAATCACTTCCATTGTTATGACAATAAGCTCAAGAACATGGACTCCAGTAATCCAGATATTTGCTCTGTGGTATGCTCTCACCAGTGTGACCTTTAATTAAAAAAAAAAAAAAAAAAGACAATTATATAAGGACCATTTTGGAGTTTAGCAAATTGTGGAGCAGATTCTAACAAGTACTATAATGAAACCAACCCTCAGTCTACCCATCCACCCACTCATTTCTCTCTTAGAAACAGATTGTTGAAGAACAAATGGCAATAGTGAAATTGGTGCTGAAGATATTTAGTTTAAAAGGTGCAGAAGTCTGCTATATATGCTCCAACACAACATTCTCGCTGATTAGGAAGATGAGATATTCAGATATACCAGATGCCATACATCAGATGCTATGTAGAAAATTCTTTTAACCGCAGTTAGTTATATCACATTTAAAAATAAAGTTAATTATATTTGACATTTAAATTCTAACTTCCAAGCACAGTTTGTATTTGACTTTTGACAATTCAATTATGGCCCAGCTGGCTCCTGATAAGAGGGCTGGGGCCAAGAGCTGAAGGAGTCTTACTCTAGCCCTGGAGTGGAAAGGGCTAGCTGCCTGGGAGTAAGGTACCTGAAGCGGAGCAGTGCTCGGGAAGGGTAAAGGGAGCTGGGGAGTTCCAGACTGGTAAACCCCAGGCTGCAGGTCTTGTTGAAGGCCTATGAAGGTACTGGGGCTGCAGAGGGGCAGCCTGGAGATAAGCAAAGGCAGCAGATTCTACTCCCTTACCAATGAGTAGCCATTATAAACTGCAGTATGCCCCAGGGAAAGGGGGCTAGATGATGATTGGCAGTAGCCAATGAGGCAAAGTGGTCTTAGAGGGGAGACCCAGAGCATGGGGGCACTGGTGGGGCAGCACCCCAAGTATGGGGCACCAGGATCTGGGAGGGACATGGGGCCTGAGGCAGGCAAGAAGCAGAGGGTGCTCTGAAGCTGAAGAGCTAATTCCCAAGATGACCAGCAGGAGGTGCCGTGCTGGTGAGTGTGCAGTCTGCTACAAGTCAGCATCACCTTAAGGAAATAAACTCAGGCTGGTTAACCTCACCTAAAGACTAAGCACAGCTTCTTATAGTGATGGGACTGGCAGCAGAGATGTGAGCCTGTGCCAGGAATCAGGGCCTGCAACAGAGCTAATCTCTATACAGTTTCATCAGTGTAGTTGGCCTGCAGCAGGCTGCCTGATTGGCTCCCCCACCTGATTGGCTAGAGGGGCTGGCAGGCCAATTCTTAAGCCAGCAGAAGCTCACTGGCTGTTAGAAGCTCATGCCCACCACTATGTCTGCTCCTGTGTTACCTTGTTCCTATTGCTCCTGTCTTATACCCAACCTTGCCTCTATCCTCCCCTGCTTCAAACCCTTTGCCTGCTACCTGGCTAGTTCCAGTTCCTGACCTCCAGCTTGATCCTTGGCTCTACCTTCTGACTACCAACTCCAGCTCTGATTCTAGTCCTTGGTTCCTGATGCCTGCTCTGACCACTAGGATAGGCTGTCCTGGTCATGATCAGCTGAGAGGCTGATACTTCTGTTTCTAGCTTCCTGTAAGGGATGGAGAGAGTCTGAGGTCATGTCACCATCCACCTCTGCAGATACAAACAGAGCTGTCCCCTCACCCTGTCAAAGGACTGTGGCATATCTGCTGTCTCTATAAGTTCCATCAGGGACAGGCTGTGTGTTGCCACACCACCTATATAAACAGCTTTACCTTACAGGAACAATTTAGTGCTTGAAGTTAAAGCAGAAGCAAGCTGTGGTGTTTTAAAAGATAAAGTTGGAGAAACATGTTTGTACATCACATGCAATAAAGGGCACCAGCCTTTCATAAAAAAACATTTTCACCAGGTGAAAATAACTTGGTTCAATTATAACATAAATGCTGATATAACTATAGGCTCGCTTTCTAATTTCCAAGATTTAAAAGCCACCCTAGACAAGTAGAGTACTCAGACTCTGTTCAATAGAATGATAGGGAAACTAAGGTATCAGTTCCAAGAACCCATTCCCTACAATATTCCAAGGCAAAGCTGAACAGGGAGTCCACTATTTGTAGTTCAAACATAATCCAGTCATCAGAGCTCTTCCCATTGTATATAGAAACTTCCTGAACAATAACTCATAATGCAGCACTCTCATCTGTTTCTTAGGAGTACAAATAAAGAAGAGGACAATATTCAATTCTTTCCCACTGGTCTCTATTTCCACAGGCGGCCTATTGGAGACAGGAAAACATTTATACTGACATAGGACCATTAAAAACACAGTACAATACATACACCTCTACCCCGGTATAACACGACCTGATACAACACGAATTCTGATATAACGCAGTAAAGCAGTGCTCCGGGGGGGTTGGAGGGGACTGCACACTTCGGCGGATCAAAGCAAGTTCAATGTAACACGGTTTCACCTATAATGCGGTACGATTTTTTTGGCTACCGAGGACAGCGTTCTATCGCGGTAGAGGTGTATTTAAAATTGTCTATTATAGAAGGATCATGAGATTCCTCATAACTTTGAATTCTGTAGCTCAGGTCATTAAATGAGCATGAATGAAAGCAGTCTTTGTCAGCATACAGTGTTTCTCAAATGCTAACCAACAACACAAATATTTTAAACTAATTCTAGGGTCTGAAATAATCAAAAGCTAATATAAGAGGAACATGCTTAACATCAACTTTGGAAAGCTGCCTGGAAGTTATTTACTAAGAGACAAAATAACTGTATACAAGTATGCATTTTCTCCATCACTGTTCAGTCAAATATGCTGCACACTTTTTGTGTGACATTCCCCTCTGGTGGTATCTGGACTGGTGATCTGCTAGGTCACTCCAATCCTTGACTCTGTGAGCCTGCTCTGCTATAAGAACCCCCACTCCCGGGATGTTCATGCACAGCCTCTGGCATGTAAGCAGCTACCGCTGCTTGGACTGTGCAACCGAATGACACTAACCAATATCTCTGGTCCCAGACATAACCCTAGGAACCTCCATCTTGTAGTGTCCAGTTATGCCCACTGGACGCTGCAAGCTTATGAGTTTTCAATTTAACAAAGAAAGTGACAAGCTTCAAACCGGACACACTGCTTCAGGTAGAAGAAACAAACAAATTTATTAACTACAAAGAGAGATTTTAAGTGATTATAAGTCAAAGCATAACAAGTTGGATTTGGTCAAATGAAATAAAAACAAAACACATTCTAAGCTGATCTTAACACTTTCAATGCCCTTACAAACTTAGATGTTGCCAACCACAGGTTGGCTGGTTGCTCTTCAGCCAGGCTCTCCTTTTTGATCAGTGCTTCAGTCCGTGGTGGTGGTGGTGGTGGTTGTGTCCATAGATGTGGGTGGAAGAGAGAGAGAGAGAGCATGGCAAACATCTCTCCCTTTTATCATGTTCTTTCTTCCCTCTTGGCTTTGCCCCCCCTCCCCTTTAGGGTCAGATGAGCATTACCTCATCGTAGTCCGAAATTGACCAAAGGAAAGGGGTGACTCACTCGAGAATCCAACAGAACCTTTGTTGCTGCCTAGGCCAGTGTCCTTTGTTCCTGTGAGGCTGGGCTGGGTTTGTCCCATACATACCTTGATGAGGCGTGAACTGCCCCTCTGCTCTTGGAGAGTTTTGCCTGAGCCTGCTTTAAGCCATGAGGACACATTTTCAGCCTCATAACTATATACATGAAATTACAACCTATAACATTACTATAACAACAATGCTCAGTGCACCATGAGCCTTCTGAAGACACCTAACATGACAAACTTTTCATTGGATACCACACAATCAGATTATAAGGATGAACATGGGGGGTGTAGGGTACCCCAAGGTACAGAGCATCACAACATTACTTCAATGTCTATGACCTAGGGAAAAAATTCCCACAGTATAATGGGAGCAGAATGATGCGCATGCTGTATCAGTCAAAGCTGGTATGAGAATATCTTTTTCAGATCATATAATACCTATTCAGAAAGCAGATAAGGGACAAATTTTGTTCTCTGCAGTGTTTGTATAATTCCATCTATTTTTAAAGGATGTGAAAGCAGAATTAAGCAAATTTGTGAATGCTGAATAATTTAACTTTCAAGGTGACTTCATCACATTTATACTCTGTTCCCTTAGGTGGATTCTGGTCATTACAAGAGCTGGTTGGAGAAATATCTACAGAACCATCTTCTGTCCTGTCCTGTCTTTTTCAGAACAAAATGCTTTGACTTTTTGTTTTGAAATTACTTTTCATTTTGAATGTTTTTATTTTCTAATATATTAAAATCAAAATGAAATATTTCACTCAAATGAAAAACAAACATTTGTGTTAGTTTTCTTTTGCAGATAATTTCAAAATTTGGGGGTTTCATTTTTATGTGGAGTGAAGCCAGATTTTGTAATCTCAGAATCCTTCACAAAATAGAATTTCTGTCCTCTGCTGAGCTCTAGTCAATTTAAACAAATGTGAAATAATGGGCCTGGCTTTAATAAGATAGTCATACAATTGTGCATGCAAATGAGTTCTAACTTCTGTGCATAAATTGGGTAAATACATGCATAAATGACTAGATTTTTGTGCACACATCCAATTGACTTACATTTCCATAGAAACAAAAAACAGAAGATTGAGGCAGAGGATTGGAACAGTCCAGACTGTTGTAGGGTTACCATATTTCTATAAGCAAAAAAGAGGACACCCGCTCTAGCCCCGCCCCTGTACCACCCCCATCCACTTTGCCCCCCTCAGAACTCCCAACCTCCCACCCCGCTCCTTGTCCCCTGACTGTCCCCTCCTGGGACCCCCTGCCACTAACTGCCCCCTAGGACCTCACCGCTTATCTAAGCCCCCCTGCTTCTTTTCCCCTGACTGCCCCCTCCTGAGAATGCCCTACGACCCCAGCTGTCCCCTGACTGCCCTGACCCTTATCCACACTCCCACCTCATATTCACACCCCTGCCCCCAGACAGACCCCTGGGGACTCCCATGCCCTATCCAACTGCTCCCTGCCCCCGACAGGACCCCCAGAACTCCTGACCCATCCAACCCCCTCTGCTACCTGCCTGCCTCGACCCCTCTCCACAACTCTGCCCCCTGACAGCCCCCCCAGACCCATCTAACCCCCCCCTGCTCCCTGTCCCTGACTGTCCCAACCCCTCTCTACACCCCTGCCCCCTGACCAGGGCCAGCTTTAAAGAGCCGGGGTTGCGGGGCTTGGGGCCGGGCCGGGGGTGCTAGGGCCCGGGCTGGATCCGGGCCGGGGGTGCTGGGGCCTGAGCTGGGCCGGAGCCGCTGGGGCAGCCGGGCGCCGCTCGGCCGGGGCTGCGCCTCCCCGGAGCTCTCCTCCTCGCGCTCCCCCGCCCCAGCTTACCTGCTGCTGCCTCCCGCCTGCCCCTGCTTCTTTTCAGACTTCCCGCAAAGATCTGATTGGCGGGAAGCAGGGGAGGGGGAGGAGCAGGTGGGTGGAGCGTTCAGGGGAGGGGAGGAGGGGGAAGACAGCTGCGGGCCGGACAGTGTGGTAAGGCTGCAGGGGATGGGGGGAGCTGGGAAGGGGCTTTGGCTGCCGAGCGGCACTTGGCCGCTGCTTTTCTATCTATAAATAGCCGACCGGGGGGAAATCCCAGACATTTTTAGATTTTTAAAAATCCCCCCCCCCCAGACGGCTATTTATAGACCGAAAAGCCGGACATGTCCGGAGAAAGCCGGACATATGGTAGCCCTAGACTGTTGTATATGCTAAAATACAAGCAAATGCTTGAATCTGTGTCTCAAAGGTTCAAGTTAATATGGGCATGTCCTATTATAATCTTCACTTCATACACTGAAAATTAGATTTCTTGCTTCTTATAAAAGGCTAGCACCTGTGTGGATTTAAGAAACAGTCACCAAAGTTGCATATACTAACACATCATGCAAATATAGTCTTTCATACACTTCTGGATGAGTGACTGTGGTAGCAGTGAAGGAGTAGGGATCTCCTTTTCTTTATTTATAGGTTATTCTGTAGCTCTTCCCACCATAAAATCTGATCCCCCTCACATGAATTAATGCATATCCCTTTGAGGTGGGAAAGTATTGTTAGCATAATTTTACAGATGGAGACACATCTGAGGAACAAAGAATCTTTGAAGTAAATGGGAATCTTTCCATTAACTTCAATGCAGTTTGGATCAGGCCATAAGTGACATGCCAAAGGTCATATAGTAAATCTGTGCTGGAGTCAGGAACGTAATCCAGATCTCTAAAGTCTTGGTTTCTTATCTACAGGACTGTCTCATGTCTGAGAACTTCTGAGCCTTTTTCTGCTTTTCTTTTGGTTATTGTCAAGACAAACTGCAAGAGGAATCTAAAACCATATACATTGTGGGTGGGGGTAATTTAAGGTAATATATAAACCATTTATATATAACTAGATAGAGCAGAGGCAACAAGCTCACTTATGTAGCCTATAGAGATGATGCCTGCTTATGTTTATTGAAAAGTAAGAAGACTCAAAACACTTTATTACAGTAGTTTTCAACCTTTTTTCATTTGTAGACCCCTAAGAAATTTCAAATAGAGGTGAGGGCTCTTTGGAAATCTTAGACATAGTCTGTGGACCCTCAGGGATCTGTAGACCACAGTTTGAAAACCATTGCTTTATTAAAAAATAAAAATTATCTTAATTAGACAAAATACCGTAAAATCAATTTCTTTTGAGGGTGAAAAATCAACCCTATGTCTTCAAAACAAAATATTTCAAGTTTAACCATTATGTATGGATGTTGAAATTACCTGTATTTTGGAATTGCTATAAACATACATTGCAGGGGAACATGATGATGTATGTTCAGTAATGCTGCTTCAGTTTGGGATCTGAACACCACAGAGAAAGGAGAAGGAACATTCTACAGTTGTTTTTCTTTAGTCCCTGTCTATACTACAAATATAATAGGGTACAATCCGCTTGCCCCGTATCTTGGCCACACATGTTTAAAAGTTTTAGTGGAGCTGAGTCCTTTGTGGGGGCAGCAAGCAGCACAGCTCCCAGTCTAAGTAGGGCAATGGCTTTTTGTTGTCAATAAAGATGTACTAATTGTGCAACAATGACATTAAACACTAAGGCTTTGTTTCAGCAAGGTATTTAAACATGTATGTAACTTTAAGCCAATGGGACTACTCACATGTTTAAAGCTAAGCATTTACCTCAGTGGTTTTCTTAGGTGAGGAATAGAATGCTCAAGACTCTGCAGGATAAAAAAATGAAGACCGTCTGTCCCTGCCCCAAAGAACTTGCAATGGAAAAACACTGATGCTTTATATACTCACAAAAAGGGACTTTGTGCCATTACCATGAATTTCCTTGTCATGCACATCCAGCAAAATTCCACCTATACACAATATATTCCTGTATATCCCTAATATGCAAGCAAAATATAACAGGGATTACATACCTGCTAGGACAAAACACAGGTTAGATATATACATTATATTAAAAAGTGTGAAATGAGTCCTTTGTGAAGAACTTAATTGTCAGAAATTTATAAAAATCTTTCTGGTGGCCTGATCTAGCAGAGCTGATTTTTTTTTTTTTTTTTTTTTTTTTTTTTTTAAACTCATTTGGCAGAATCCTCTCCTGGGATGTCCACTTATGATTTTAAAACAACCTCTCATTTTGATTATGCCCAAACTGACTCCTTTCGCTGTGAATGCTCTTAAGTCAATAATGCAGCAGTTGGTAAAGATTCAGGGCCAAAATAACATAGTCTTCCTTCACCATTTACCATACCATTGACCAAACACATTTTTCCCCACTAACAATTTCAATAGTGTTGTCTTCTATTGCATGCTCATCCGTCATCAGAATCCTTTTGTGGCTAAGTAATTTACAGGAATGACCATTCCATGTATTCCTGGCTTGCACTTAACACCCTGTTTTTAAGCTTTGCAGTTTTGACTATGTCCCTTTAACTGATTCATTTGCTTATACTGTATGTGCTTTTGTTACCACAAAATCAGATTACTATCATTACTTATGGGATAGGTTGCCCAATAGGACTGTGAACTGTACAAACAGGTTGGATTGGTTGAGAATGCATCCATTTTGAAATGTCTCTTTTGGTGGTTGACCGAACAAAGCAGTGATTTTTTTACAATGGCTTTCTTGACTCTCTTGGTATTCCATAAACTTGGTTTGGTCTGCCTTGTTGATCTGTACAGATGACCTGTAAAGAGGGGAAAAAAACTGTCTCTCTTCTTGCTTCTCTATAACTCATTGTGATAAATAGGGGAGATGTCCCTATTATGGACACCCAGCCAGTCAGTTGGCTACAAAATCCCTGTTAGTAGCTGTTCTCTACTTGCTTTACCTGTAAAGGGTTAAAAAAACCCATAGGTAAAAGGAAGGGAGTGGGCACTTGACCAAAAGAGCCAATGGGAAGGCTAGAACTTTTTAAAATTGGGGAAAAAACTTTCCCTTTGTGTGTCTATTGTTCTCCAGAGAGAGGGGACAGAGCAGAAACAGGGCTGGAGCTATGCTGTAAAAGCTGTGGGCCAGGTATGAAAGTCACCAGATCATACCTATAAACTACTTATTTGAAACCCCAAGGTATGTAAGTAGATCAGGAAATGTATAGGAAGACACAACTAGGTTTATTTATGGCTTGTGGAATCCTCTGTGCTAACCCCCAAATGCTTTTGTTTTGCTTGTAACCATTAAGCGGGATCTCAAGAAAACCATTCTTGATGCTTAATTATTATATTTGCTCTTTTAAAATCTAGCAATAGCTTAAGTTCCAGATGTATTTTCTTTTTGTTTTTAATAAAATTTTACCTTTTTTAGGAACAGGATTGGGTTTTTGTGTCCTGAGAGGTTTGTCCATATGTTTAATTAGCTGGTGGCAACAGCTGATTTTCTTTGTTTTCTTTCTCAGCTCTTCCCTGGAGGGCGGGGGGTGAAAGAGCTTGAGTACCCCACAGGGAGGAATTCCCAAGTACGTCTTTCTGGGTTCAAAGGGTTTTTTTGCATTTGGGTGGTGGCAGCATCTACCCATCCAAGGTCAGAGAGAAGCTGTAATTTTGGGAGATTAATACAAGCCTGGAGCAGACAGTATTAATTTTTAGAATCCTTGTAGGCCTCCACCTTCTGCACTTGAAGTTCCACAGTGGGGAATAAGCCTTGAGAGTCATAAAAGAAGCCAGAAATACTTATTTTTCCAGGCAGGAGCTTTTCACTTGATTTTCACTTTAGCAATATCAGGCCTTGACTTCACACTCTTTGCAAGTGATTCCTCTGAGAGCAAGAGAACAGGAGTTGGAGCTTTCCTCACTCAAAGGAGAAATGTGTTGAACCTTTAACAAAGAGGTTTTTTCCAAGTGCTTGTGAGGAGTTTCAGTAAAATAAATGTTCAGGTAAACAAACAAAAGCACAGAATTTTAAACTATGTAAAAACCCTTTCCCCTATCAGTTGCTCAGGTATGAGTCTCTTATTTCTTTTGGTGTCAGAATTTCATGCTAATTCTCCAGTTCTCAAGCAAAAGAAATGCAAGACCTGATATATGTAATGTAAAATAAGAAGAACTCTCTTTTTTCCCCTGCCTCTTTTTGGGGAATGGGGGGTGGGTGGGAAGAGGTGAAGGGACTAAAGAAACAAATCAACCATTCAGGATATCAAAAAGACACAAATACATTCCCCCTACCAGTCCCCTTTAACTCCGGGGCTATGTATTGAGAACTGTTAATTCAAAATGTTTGCTTCAAATCTTACCGGCAAACATTACAGAGTGAAACAGAACATTCCATTGTGGTTTTCATTGGTTTGCTTTTTTTGTGAATTTGTTCTCTCTGCTACTACATATAAACAAAGTGGTACAGTATGATTTGGTATGAGAAGCATGTCTGTTGCTTAGTTTCATGATGTCCTCTAACTATTGATGTTCATATTAAGTACAAGGAAATCCTCTCTTTATTGGACCCACCTCCCGCTCCCACTCCCTGTACACTTTATACCTGAATATATAATTCTGTTAGATGAGCCTGTTTCCCCCCCAACCCCCAAGTAATTACTTCCTTTTATGTGTGTTCAAAGTTGCACTTGGGAGTACCTGTGAGCTCATTATTCAAGCAATAGCTCTTATGCATGCAAATATTAGAGTACAATAATGGTTTGCACTTCTATATCACATTTCATCTGGGTTCCTCCAAGTGCTTTATCAGTATTTTTGACTTAGATACCAAGATATAGCAGTATTTAGATACCAAAGTGACCAAGATATAGCAGTATTTAAATACCACACAACCCTCCTATGTGATAAGAGTATGATAAATATTTTGGTGTCTATAAAGTCTGTCAATTGTGTGTACTGGTGTCAGTGCTTGAAAAGTATGTTCAGGGGTTAGCCTGTGCACAGAAAGTGAGATGGGGGTTAATGTCACAACATCTCTAAATCAAATAGTCTCTGCTATTTCCCTTTATCTCAGTTAATCAGAGCTCTGATCTAAGTATTAGTTCCATCTTCAGCTTCCCCTTACAAATTTCATAAGTTCATGTACTTATGAACTGTAAACATAGTTTTCTTATTAGCTTTCAGATTTCTTTTTCTAACTCTTACTTATCATGGACAAATGCTTCCCAGTCTTCCAGAATAATTTGCAAAGTTCATATTTTGTAATTTCTATTGTTGTATTTAAGAAAAAGTGCTTAATGATTTAAACCCATAAATATAAATTCAAAGAACCTGAATGAAACAAAATGAAAACCAATGTTAGAAAAGTCGTAATTTTCATAGTATAATCCAATTAATTTAGCCAGTTTCTACAGGATGAAAACACTTCCTTTTTCTCTTCTGTTTCTTATAGAAGAGCTGATTCAGCGACCACCACTGACTGACTGAATCTCCATGAGCTTCATAAGATCCAGATACTAAGTAATGCAAGATATTCTGTCTTCTCAAGACTGCTGTGCTGACATCTAGCTCTGACAAAATGTCTCTTTCTGGAAGAGAGGCATACCATAAATCAAGAAATAACATGTCAAAACAATTATTACAGAAATATTAATATTGATGTTACTAAAATGACTTTCTAATCAATAAAGTCACAATTCAAAAAGAAAATGATGCAATCTGAGATAAAACCAGAGGTGCTATTATAAATTATGCAGTGTTCCTTAATGCTAACACTAATTATCTGTGTCACTTTGTGAATCAATACAAATCAGTCTAATTTTACAATATGTTAGAGTCTAAATCATGATTATATAATTCCTCTTTTCCCTGGCTCATAGAGAACTAGTAGATGGTGAGGTTATGGCATGAGATTCTGGAGGTGAGTGAATTAGCAGGGTTTGTACAATTGGTGTTTAACTGTCAGTCAGTACACAGGATGGACGGAACTCTGGGGATGAATCAGGGTTGTGTAATGAAGGACGCTGTTGTCTGTAGAATGCCTGTTTCATTTGTTGTAGATGTTAGAAGGTGTGTAGTGAATGTGGTAGGGGACTGAAGGAAAAGAAAGGACAGTTTCATAATTAAAGAAGTTGATTGCTTCCCTGGGGAACTGGATTCTACCCTGCCTCTGACACAGTGTTCCTATATGATGCTGGGCAAGTCACTTCAACAACGCTTTTCACAGGTGGTCTCTAATTGTGGGTGCCTTATTTTCTCCATGCCTGACTTGAGATCCTGAGGTCTGATTTGCAGAAGTGCTGAAGCCCTTACATCTATAAGTGAAGTCAATGGGAGCTGTGCTTTGAACATGTGGAGTACTGTCTAATGCTAAGTACTATGTAAAAGCAGGTCCTAGACATCTCAAATTGGGCACACAAAAATCTCATCATGCCTCAGTTCCCCATTTGTAAAATGGATATAATGCCACCCCCTTACCTCACAGGGTTGTTTTGAAAATAAATCAATTAATGTTCATGAGACACTCAGATACTGCAGTGAAAGCACATTAGAAAAGCCCAGAGGAAATTAATAATTCTATCTTCAGAGTAGAGTTTGAATGGTGTGCAGTAAATAAAGAATGAAGCCACACATTTAACAATGAGAATAAAAGAAATATAAAATACTGCTCATTCAGTGAACATTGTCCATTCTGTGCACTGAATGAGATAGGGGTCCTATGGAAAAAATAGTTTGTGATCATATAATTAAAAATTATATCACAAGGCATACGCACAAGGTAGTTGAATTAAGGTTGCACAGGTATATTAAGTCTGGTGTTACCTAGTTTTTGAGTGCTTAACCTTGCAACTTTAATAATGTTGTTTTAATGTGGGTTTTGGTGTGTAATATACAGTAAAGAATGGCAGCACTTGGTCCGCTTTTGGAATCTTCCTCTGCCTACAATAGCAAACCATGTTCTAACTACTCTGGTGGATAAACCTTCATTAACAGAGCATTGGGTTTCTTTATCACATGCATTCATGTGACTTGGAAGGGTATGTATGCATTGAACTTAACTCTGATTTCTTCTTGTGAAGAGCCAGTGTATAAAAATACAATAATTTAGGACCTGATTCTGCAATAATGCAGTCATTGACTTTAGTGAGAACAAAATCAGGTGATCTCCTAGCACAGGGGTGGCCAACCTGAGCCAGAGAAGGAGACAGAATTTACCAATGTACATTGCCAAAGAGCCACAGTAATAGGTCAGCAACCCCGCGTCAGCTCCTCCCCCCCGTGCCTCCCGCCCACCAGCAGCGCCGCTGATCAGCTGTTTCATGGCGTGCAGGAGGCTCTGGGGAGGCTGGGGGTGGGTGGGGGGGAGCGAAGGCACTGCAGGCTTAGGGGAGGGGGCAGGAAGGGGTGGAGTTGGGGTAGGGCCTGTGGCAGAGCTAGGGGCTGAGTAGGGAGCATCCCCCGGCACATTGGAAAGTTGGCGCTTATAGCTCCAGCCCCAGAGTCTGTGCCTATTCAAAGAGCTACATATTAACTTCTGAAGAGCTGCATGTGGCACTGGAGCCACAGGTTGGCCACCCCTGTGCCATAGCACAAAGTCATGTAACATGGTTAACTTTCCATGCTCTCTGGATCCCTGTACATGTCTGAATAATTCATACTGAACATATGGCTTTCATTCTCCAATTCTGTGTACAAGGTAGAGTAAAAACAACAAGGAGTCTAGTGGTGCCTTAAAGACTAACAGATTTATTTGGGCATAAGCTTTCCTGGGTAAAAAAACCTTCAGGTTCTTCAGGTAAGTAAAGTGAGCTCTCAGTCTTTGAGAAAATTCTGCAATGTAAGCCCTAGGACTCCTGTAAATATGTACACCACAGAACTCTGGAGACTTAACTAAAATTGGTGGACTCTGTCCCTCTACCATTTCCACTGTTCATGTTTCTATTTAGATAAGCCAGTAGTTGCTTGGAACCTGGCATTATCTGTTACACTGTGAAGGGCCAACTCTCCTTGGTTAAAGTGACAGTTTCCTCATCCTTAATACAAGCTGCTGAACTAAAGTCACTTTACGGAGGGAGTACATATTTGAGTTTGTTGCAGAATGGTGTGTGTGTGGGGGGGAAGAGGAATATGTGGTGATAAGGGATGGGGAAAATGGAGATTATAGACTCAGGGAGCAATCCCCGGCTGCAATCAACTCATGCTTGATGCAGCTGCAGGGGGTTGGGAGAGACAGGTGGCTCTGAGCCACCTTCATGCCTTTCCTTCCCCTTCGTGTTGAGCGACCACAGAAGCCACAAGGCTGCTCGAACTTAGATTGACTAGAACAATCAGCCCTGTGCATTTAAGTTTTGCCCTGCCCCCAGAAAAACTCAACAGGGTCTACGCTGGGAAGACTTACATAACACCAATTCTGTTAGCTTTCCACTAGCCCAGGATTCCCTCCCAATGGCAGCTTTGGGTAAGCTCTAAGGGAACTTTGTGGCCCTCCAGCAGTGCAAAGTGGCTTCAGGGCTGACGATCTCGCTGTCTCTGTGTAAATACATTCAGGAAATTACATATGACACTTGATATCCCTCCCCCCCACACAGAAATAACCACTTCCTTTAGAAAAGTAATTCAGAATATCTGAGTCATTAAGGGTCTCATGATACTGCTCTTGCGGTGTGCATACCATATGAACTATATATCAATCTTTCTGTTACTGTTTCACACATATACCCTTGGCCACTCTAGAGAAAGGCAATAAGGACTAGAAACTTGAAAAAGTATTTTAGATGTTTGTCATTTGGACATCTTTTCCCCTGACATCAATGGAGTTACACCAGTGAGGAATTTGGCCCCTTCTGCCCAAAGGGTGACATCCAAGCTCTTGCTGAGTCCTGTCACTTATTCCTCTATAAACACTTTTATAAACTGTCCTTTCTTGTTCACCCTCTACTGCTAAAACCCTGATCCATGCTTTCTTCATATTGACTACTAACTCTCCACATCTCCTTTTCTCCAGCAAACAGATGTTAAAATCACCTTCTTTTCTTGTTATAACCACATCACTCTACTTCTTTCTGAATCCTAGGCTCCATGGAAAGTCATTGGATTTGTAAATCCCGTGAGTCTTTGGGGCCTAGGCAAGGTCTGATTTCCATTTCTGAACTCCAGAACTGGAAATTTGTCTTTTCTGGTTAGTGGAATTAGTTTTAGTCAAAATCCAAAAGCTGGATTCTGAACCAGTGTTCCAGATCTGAAAACTCCCTAAATGTCGGGATTGTTCAGATGCAGAGGTCTAGTTTGAGAGCATACCCAATTACTCTGTAATTTAGTGACTTTTTAAATATGTAATAAAACTCAGACAGATATCATTATTTCACTTTAAAATATCCCTGCTGTTTCACAACTGAATTCAGAAAAATAATCAGTGCAAATAAACATGACATTCATTTCCCAAAGCAGTTGTCTTTTAAAATGCACCTGAAAGCAACAGACGTTGTGGTGTATTCCATTAGTTGCTGAAATGATATTTCATTAAGAAATAAATCACTCGTGAGTTATTAGATCCTGAATTAATCTCCATTGAGAGGCAGGCATCATTAATAAATGAAGTGGCATTCACTGATTCAAGTCTCATTCTTCTTTCCTTCAGAGGCGATGCTGCATTAGCCTAAAACAAGAAATCAAGATTAGAAATTCCTATTCTATATCTATTCATTCTAAATCTACAGAATTATCAAGGGAACACATCAAACAATTCCTATTAGCTTCTATTGTGTGCAATTTATACCATTGTTAATCTAAATGCAATAATTTCCTCCAGTTAAGAGCTGCTTAGCTCAAAGATGAGTAACAATCCAGCAATCAGAATGGCACCTGTATAGAAAGTGGAAGCAATTTTTACAGAGATAAATGTGTCCATCAGAATGAGCTAGCTAAAGGATGATCAGAAGAGTTAAAGAGGGCAGTTCCTTTGTCCATGAGCAGTACTCATTTTTAAATATTGAATTCAACTGTATTTTTCTTCATTTGCACTTTGAGAGTCTGAAACAGTAACAATAAATCCAGAAGAAGCTGTGAACAAGTGAAACTGATAATAACTGCTGTACAATGAAAGCATGTCTGAATTTCTATACCTAGCAGTAAAAGGGAAGATAAACATTAGAGCTGGTAATAACACTGACATACCCCGGTCATCAGTTGGCGTGATTGAACCTGGGACCATTGGAGCCACATGCCTCTTAACTAATGCTGTAGCAGACTCATTAATCGCTAAGTGGTCTCAGTGCCACTAGATAGGTACAGAGCACCACACCCAGGAGGTGTGTGGGTTATGTTAGCACAGAATTTAGTTCTGCTGGGTCAAATTAATCCCTGCTGTAGTGAGTCTTCAATTTGGCCCAAAACAAGTAAAAGGTTGTTAATGTATATTAGATGCAAAAAAATTGATTAATAAAATGTCAAGTCTGAGATTTTAAACCACTACAAACTAGGACATTCAAAGTTAACCTTGCCAGTAATAAAGACAGGATTCACCTCTTCAGATCTTTCCTGACTCTATGCTGGGGGCTGATATACCAATCACATTCCAGGGTGCCACCCAGACTAGTGAGGAGTTGTGTCATCACTTGCCCTCACAATGCTTTGCTGTTGTAGCTCCAAACATGGGGTCCCTCAGAAACAGCCAAACAGCATGCAGGTCACAGCCTGAGTGTCTGTGGATAGCTGCAGTCCTAGACAAGCAACTCTGACCCCAGCAGCCTATCGGCAATACGTAAGCCACATTCTGGCTTCCAGCAGCCTTGGTTACCTCCTGCTGAGTGACCCCAACACACTCCTAAGTCCTGAATTTTCCCCCAAAATGTGTGTTCTGTACTGTCCAGCCCTATCTTGGACAGTTCAGATATTATAAGTCTGTTGTGTCTGTAAGGGGTCAATATACAACAATTTCCTTTGTAAATGGTGTTACCCAAACAGTTCAGTTTAAACATGACACTGGATTAGTTTCAATTAAAGAATAAATCAAGTTTATTTAACTACAAAGAGAGGGATTTTAAGGGAGTACAGTTATCAGGCATTAAAATCAGAAATAGTTACAAGGGAAATAAAGATAAAATGCTTTTCGATATAGACTTGCTTCAAGATAAAATCCTTACCACATGTTCCCAGTGACAGGGCTGACCAAATTCTCAGGTCAGAACCCCTCTCAAAATCCAAAGTCTGGTTCCTTTGTCTTATTAGGAGAAAGAGAGAGAGGGAGAGGGGGAAAAAGAGAGTGTGTTTTTGCCCCTCATTTTTATAGTTGAGTCACCCTTTGAAATGCATTTTTCTAAGAGTTACTCCTAGATAAAATTCCTTCCCACTGTGAGGATGAAGACATAGAGTCTCATGGTGAAAGAGGTTCCATGTTGTTATTTGTTAAAATTTAGATTGATCTGTTCCTGCCCCTTTCCATTGCCAAAGAATGGCCACTTGAATAGTGATTGCCAATCAACTTTGATGACATCTGACTAGAAGCATCAGCTTGTTATTTGTCTTTGAGAAAAAGGATCACCCCCTCCCAAGACTTGTCAGACTCCATAAGCTGAAATTATGCCTGAAATGTGTTTATGTTCATAAACATACATATAATGTTGCTACACACATTTCACCATAATATTATTGACCAGTGAGTTATTAGTTTTCCTTACAAGTCATATTTTGTACAAAGATTATTACAATAGTGTGTAAGGTGTGAAGATGGGTGCATTCACTCACGATACCTGCTCCACAGAAATAAAGTAATCCATATTAAGCCTTGGACAGATCTTTTTCCTGCAGCCTGCTTAATGCTTCCTGTTCTGTACTCTCTGGCAGGCAAGGTTTATAACATGGTTAACACATAGCTGGTTTTATTTTATTTTTATGAATGCTAAAACTAGCATTTAAATATGGATATTTTTGCTGTTTCTAAGAAGAGTTAGAAGTTAGTTAGTACTTGTAGCTCTATATCTCACTTTAAATATTGTCCTTGCTGTAGAAGAGCACACAAAATATGTAACATAAAACAAGGAAATAGGAGGCAAGTAGTAATGTTTTTCTTCTACTCGTGGGGGTAATATACATGCTTTTTAGAGTTATATCTTCATCTTCTTCTATTAAACAATCCACATATTTGCTTATCTTGGTATCTAAGTACTTATATTCAATGCTTAGTATCCTGCTTGTTCTTGTGTAGTTTTGTGTCATCCTTCAGCAGTATCATTTGGTTTTCATTTCTTCCACATGACTAGAAGCAGGTCTTGTTCCCTATTCATGACAGTGACAGATACCTGTATTATATCCCACAAACTTTCCAGCAGCTCTTAATTCTTCATAGTCTAGGAGAGTTTTGGATGCATTAGGAACATTTGTCTAGGTGTTGAAGATCCCACAGGAGAGATCAATACATTGAAAGTGACCTAATGGTGAAAGCTGTTTATCAGGCATGGACAGGAAAGAATTTGCTGCCTGAGTTACAACCTCATAAAAGGTCTAAAATATCAAAGAATGGCCTGGACCTCAGTGCACACGTATTCTATATGAGTGATAATTTATAACCCACATGACAGATTTGAAAATCCCACATACAGAATATGTGTGCACTGAGGTCCAGGCCATTCTGAAATTCATTGGTCACACACCAGATAGTTGCCAACTAACATAATTTAGAACTTCATATTTTACTTAAAATATGATTCCAGAGTATTTTATTCACTCAGATCCCCAAACTAATTGTGCATCCTGATACCAATAAGCACAGGGGCATGCACAAGCGGGCAGGGCAAGAAGGGGCATGGACCTTGCCAATATTAATCTAAAAATATATATATTTCTGCTCCAGTCCCGGACCCAGCTGCTGCTCCATCCTCCGGCTGTTGACCCAGCCCCCCAGCCATGTCTATAACATGCTTCACCCAAAAGTGGCCAAATTTAAATTCCTGCACACGCCCCTGATAAGCATGAGTATTTCATGAGCAATAATGCATGTGGTTTAAGTCTACAATGTACTATTTACAGTATATGGAATGGAATATGCTCTTCCAGCCAACAAATGGGCAACAATAGTAAAACAAATGGATATATCCTCAGGTTATATGAGAGAAGATCAGTAACAGCCACTTTTATCATTCTGCCTCTGCAGCTTAATATAATATATAAAAATCTTCTAAAGAAATGTAAGATAGCAAGGCTAGGATAGTAGATGATTATCTAAAAATACATCAAGCCCCAAGATCACACTTTCCATTAATTTAACCTATTTTCCCCTTTCAGTCTTCCAAACAGCCCTTCTAGGAGGTAGGTATGATGGAGGAGAACATTAGATGGAGCAGTATGGAAGCACTGTATAACTTGTTATCCACTCTTGAGTGTCAGAAGTAATAACTTAACCATGCCACAGACCTTTAGAGCTTGTGGCTGAAGAGTCCCCAGTACTTTCATGCTACATTATGAATTCAGGTGAATCCAAGAGCAACAGATGTTTGGAATTGTGAAAAGTTGTGTGAGGTCCTACATTTGAGGACACTGTCCTAGGTGAACATGTGAAAGGAGATTGTCTTAATAAACAAATCAGGAATCTATTTACACAAAAGGTTAAAGCTGAGTAATACAGGCATCTTAGGTTTTTGAGGCAAGAACTGTATCATCATCTATGTTTTGAAAGTGCCAAACTACAGATAATGATAATAGTAACTTGATGAGAACGAAGAGGAAAATATTGCTAATACAGTAAAAAATTGCACAAGGAGAGTTCGATGTGTATTGTGCAGTCCACAGCCATGCCAGAACTTTGTAGGATTTACCTATAGCAATTAATTCCCCAGAAAAGGGAGTCCTCTGCAGATGGTGGAGAAAATGTTACTGTTTATTTGTGTTATGGCAGCACATAAGGTATGTCTATATAACCCATGGCAGCGAGCCTCCCAGCCCAGGTCAAGAGACTCGGGCTAGCACGGTTCATGTTAGTGCTCTAAAAATAGCTGTGTAGACAGTGCTTTGAAGTTGCAGCTCAGGCTGGAACTCAGGCTCAGGGGCACCTTCCTTTTCAGTAGAGCCTGAGCTGCAACTTCAAAGTGCTGTCTACACAGCTATTTTTAGAGCTCTAGTCTAAGTCCTGCTAACACAAGTGTGTCGACCTGGGCTGGGAGGCTCACTGCCACTGCCCTATTAGAGATCAGCCCCCATTCTATGTGTATAAACACAAACTGAGACAGTACTTGCCCAGACTGTCTTATGGGCTAAATAGACAAGACAGACAAAGAGTGGGAGGGACTATAGAGGCTCAGAGTTGAAGAGACTTGCTCAAGGTCACATAGCAGGTCAGCAGAAAAGCCAAGAACAGAAGTCAAGTCTGACTAGAGGTCTAGCAAGCTATCCATTGGACCACATTGCTTCTATTTCACCAAATCAGAATGGTAGTACTTTGCATTGGTGTAAATAACTACACAAGGTGTAAGGTAATGAAGAATCAGGCCCTGTACGTGTAGTGTACCGAAGTTCAGAATGCATGGCCAGAATGCATTCCTCTTGGCTCTCAGCAAGTTACTATTATCATTATCTGTAGTTTGGCATTTTCCAAACATAGATGATACAGTTCTTGCCTGAAAAAGCTTGTGTAAAGGACATCAGAGCATGTCAACCAAAAGACTTTTACTGCATAAAAATGAAGTATATTAAGGGCAGAGATTTTTCTATTAATGAAATGGATTGCTATGAGGAAATGCAAGTAGACAAGAATAATAGCAAAGTCATGAATTAAATAGTGGCTTAAAAGCAGGAGTCACACAGTACTGCTGCATATAACTTTCTACTAAAGTTTATTCCCTTGGGAATTATAAAGTGCTGCCCACTCATTTAAAGGGATAAAATCATGAATACCCTCATAAACATTATAGGTAGTGACATCATGCACATATTGCTGCCATTTTAAGAGATTTTCTTACAATAAGAATTAATTTTTTTCTTGGCTGGATCTAAGACAAATGGGTTTGCTGAAAACATTTTCCGGGATTTAATTTATAAATGAAAGGCAGTTAGATCATGATGAGCTCATTTCAGCTGGATGGAAGATGGCTTCAGTTTTCATGAGCAGTTATTTTTATTCATAGAAAAACTACATCATTGCTGATGTCGTAGGCCCAGATCCTCAAAGGTATTTAGGTGTCTAACTCCCAATGAAGTCAGTGGAAATTAGGTGCCTAAATGCCTCTGAGAATCTGAGGAAATGAATATGGCATTTTAAATATACTAGGTTGATGAGGCCATGTAGGTACCTAGATAGATAAAAGAAGTATCAGGAACAATAGCACCAGAATAGTATTACAGGGCACTGTGCTGTGGATGAATCACTTGGTCAGAGACCCATTTAGATTAATAGATTTTAAGGCCCCAATGGACCATTGTGATCAACTAGTCCAGCAGTTCTCAAACTTTTGTATTGGTGCCTCTTTCACACAGCAAGCCTCTGAGTACCCCCACTCCCTTATAAATTAAAGACACTTTTTTACATTTAACACTATTATAAATGCTGGACGCGAAGGAGGGTTTGGGGTGGAGACTGACAGCTCGTGACCCCCCCATGTAACAATCTCACAGCCCCATCAGGGGTCCTGACCCCCAGTTTGAGAACCCCTGAACTAGTCTCACCTCCTGCATAACACAGGCCTTACAACTTCTCTGAATTTAATGCAAGTCCAATAGCTGTGGTTGAACTAGAACATGTCATTTAAAACAACCTCCAATCTTGATTTTAAAAATTCCAGTGATGGAATATCCACCAAAGCCATTGGCAAACTGTTCAATAGTTAATTACCCCCACTGTTAAAAAATGTCATCTTATTTCTAGTTTGAACTTGTTTATCTTCAACTTTCAGCTATTGGATTTTGTTATACCTTTGTCTACTAGCTACAAGAGCCCTTTATCATCAAATTTCTATTCCTAGTGTAGGCTCTTAGAGACTGTGATCAAGTCACCCCTTAACCTTCTCTTTGATAAGCTAAATACATTGAGCTCCTTAAGTCTCACGCTAAGGCATATTCTCATGGTTTTTCTCAGAACCTCTCACATTTTTCAGCATCTTTCTTGAATTGTGGACTTTGATAAGCACTCCAAATAAAGATAGAATAAAGTGAGTTCAAGTGAGGGAATTTATTTTACAGCAATACTACTAAGCTTAACTAAAAAAAAAATGACTCAGTTAAGCCAATATAAAAATGATGCAAACCATTAAAACAACTGTTAATTTAATGACATTTTCAGAGCATCTACAGATTGAGAATCACCTGTTGACTTATAAGATCATTGTATGGAATCATCACCTTGTACATTCTTGAATATGCAATGCTGACGTCTATAGGACAGATTCCTGATTAAAGGAAGAAAAACAGGTAAAAGTTACTATGAAAGAAATTATTTAAAAAACTTAGAGTGGGTTTCCTTTATGCTAAATGATATGGATTTTTTTAAGAGAATGAAGACAGTCCATATAAGCTTTGTTTTTGTATCAGATTGGAATACATTGTATGATGTTGGTTTTGGACTCTCACCTAATGATGGAACATTAGAATTTACATGTCATTTATAGCAGCTTTATAGAGCCTCATGCTGGAGTTCAAAGTTATTTGTCCCACGTTCAAATTTGACACCATACAAATGACTTCTGGTAGCAATTAGATTTCAAATGGATAGTGTGATATGTTGGAATGGCTTTCACTGATGCAGTGACAAATTTTTTTGCCTCATTTTTCAAGGATCATGTAAAAGTGGCACTTTAAATCTAATCTGTCATTCACTGTAATCTGAGCCTTATCTCTTCTCCTGCACTGCTAGTGGCAGTTTGTAGGCAGTGTCCTGTCTGGTGTGATGTTTTGATGATAGCTTTTCAAAATATATGTATTAAGATTTTTTTAACTGCAATATAAAATACACAGCAATAATATTAAACAACAATACAAATATAAATGAAACTGAACTAAGAAAATAACAAACAGAAATCAGCATCACTATTTAACACATCTTCTCCTTAATGATCTGTGTTTCAGATTCCTCTTCTGGCTATGCTTATATTTTTCATAATATAACAAACTATGAGGAGAAGCTGATTTTTAATTTTTAGTTTTTTACATTAATTACAATAAAATGTTTCTACAGGCAGTAATGTTCATCTCTGCATACCAACTTTAGTTATCCAGAACCTGATCCAAAGCTCATTGACGTCAATGGGAGTCCATTCATTGGCCTCAATATGTTTTGGATCAGGCCCTCAGACATTAGTGAAGGAGAACATAACACTTAAGTAGATTACTGATGCCATGTACTAACAGTGCAAAACAGAACAATAGACACCCATTTTTGAATGGTACAGTTGTTTCACATGTAAATGAAAAAAACAATACATATTACAATGTATAGTTCCAAATTTCCTTTACTTCCACTGGGATTTGGAAATAACTCATGATTGGTGGGAGTTTCATTTCATAAAATTACTTGTCTCTGAGGCATTGTGTTGGGGGGAGGTGAGTTTGGTTGAACATTAAAATGTCACATTCCAGCAAGTGACAAAATAACTTTTGAGTAGGGGTGAATCAACTCATATGTCTGTGTTAGTCACTGTGGAGTTGTCCTGGTGCAGTGTACAACCAACTCAACATTGGGGGGGGGGGCGGGGCGGAAGAAGTTAGCACAAAATGTAAAGCAGGCCATCTCTCCTGACTATTTTGGTAAAGAAAAATAGGAGAAATATTTCTATTTAAAAAATTAGAAAACCCAAGGAGCAGTAAGCATCACCCTCCCTCCCAGGAATGCAGGATATTTTTAGCTTATTCTCATCTTCTTCTAAAACTAAAATGAAAAGGATTCTTTCTATTTGTTATATGGATGACATACAGTCTTATTTTTTTGGATTGTTCTTCTAGTCTTCATTCCCATATACAATGTCATCTATGATGCAGGCTTGTCATCTGCTTTCTTTACTCATTTTTATGTTGTATTTATTGAAATTCTGACTTTGGTTCTTCATATGTTATGACACACATACACATTTGCCTTTAACTCATTTCCTTTTTTTTGTTCCCTCAGACTGGATAAAACAGTGTAGCCTTTTGAATGTGTTTTATATCACTCTTCTGTTCCATAACAGCCCATTAATCCCTCCGATCTTATAATTATTTCTACTTCAGATATTTTGTAAAATACCTTCTTCCTGAAAGTGTGGCTTGTAAAGAATTATTTTTCTCCAGGATATTGTTTTCTGTTTAAAATTAGTGTCTTAATTTTAAAGCCATTTTCCTATTGTTGTCAACCAATAACTTTGGGTGCTTTGACTTCAGTAGGAGTTTTGCCTGAGTAAGGACTGTGGGATCATAGAATCATATAATATTAGGGTTGGAAGAGACCTCAGGGGGTAATCTAGTCCAATCCCCTGCTCAAAGCAGGTTCAACACCAACTAAATCATCCCAGCCAAGGCTTTGTCAAGCTGGGCCTTAAAAACCTCTAAGGATGGAGATTCCCCCACCTCCCTAGGTAACCCATTCCAGTGCTTCAGCACCCTCCTAGTGAAATAGTGTTTCCTAATATCCAACCTAGACCTCCCCCACTGCAACTTGAGACCATTGCTTCTTGTTCTGTCCTCTGCCACCAATGAGAACAGCCGAGCTCCATCCTCTTTGGAACCGCTCTTTAGGTAGTTGAAGGCTGCTATCAAATCCCCCCTCACTCTTCTCTTCTGCAGACTAAATAACCGCAGTTCCATCAGCCTCTCCTAATAAGTTATGTGCCCCAGCTCCCTAATCATTTTTATTGCCCTCCGCTGGACTCTCTCCAATTTGTCCACATCCCTTCTGTAGTGGGGGGCCCCAAACTGGATGCAATACTCCAGATGTGGCCTCACCAGTGCCGAATAGAGGGAAATAATCACTTCCCTCAATCTGCTGGCAATGCTCCTACTAATGCAGCCCAATATGCCATTGGCTTTCTCGGCAACAAGGGCACACTGCTGACTCATATCCAGCTTCTTGTCCACTGTAATCCCCAAGTCCTTTTCTGCAGAACTGCTGCTTAGCCAGTCTGTTCCCAGCCTGTAGCGGTGCATGGGATTCTTCCGTCCTAAGTGCAGGACTCTGAACTTGTTGAATCTCATCAGATTTCTTTTGGCTCAATCCTCCAATTTGTCTAGGTCACTCTGGACCCTATCCCTATCCTGCAGTGTATCTACCTCTCCCCACAGCTTAGTGTCATCTGTGAACTTGCTGAAGGTGCGATCCATTCCATCATCCAGATCATTAATAAAGATGTTGAACAAAACTGGCCCCAGAACCAACCCTGAATGTTAAGGCATTCCACGCAAAAGGGGCCAACCAAAAGAATCCTTCCATCAAACAGTACTTAGAGAGGGAAAGTTTTATGGGACTGAAAAACACAGAGGACATGCAGAGTGCAATCAAGCATAGACAAGGATGGTGGAGTCTTGTTCATGACCTAAGTGATATCTAACAGTGTGGGAAAGATTCCAATGTTGTTCCAGCATCTATTTATTAGTGATCAAAGAAGCAGCCACTATTAAGTTGACAGTAGAATGGGGAAGTGAGAAAGTGAATGAATGAATGAATGGATAGAATCATAGAATATCAGGGTTGGAAGAGACCTCAGGAGGTCATCTAGTCCAACCCCCTGCTCAAAGCAGGACCAACCCCAACTCAATCATCCCAGCCAGGGCTTTGACAAGCCAGGCCTTAAAAATAGTCCCTGTTCTCCTTTTTAATTATACCTGTTCTCCTTGGGAACAAGCTCTGAGCTTGATCCAAAGCCACAATTCTCATTTGACCCTGTAACAGAGCAGGATCCACAGCACCTCCTGCTGGCCGTCCTGGGAATTAGTTCTCATTTCACCAGAGTGCCCTCATTTAGTGGTGTCTCACCTGTCATCACTCTCACCGCCACCTATAGGACCCATGTTGCTCCCCAGACCATGGCATCCTCTTCTGGACAGAGCCCTCCGGCTGTGCCACACTCAGTTCTCACCCCCATTCCAGGGGACCCAAGAGTCCTTAGGCTAGGCACTTACCTCAGTGGCAAACTGCAGTCTACACTGGCCACTCCCCTTGGTGGCAAGTGGTGGGGCAAAGGAAGGGGAGATCTGGGCCCACCCACTACTCCAGGTCCTGGCCCAGGGACCCTCTAGGCAGCAGCCACATACTGCCCCTTCTCCTATTCCACCATCTGTTTCTCTGGGCCACTTTCCCGCAGCCCTAGTACCTTCTTGGCCCTTTGTATCAGGAGCCTCATTCTGGCAGTCCTCAGGCTGGAGCTCCCCATTGCTCCCCTGATCCTGCCCAGCACTACTCTATCTAAGGCACTCCTCTATGGTAGCCAGTCCTTCTCCCATGCACTCCAGGGAAAGACTGCCCTGCTCTGTTGAGCAGCCCTTCTTATATAGCCCTCCCTGGCCCTGATTGGCTGCTCCAACAAACCTTCCCCTGATTGGCTTTCTACAAGCTCTCCTCCATTTGATTGGGTTTTGCGCAGCCTCCCTGAGGGCTGCTTTAACCCTCCATCTACCTGTGTGGGTCAGCCACCCCACCACAGTCCCTATATTTGAGTCATTCTGATTCTATGTCCAAATCTGAGATACACCTCTACCTCAATATAACGCTGTCCTCAGGAGCCAAAAAATCTTACCGCGTTATAGGTGAAACTGCATTATATTGAACTTGCTTTGATCCATGGGAGTGCGCAGCCCCGCCCCCCCGGAGCACTGCTTTACTGCATTATATCCAAATTCATGTTATATTGGGTCACGTTATATCGAGTGTATAAGTTTGAGCTGGAATAAAAGGGACACTGCTTCTGCTGCTTATTCTTTAATTCTTGTCAGCTCTCTGGGAGCCCTTGATTTTTTCATTTTGTTCAGTGAAACAGTAAAGTAAGAGACAGTGAGTAGATGTGGTACATTGACATAGATTTACAACATTACAGTTTTCAAGGACTGGCAGCTCATAGCATTTTGGCATTAGCTTATAGATGGTGCTGGGGTGCAGCTATACGAAAAAAAGTTGCAGATTTATCGCAGCTTATTATTGTATTTCAAAGACAAATAGTTTTGCAATGACCTGCTGTGAACAACCAGAAAGTATTCCAGAGGTGATACAAATTCATCAGATGATTTTTGGCATTCTTTTTACCCTTGAGATCAAGTTTTCTTTATTGAGGAGCTCTTTGTTTTCCTTCTTATTTCAGTTATCATCTTCTCCCAGATGTTGGAGTCTTTAACTATATTTTTATTTACTTCAGATAATAGCTAACCAGTGTCTCGTGGTGGCTGCTGTAATGTGATACCTGTCCAGTAGGAAAAATATTGAAACCACAAATTCATTTTAGGCAGCTGAACAGCCATCAAATAGTAATGACATTTGGCTATAATTCTATGAGTTTTAAAATTGAGATCAGCAATGAATATGGTGTTATTCTCATCAAAGTGGAAGGCACAGGGCATGCCTCATCTCATTCTGTACCAGTAGAGTACAGAATGAGGGGGGAGAGACAGTGAGAACAGGAGACAGTACGTGCTGCAGCTTTTTAAAAGGTTGTCCAGCTTCCATTCTGGCTGGTGCTTTCCGGGAAGCACTTTGGCTGAGTCAAGCAGAATATTTCAGTGTCTGCTGCTGTTGTATAGCCCCAAAACACATATGCTAGTTCCTCAGTGTGGGTTGTGACTCAAATGCCACAATATAGCCTTACCTTGTTCTCTAGTTATTACTAACTATTCTTTCTTTTATGGTTGGGCAAACTGGCTCAGCTAAGTTAAGGACCAGTCCAAGCCTTCACCCAAAGCATAAAACAACCCACCTCTCCCCTGCAAATCCATTTTGAAGTTTAAAAAAGTTTATTTAACTTTCCTCCTTTTGTAATTCACTTTTGAATTCACCTGGTTTTATTGGTTTCATCCAGGTGAAAAAGCAGTGAGAAGCCAGTTTCATAATGATTGTCTCAGTTTTATAGAGCTAAGAAATCCATATCTGCATATGAACTCTTGGACACTTAGCCAGACTGAACATTCTAAGTCTTTGGGGTTCATCTTTGACTATTTTTTAAATCTACCTTTATTATATTTTCTTTTCTTCTAAATAAGGTAAACAGTATTACTGTCCCTCTGGGCACAAGCAGTTAGTATAAGGCCTTTTCTATGTTGGCGGTGCTGTGTAGGGTTCATGTAGCCATTCGCCGCACTGAAAAAGCGGGCTATGTTTACAGTGGATTGTTTGGGGCATAAGCTTTCGTGAGTAAAAACCTCACTTCTTCGGATGCATCCGAAGAAGTGAGGTTTTTACTCACGAAAGCTTATGCCCAAATAAATCTGTTAGTCTTTAAGGTGCCACCAGACTCTTTGTTGTTTTTGTAGATACAGACTAACACGGCTACCCCCTGATACTTGACAGTGGATTGTTGAGCTACACATGGAAGTGAAAGGCTCTGGAAGGGCTGCCTGTTGCTGGAGCCTTTCCCCACTGCCAGTCTTTTCCTGCAGTTAAGAAAGGCTCCAGAAATAGGAAGCTGCTAGCCTTTTTTCCTGCTGCCTTCCCACTGATGAAGGCTTTCCCTGCAGCAGAGAGAGGCTCTGTCTGTGGGGAGGCAGTGGGACATTTCACTGCTAAAAATAGCAGTGTAGATGTGGAAGGCACTGCTTGGGCATATAGGGAGCCATGTAGGGTATATACCTAAGGTTCTGGCATGTCTTTACTTACCTAAGCAGTGCCTCATCATCTACACTGCTATTTATACCCATGCTAGGGGGTCTGCAGTGTATGTATTCCACATGCTGTTGTAAAGTGTAGAAACAGCCTTAGTTTGGAGCCTTGAAGAAATCAATGATACAAGTCAGGTTTATTCTTGGGGTAATCTTGTTTATTTACAAAAAAATGTACACTTGGTTCCTTCTTGGGTAATAGTAAGAGCTCTTTCCCAAGTGAAAGATGCTGACTCATGAAATCCTCATAATAATCATGTTATAGCAACTATTGTATGGTAGAACTAGATAGAATTTTGATCTGAAGGAAAAAAGTTCCGAAAACAGACAGTCCTTTTGCTATACTGGATGTCAATATAATTTATTGCACTGTAGCTGTGATATTATTATAGCCACTGTTCCCTCTAACCTGTGCGCGTGTGCACGCGCACACAGATCCTAAACCCCACGCACACAGCGAAATACTGCACGCATAAAACTTTGCACAGAAACACAACAATTTGCACAGAAGACATTTTTTGTGCACACGACCTGTCAAAAATTAGAGGGAACATTGATTATAGCCTATAAGAATGTAACTAGATGCACCATCAGAAGATTCTATTGTTACAAAATATAATAGACTTTTCATTGGCTGTGTTTGTCCCTCTTAATAATATCTCCTGCTTAGAAATGAACTCAAATGTAAATAGCTGTTGCTCTGTTGAAGAGCCTTCTATACACTATTTCAGCATCACAAGTGAAACCAGTCACTTCTTTCAGTGAAACCATTGAAAGACTAAAGCCCCTTGTATGCTAAAATGATAAAAACTTAAAAATAATTCATTCTGCTTGGAAGTGAGCAAAGCACATTTTACTGGAAATTTAGTAAGATTCCAAATGTGGAGCTGTATGATGTTATTTCTGGTGACTGTACCTGTGTCCTGCTATAGCAGTTTAAAAAATTCATGATCTTTTTTAGGTAATATCCAAAATGACCCAGTCAAGTGATCTCCAGTTTGTGTTGGGGACTTGCCAGCCTAATTGATGTTGTTCACAGCAAATCTATATTTTATTAATATTATTTGAGTGGATAGATACTCAAAGGCACTGCAAAATTAATGAACCTGTTTTGCAAGAGGAAATGGGTCCTAGATGTGTTAGTGGTGAACTGGAAACTATCTGTTTTTATAAGGAAGTTTTAAATAAAAATCCAACCACAGCTTTTTGAGGCTGAAGTGCAGGGTGGGATGGGTTATAACTTAAGTTTTAATTAACTCCAAAGTTTATTCATGTAGAGTCACATCACTGTGTAACACTACAGTCAAATTCATATCCTGTGTGAGGTCAGCAAGTGGCAGAAAACAGAGGTGGAGGAGGTTAAAAGAACAGCATCCTGCTTGCTGATCTAAGGACATTTTTAGTCAAAAAACCGTAGTCACTGACTGCTCTGAGTAAAACCTCTAGTTAGTAGTGCTTAGTGTATATATATTTTAAGCTTATTTCAGCTACTGATTGATATCATCATTCTTTTACTAACTGAAAGATCAGCAAGAAGCTCAAGTACAGAAGCTTAAGATTATCAGAATAACTGAAATTCTGAGGGTAAGAGAAATAGTAGAAGAAAAGATAACAGAATACCATCAGACTGTACACTAGAGATGGGTCCAACTAAAACACCAGATCCAAACTCCGAAAAAGTTCAGTTCCAGATCCTAACTTTTCAGCTCTGATCTAGCTTTAATTTATAGTTCATACCTTTTCAAACTCTTTCCATACAGGATAAATCTTGGAGTCTTACTCAGTTTTTGCTCTTTCCACACACAAACAAAATTACTGTTGACTTGAAAGCTTTTCTTAAGAAAGGACTATGTAACATGTGAGATGCAGACCACCCTCTCCCAAGGAAAAACAATGGGAGATGACTAATATAAGACAAAAACCTGGAGAATCTCCTGTTGAGATTTTCCGAAATCATTCCATGGAGAATGGGGACCAGGGTTTGCCTCCTTGTGGTTCCATCCCCATAAATCTCAAGGGTTGTGAAACTCTTGAGATTTATTTGGCTACCAAAGGATCTCCTTGAGTTAAAGACCATCTTCATGGAAGATCAATGCCTCTGCATTGTCTCAGGCATTCCCCTTCACTCTTGGCTCCTTTGGGATGGGGGAGGGAGGTGACTGATCTCTTTCTTCTTATTGGTGGGGAGGTGAGTTCCATGGACAGATAGTGCACTCCACATTCACACACAGAGGACATGATATGAGCGAGTAGGGATTTCAGAATTTGACCCATATTGAATAAATATATGCAATGACTAAAATGAAGCATAATATTTGCTATGTTTCTGATTCATCTTCATGTTCAGCCCTACTAGAAGGATGGACTTATTGATCTAGTAAGGGCTATGATCTCTCAGGGCTATGATCCTATGAAAATGCACTTAGATTTTCATACAGATGGAAGTGTCATCTTAGGCATAGGTAAAGTGAACATTGATATTATTAGTTCAGAAATTATTTCCAAAGAGGACTACAGATGGAGTGCAAGAAAGAACACCTCCGTTGCGTTCAGTAGAGTAGCAGCTCTCAGCCAGATACAGATCTGGTATAAGCAGGTAAGTACAAGGGCAATCTGGAAGGAAGGCATTAGTCTGTGTGCAGTGCAGAGAACAACTGCTAAAGGCTGTGATACTAAGGGCTTGGCCACACTTGTGAGTTAGAGCGCACTAAAGCAGCCTTGGGCACCCTAGCTCACTACCCGTCCACACCTGCAAGGCATGTAGAGCACTCTGACTCCAGGGCTAGAGCGCTCCTGGTACTCCACCTTGGCGAGAAGGTTAGTACTTGGTGCGCATTGGCTGAAATGCCTGGGCACCAGTGTGAACCAGATATTGCATTACTGTGCTCTGATCAGCCTCTGGGATCGTCCCATAATCCCCTTAAGTCAAGTGGCCACATTTGTCATTGTTTTGGAATCATGCCAATATGCCCTTTGAAAGCTCCATTTCTGACAGCCAGCATGCTTATCTGCTCCAAGATAAAGCAACCATTACTGTGGAATGCTGGGGGGCGGAGAGGGAGAAGAGAGGGGCTGGAGGGGAGAGAGGGGGTCTGCTGCTGTCTGACTTACAAGACAGCATGCTGACATGCTCTCAGCCCCCCACAAACCCACTCTCTCTCACCCCACATACACACAACACACTCCCTGTCACACTCCACCCCACCCCCCTCATTTGAAAAGCACGTTGCAGCCACTTGCATGCTGGGATAGCTACCACAATGCACTGCTCTCCGTGGCTATTGCAAGAGCTGCTAATGTGGCCACACCAGTGCGCTTGCAGCTGTCAGTGTAGACAGATTGCAGCGCCTTTCCTACTGTGCTCTACGAAGGCTGGTTTAACTCAAAGCGCTCTACATCTGCAAGTGTAGCCATGCCCTAAATGGGTGCATTGTAAATCATTGACGTAAATGGTCATTCACTGGGAATAATAATAGCGTGGGTAATCATAGACTCATAGACTTTAAGGTCAGAAGGGACCATTATGATCATCTGGTCTGACCCCCTGCATGCTGCAGGCCATAAAACCGTCCCTACCCCTTCCCTGGACTCTGCTGTTGAAGTCCCCAATCCTGTTTTAGGTGACTTCAATCGGCAGAAACCCTCCTGCTAGAGATCCCTGCCCTATGCTGCGGAGGAAGGCGAAAAACCTCCAGAGGCTCAGCCAATCTGCCCTGGAGGAAAATTCCTTCCCGACCCCAAATATGGCGATCAGTAAGACCCCGAGCATATAGGCAAGAGTCTCCAGCCTGACCCCTGTCAGCCATTATACAATTTACCTACCATTTCTTGGTTTTCCTTGACTACTATGTTTTACCATTAAACCATTCCCTCCATAAATTTATCTAACTTAATCTTAAAACCAGACAGGTCCGTCGCCCCCACCGTTTCCCTCGGAAGGCCGTTCCAATATTTCACCCCTCTGACGGTCAGAAACCTTCGTCTAATTTCAAGCCTGAACCTCCCCACGGCCAGTTTATATCCATTCGTTCTCGTATCCACATTAGTACTAAGCTGGAATAATTCTTCTCCCTCCCTCGTATTAATCCCTCTAATATATTTAAAGATAGCAATCATATCCCCCCTCAGCCTTCGCTTTGTCAGACTAAACAACCCAAGCTCCTCTAGTCTCTTTTCATACGACAGGTTTTCCATTCCTCTGATCATCCTAGTGGCCCTTCTCTGCACCCGTTCCAGTTTGAGTTCATCTTTTTTAAACATGGGAGACCAGAACTGCACACAGTACTCCAAATGAGGTCTCACCAGCGCCTTGTACAACGGAAGCAGGACCTCCTTATCCCTACTAGATATACCTCGCCTAATGCATCCCAAGACAGCATTGGCTTTTTTCACCGCCACGTCGCATTGTCGACTCATAGTCATCCTGCGGTCTACTAGGACCCCTAGGTCCTTCTCCTCTTCCGTTACTTCTAATCAATGCGTCCCCATCTTGTAACTAAAATTTTTTATTAGTCATCCCCAAATGCATCACCTTACACTTTTTACTATTAAATTTCATCCTATTCCTGATACTCCAATTCACAAGCTCGTTCAAGTCTCCCTGCAGGATATCCCTATCCTCCTCCGAATTTACAACGCCTCCCACCTTCGTATCATCCGCAAACTTTATCAGCCCACTCCTGCAATCGGTTCCGAGGTCAGTTATAAATAGATTAAATAAAATGGGTCCCAAAACCGAACCTTGAGGCACTCCACTAGTAACCTCCCTCCAACCCGACAGTTCACCCTTTAATACGACCCGCTGCATTCTCCCCATTAACCAATTCCTTATCCACCTCTGGATTTTCATATCGATCCCCATGTTTTTCAGTTTAACCAATAATTCCTCATGGGGTACAGTATCAAACGCTTTACTGAAATCCAGGTATATTAGGTCCACCGCATTTCCCTTATCTAATAAATCCGTTACTTTCTCAAAGAAGGAGATCAGATTCGTTTGGCACGATCTGCCCTTCGTAAAACCATGTTGTAATTTATCGCAATTGCCACTAACCTCCAGGTCCTCAACTAGTTTCTCTTTCAGAATTTTCTCTAACACCTTGCACACTACAGATGTTAAACTAACAGGCCTGTAGTTACCCGGATCACTTTTTTTCCCTTTCTTGAAAATAGGAACCACATTAGCTATTCTCCAGTCTAACAGGACCACCCCCGAGTTTACAGATTCATTAAATATTATCGCTAATGGGCCTGCTATTTCCCGCGCCAATTCCTTCAATATTCTCGGATGAAGATCGTCCGGTCCTCCCGACTTAGCCCCATTAAGGCATTCAAGTTTTGTTTCTACCTCGGATACGGTAATCCCCCATCCTGAATGCCCCTCTGTAGTGGTGCTAGTATCCCTAATACCTTCATTGGCCTCATTAAACACCGATGCAAAATATTCATTGAGATATTGCGCCATGCCTAGATTGTCTTTTATCTCCTCTCCGGCAATAGTTTTCAGCGGTCCCACTTCTTCTTTCTTTGCTTTCTTCCTATTTATATGGCTGGAAAACCTCTTACTATTGCTTTTAATTCCCCTCGCTAGGTCCAACTCTACACGGCCTTTGGCCTTTCTCACTCTATCTCTACATTCTCTGACTTCGCTAAGGTAAGTTTCTTTACTAATCCCTCCCCTCTTCCACTCTTTGTACGCTTTCTGTTTTTCCTAATCGCCCCTTTGAGTCGGTCGCTCATCCAGCTCGGTCTAAATCTCCTGCTTTGTAATCTTTTTCCCTTTTTTGGAATGCAGGCCTCCGACAGCTCATGCATCTTTAACTTGAAGTAATCCCAGGCTTCTTCTGCCTTTAGATCCATTAATACGTTTGCCCAATCCACTTCCCTTACCAGTCCCCTTAATTTGTTAAAATTGGCCTTTTTAAAATTATAAACCCTAGTCTTTGACTTAATTCTGTTACTCCTCCCATGTATTTTAAACCGAATTAGCTCATGATCACTGGAGCCCAAATTGTCCCCCACTACCACTTCCTCAACGAGGTCCTCACTACTTACCAGAATCAAATCTAAAATGGCCTCCCCCCTCGTCGGTTCAGCTACCACTTGATGAAGGAATTGATCAGCAAGCACATCTAGGAACATCTGAGCCCTATTATTACTACTAGCGTTTGTGCCCCAATCTATATCTGGGAAGTTAAAGTCCCCCATAATTACACAGTTTCTATTAGTAATTACTTCTCTAAACACATTAAATAGTTCCTTATCCATATCCTGGGTCGATCCCGGCGGTCTATAGCACACTCCGAGCACTATCCCCGGAGAGGCTCTAGTAGTCCTATTACCCAGTGTGAGTATTGCCCAGACGGACTCTGTGTTATCTAATCCATCAACTATTATTTCTTTACAGCTTATTTCACTATTGACATACAATGCCACCCCCCCACCTTTACCTTTGTTCCGGTCTTTCCTAAACAGCGCATACCCCTCCATACCTGTGTTCCAGTCGTGACTGCCATTCCACCACGTTTCTGTTATTCCTACGATATCTGGTTTCAGCTCTTGGACCAAGAGCTCCAATTCCTCCATTTTATTACCTAGGCTTCTGGCATTGGTGTATAAACACCCTAATGTATGTCGTTTAGCCTGTCTCCCATTCGTAGCACTATAAGTTGCGGGCCTCCTTGCGTCCGTCCCCCCTGTCCTTCCTATGTCCAATCTCATCTCCCCGGCTATGTCTCCTCTCATTTTACTCACCTTTTCCATACTGGAATCTGGCGTGGAGATTAACTGTGCATCTCCCAACCTTCTCCCCAAACTTCCTAGTTTAAAGCTCTTTTGATAAGATGAGCCAGCCTCCCTCCCAGAAGTCTATTTCCTTCCCTACTCAGGTGAAGCCCATCCCGCGAGAACAGGTGTCTGTCCCCGAAAGCCTCCCAGTGGCCATACATCCCAAAGCCCTCCTTATAGCACCACTCTCTTAGCCAACTATTTATTCTCACAATCCTATCAGCCCTTTGCTGCCCTTCCCTCGGAACGGGCAGAATCCCACTAAAGATAATCTGAGCCTCTATCTCCTTGAGCGTCTTCCCCAGCCTAGCATAATCTCCCTTGATTCTCTCTAACGAGAACCTAGCCGTGTCATTTGTTCCTACATGAAGGATTATCAAGGGGTTCTTACCTGCTCCTTTTAGGATCCTTTTCAACCGCAGGTCCACATCGCGTATCTTTGCGCCCGGTAGACAGCACACCCTTCTGTTCTCCGGGTCTGCCCTGGTCACAGGCCTGTCCAATCTCCTCAGTAAAGAGTCTCCAATTACATACACCTGCCTTCGCCTGGCAACAGTGCGATCTAGTAATCTAGTCTCCAATCCCTCTAGTCCTGACCTGTGCCTGTTCCTATCTTCCCTTATGCTCCCCCTTATGCCTTCCTGATTCCTCCCGGGGCCCAGAATTGGTGCTGTCTCCATCAACTCCTCCCCTCTCTCTTTCGGACTAGCTGCTCTTCTCTTCTTCCTCACTCTCCCACCTTCAGCCGCCACCTGCTGCCCCTCCACCTCGCTATCCAAACACTCGAACCTATTCCTGAGTTCTATTCCCCCCTCACTGGCCCTTCTTTTCCTTGGCCTGCTTCTCACAGTCACATGCTTCCACCTCCCATGTTCTCCCCCTTCCATTCCCCTCTCACCGTCCTCTGCCTCTACCTGCGCTGCAGGACACTCTCCTTCAGCCCCTCCTTGCCTGTCCTCCATCAGCTGCTCAAACCCCCGCCTAAACTCCACCAGGGTATCTACCTGCATCTCTAGCCCCTTAATCTTTTCCTCCAGTAACACTATCAGGCGACACTTCATACACACATACCTGTGTTCCAGCTCCCCTGCTAGGACCATATACATACCACAGCTTCCACATGCCACCATCTGCATTCTGTCTGCTCCTGCTGCTTGGCTCATGCCTGCAGCACTCCCTGCCCACAGCACCTGTGGACTCAGAGCACACACCACACCGTGCCCTCCTGCCTCCCCCTGCAAACTCCCTCTCAAACTCCCCTGTTAGCCGCCCTGTTGGCTACCGCTGCCTGGCTGGGCGGCCGCTTTTATGGGCCCCTTGATCAGCCAAGCCCCGCCCCCTGCTCAGGGCTCGGCGTCCGTCCCAGCACCCAGCCCCTGCCGGCCCCTACAAACAAACACACAAGAACACCCAAGAACACACAGGACAGATGCAAATACAGGTACCTTCTCCTCCAATGAGAACTCCCTCTCAAACTCCCCTGTTAGCCGCCCTGTTGGCTGCCGCTGCTCGCAGAAGGTAAGCACATGCAAGTGCTGAGCCTGGGAGGTGCAAAGAATTAAGAGGAAAGAGAAGGGGCATGTAGTGCAGAGAAAGAGAGCCTGTCCCGGGGTAGGTACACACCATCACAGGGTGTCGGATTGTGGGGGTTATCAAAATGGCTATTTGGTGGCCCAAGTGGCCAGGATTTAGGTAGTGTCCCTGCAGCTCAGGGCAGCGTGGCCCAATGGCCAGAATCAGTGGGGCTGTCCTTCGGTTCAGGACAGCCTGGCCTAGCAATCCAAGTCCACATAATGGTTAAGTTTGCCCCTCCAGGCATCGGCTGTCCCAGTGGCAGGGCTGCTGGGGTGAGGGAACCTGGGCCCACCCTTCTCCACTGGGTCCCAGCACAGGGTGCTAAGGAACCAAGGTTTCTATAATCAGCCTCAGTCACTCAATACTACCGTCACATTTCCTGTGCTGCTTCCTACTCTTCCTTCCACCACTGGTAGTCTCATGGCCTCTGCTGTCTTTCCTCCATCCACGGTCCACTGATGTCTCAACCCAGTTGGCTTCTGTGTCCTGGAGTTCTGGCAATCTCCCAATGGGAGCCTGCAACACATGTCTGCTCTCATCAGTGGCCAGCCCAGACTGAGATGATCTACTCCTTTTTATACTCTGGTTCCACTTGGAGCATGCCCAGCAGGGGTGAGGAGGCATGGCTTCCTCAGCCCAGAGAGTGTAGTGGTGGAAAAACCTGGAGTAAAAAAAAGCAGGGCTAAATAATGTTGTTAAAAAATTCTTCTATGCTAAGAACTATAATCCTGAATTTGAATATAAAGTCATTTCTATGTAGGATACTAATTTTCCTATGGGGACCATGCCTGGCCATGCTCGTTAGCTCATACTGTGCATTCCCTTCACTCACATCCATTAGAAAAGCTGCCACTATTGCCACTGCACCGTCTGGGGCCAAACATGGTAGTCTTACTCGGGTGAGTAGTCCCATTCACTTCATTAGCTTTAGTGGTCTCCTAGTACCTCACTGGCCTGACACAGTCAGTGCCTGTGAATTCTGAATAAAGCTTTAGGATAGTTTGCCTTCTGGAATATTTTTTAAAATATAGTAAATGGTTCTGTAAACTAAAGTGAAATGGGAAAGATAACAATGTCATGAATTAGAGATTGGTTAAGGGATAAAATATAAAGTGTAGGAATAACTGGCCAATTTTGAAAGGGAGCCCCAAGACATTGTATTAGGACTGAATTTATTTAATAATTTGAAAAAGAGGCAAAGATTGAGGTGGCAAAATCAAGACTAGAGACAATGTGAGGAACTCTGGTGAGACATAACAAACCAAGTGAATGGGCAGCATGCTGCTTGGTGGGGGATTCAGGATCCTAACTTTAGGCACCAAGGTTTGAAAATGTTGGCCTCTGTCTATTACATTTATGAGTGTAAACATCTAGGTCTTTCTTATCATAAAACAGGACATGTGACCATAGTGCAAGCAGTAAAAAGCTTGTTCATATTTCATTGTCTCAATGGAGTTTCCCCACCATTTCTCAATCTTCCCAAATCTCCCCCCTTGGTCTAATTTATCACAATTATCTTTCTCTGAGTACTCAAACACAGTTCAGTAATCATCCTCACGTACTTATCTGTAAGAGTAAATTCTGAGATTTATCTTCCAACACACAGCTTCAGAAGACTGAATTACTGTAAAACCTTCATTGCTATCTTGTAAATTATGTGTTCATCACACTGAGTCTTCTGTTTTCTAGACTTTTGTACATTTAACTTCCTCAATCTCCGCTAATAACTGTCTTGGGTACATTGTAGCGTATAGCGATAAGGTTAAAATGATAGTGATTTCTCATGTTTTATTTCTCTTGGCAAGCAAAAAGACAGTAAGTTCCCAGTTTAGAATATTTGTTGTCTCAAACAAACTTCTTCCCCCTCAGAAGAGGGTTTCTACAACAACTTATCTCTCAAGGGTTGTTTAGACAGTTTTAGGAAGTACAGAAAAGGGCATCAAACCACAAAAATGGCAGAGGAAACAAACTCCCTGTTGCTATTTATATTGGATCACTTTAATTGTCAGTTTTCTCTATACTGATCCCAGGGAGTCATCCATTGCTGGGCTACTTCTTTCTGAGCATTTAGCTCCCCATCTTAAGGATTCCCTCCCGGGCAGTTGAGAATAATTTGGTGGGGAACCTTTTCCTTCAATATGTGAAGAAGGCGGCATTTTAATTTCCTCCCCATCAAATACTGTGTGGGGTTTCACACCCAGTCACATATTATTGAAGAGAGATGTGAATCCTCTAGGAAAATCTCCCAAATATGTGCTTTCACCCACACATTCAATCAAGAGTCTGGCTGGCACAAATGTTTGAGGAAAATAAATTTCAAAGTCAAATATATATTATTCATGGAAAATATACAACTTTTGTGCTCATTAAGTCAGGGGGAAGAGAGTACCATGTGACTTACCAGACCAATTACAACAAAGAGGTACAGATCAAATTTCAAAATACAATCAATCCACCAAAAATTTACACAGTTTTCAATTAATACCTTTAAAAAATGAATACAGTTTTTAGATAATCATGATCCTCAAGCTGATAGTCCACGAAAAAAGAAGCTAAATTTGTTGAATACTTTGCTGCAAATTATTCACTCAGTTCTTTTCCTTTTTTATTGATGGGAGTTGAATGTTTGGCTCAGTTTGGAAAAGCATGGACAAATTTGGCTAATGAAGCTTTTTTCAGTCTTCCGCATTGGCCTGGAAATCTCTTAAGAAAAGTTTTTCTTTTACTTTATGCTTCCATTTAGGCCAGCACATGAACAACAGACATTTTTTCTGAGACGCTGGCATTTTTGCTTCCTTTTCAGGTTCCAACCAGAACCCACAAATGCCAAAACATGAAAAATAATGAGAACACAAGTTAACCATCTCTTTCAAACCTCAAATGCTTTGTTTGAGTTATGGGTAAAGGCTCACACCGGATTTTAATTTTATCTGAATGAGTTCACCAATACCTCATTTTGTTTTCCTTTTGTCTCTTCCCTATATTGTGGGGACCAGGTCTTCAAGTTGCACATTTCCCCCCTGCACAAAACACTACATGAGTTTATGTGAGTTTTAAATAAAAGATAAATATTTTTAGCCTGAGCTAAAATAATAATGAAACTTCATAAATGTCAAAAGGAAGCAGTGGTTAAATATAACCCGTTGAGAACACCTGGATAATGAATGTTACCTGTTTGTGTCATGTGGTTAGTGTGTCCAGGATGGTATGCAGTTCAACCTACTCTCCTCAGATGTAAAGCTAAGGATTCCTCTGTTCCAGTTTCTGAATGGCCTAAACATCAATTCTTTTCATGTCTTCTCTTTTATTCTTTGGGAATCCTGAGCTGGAACCCCCATGCAGTTCTCAAAGAGAATTAGTGATTACATCTCTTCTTTTGTCTTTGTGCTGCATTGCAGTTGTTGAAAGGAAGTCACTGTGGGGAAAACTGTGGCCTTTTGATAGTAAAGGGTGAGGTACTAGGCTGCTGCCTGTGCAGTCAGAGGACTGTTAAAGTTATCATCTGAAAACATTGCAAAAAAAAAAAAAATCCAGCATTGTAAAAATCTAAACTTTATAACCCCAATATGAGCAAAGGCATGTGCTGTGCTAGTAAATTGCTAGTCAAAGAGAATTTTCAGGCTATATAATATTCCAACATACATGTAAATATTCACAGCCTGACTTCTTGCTGCTACAACAAATTGCAGTAATTGAAAAGGAAATGTAATATGTTTCTTAAAGGATTTGTGGACAGAAAGAGCTTATCCTATCACAATTTACAAAGCTGTCTTTAGGCGGGATGAACTGTTCAAATCTAAATACCATATAAATAAGTCTGAGTCTGTTTGGAAACATTTGAATTCAGCCTCCACAGCAGAAAAATAGCTTATTCTGTTCATGTCTGTGTTCAAGAGGCGGAAATAATGTGGTTTCTGCTGTTAGATCAAGTGCTGAAATTCCGCTCTGAGTTGAGAGATATCTTCAGAGTTCTGTAAATACAGCAAGCTCTAAACTATGAATCCAAACATCTGATAGCAAAAGAACTGTTGACTGGATTTTCAAAGCAGTTTGCAAGAGGTGTGTGCACACATCTTTTTATATGTTTATGGAATGTGAGCACTTTATCTCCCATGCACTACTTTGGAAGTGCATTTCTTCAATCTCCCTTGTGTTATATTTGAAATCTGTATCAGTTTGTAGCATGTGCTGGGATCGTTACAAATTGCCATCCAACAAATTTGTGCTGAAAATCCCTAGTCTGTGAACATACTGTAACAGACCCAGACCAGTGGGGTACAGGAGTCTGGTAGAGGACAAATATACTGGTCACTGGATAAGTAGTTTTCTGTTCCCTGAGTGACCAGAGAAAGGGGATGCACTAGAGTAATCAGGAACCTGCTAGAACCAGTTAAGGCAGGCAGGCTAATTAGGACACCTGGAGCCAATTAAGAAGAAACTGCTAGAATCAATTAAGGCAGGCTAATCAGGGCACCTGGGTTTTAAAAGGAGCTCACTTCAGTTTGTGGTGTGAGTGTGAGGAGCTGGGAACAAGAGGTGCAAAGAGCTGAGAGGGTGTCCTGCTGGAGGACTGAGGAGCACAAGTGTTAGACACCAGGAGGAAGGTCCTGTGGTGAGAATAAGGAAGGTGTTTGGAGGAGGCCATGGGGAAGTAGCCTAGGGAGTTGTAGATGTCATGCAGCTGTTACAGGAGGCACTATAGACAGCTACAGTCCACAGGGCCCTGGGCTGGAACCCGGAGTAGAGGGCGGGCCTGGTTTCCCCCCCCCCCCCCCAAACCTCCCAATTGACCTGGACTGTAGGTTCTTCCACAGGGGAATGTCTCTGGCTGTTCCCCAACCCACATGGTGAATCTCTGAGGCAAGAAAATCTGCCAATAAGCACAGGACCCACCAAGATAGAGGAGGAACTTTGTCACAATATATAAATAGAACAGAATCCTAAGAGCTGCATGGTGGGAATTCTGGAGAATTGGTGCTTATGTTTGCAAGGGCATAGCTAAGACCATGTGAGCATGCTTTGTGTCAGTGATTTTACAAGTGAAGAGAGATAGATGTTCACTTACACTATCAGTGGCTTTTCAAAGTCTTTCATCACAGAGCAATAAAATCAGAAGTAAACCAAGCAATGCTTCCCTTTTGACAATATAAACCTATATTTGCTATCTCCATAAATGTAATAGAAATAAAGTAATTAACCTTTTTCAATTATTTTTATCTAAAAACTCAACCTTTTTCTAAGTATAAATCACCGAAGACAGAAGAAATGCAGGGACAGGGTGTCAGATCTGAGTTTGTATGGCACTCTTTTGCTGGGCCGAAACTTTGTGTGTGTGTGGGTTTTTTTTGTTTGTTTGTTTTAAGTGCAATTGAAGCAGCTAGATTTGTTCTCTATCCAGGCAATGGCATTTGAGAGGCTAGGGCCAAAATTGTATAAGATCTGGAAGGAGCTAGCGTTTAACCAGATCTTTATACCTTGACTCAGTTTCAGGGAAATAAAGCTTCTGCATTTAAAAAAAAAAAAAGCCAGAAAACCCTTTCACACTATGTAAAGATAAATGCTGATTTATAGGTTCATAGAACAAGCCATTTTTTCATAGTAGTTAAGGTGGCTGGGTATGTACACATTGCCCCCTGGGCTGGAGCTTTTTAAGGCTGACTGAAGAAAGGTAAATTACATTCAGTAATAAACAAATGCTGAAGGCCTGACCCTTGCTTAGGTATGTCGAGGTGCTGACACACCTCTTCCTCCACATAAGTCCTCAACTGTGTGTGCAGCCAGACCAGGTCTTAACTCACTCTGGATCCTTCTCCTAGCTACCTAAGTATAGTATAGACAGCACTCACAATTGTGATGTCCCATTGCAGGACAGACAGATGGCTTTGCAATAGAGCAGTTCCTACATTGATCAAACTCTTCCCTTCCCTTGACTTCCAGAACAAGTGATGCCTAATGGGTAAGGCTGGCAATCAGCTTTCCTTCTAGATAATGGAGTATTGAGAGTTCCTTCACTCCATTCCTTTGTCCAGACCTGTACAGATTGGGTCTCCTCTCTACCTGCAAGTGGTTCTAACTTGTGGCTGTTGAAGTCAGTAGAACTACTCACATGCTAAAAGTTAGGCATATGCTTAGCCTTGCTGAATCGCGGCCTATGGTCAGATTTTGCTAAGAAATCCACCTGTTTGGACTCATTTTGGTCTCAAAGTTACCTCCATTCCACTCACAACTGGGCTTTGGCAGGCTGAGAGACTCTCTTGAGGAGGAATCCTACTGGAGACAATTGGACTCTCTGCATATGGCTACACAGCTGACTCAGGCTTTAGGGGCTGTTTAATTGCAGTATAGATATTTAGGCTTGGGCTGGAGCCCAGGCTCTAGGACCCTGCGATGTGAAGGGTCCCAGAGCATGGGCTGCAGTCCGAGTCCAAACATCTACATCACAATTAAACAGCCTATTAGCCTGAACTCAAGTCAGTTAGCATGGGCCAGCTGTGGGTGTCTAATTGCAGTGTAGACACCCTGTGTGGTGGTATTGGGGGGGGCCTATTTTGGTTGAGTTCCAGCCACTTTGGGGCTGGAAACTCCACAAGAGCAGGCTGACTTGCAAGATATTCAGCACTTCCTGGTTCCAATCCTGTCAGAAACACTGTGTGAACAGCCTTTATTATATTTTCCTCACTTTTAGTCCTGGTAAAAATGAGGAAGTGCAGAGACATGAGTAAATTGAAAAGAGAGATATTAAATGTATTAATCAAATCTCTTAGAAGTGGGAAGATTCAGATTCTGGTTTGGTTTGAGACTGAGACAAATATTAAGGTAGGTTTTTTTTTTTTTCAAATCTGAACTGATTTACTCATCCCTATTCTATCTACTGTAGGCATTCACAGAGTTTTATGGGAATGCTTTTTTCTCAAGTCCTGCTTCAGTAATTTTTATTAAAATTATTTTTCTGCTGAAACAAAATAATTACCAGAACAAAAATCCACCCCAATCATTTTTTTATAAACAGCAAAAGAAAAGTAAGTTAATAATACATTATTAATAATCATATATATCATTGGGGACCTCAAACATAAGCATCACAGACAATTTGGGTGCTTGTCTCTAATAAACAATGTCAATGGTACGCTGACCCAGAGCCATCTCTAGTGTCAAGTTATTCTGTACACAGCTATTGTTTTTATCTTTTTGAATTAAATGAGTTCTTGCATGGTAGCGAAGGGAAGTGGTGAACCCACCCCCAGGAAGACTTTATATTTGGTTTTCACAGTGCTCTTTTACAAACCTGCTGTGGTTGCTTTAGCGGCAAGTTATCATATTTTTGACCTCTCTGTTTTCAAGAGGAAATGTACTGAAGGAAAAAAAAAGCCGTTTCAAAACAACTGCTACTGGCTAAAATATTCCTTTAATTTAGGTTTAATAGAATTCCTATTATCAGCAAATGGAAGTTGTTCAGGCAGTTCTTTGATACACTGAGTTATTGATGTGGTGATTTCTATACAAAATGCATTGAAAAAGTCCTTATTTCCTGCTGAAGTGCCTTTCTAGGTGAAAGGTTCTGAGTTACTGTATTGTGGAAGTGTGTATTGTATTATGCCATGACCCTTCCTGAAGTACAATCTCCAAGGGCTTGTGTTACTGAATATATACATTTACTTGAGGAAGCAACATTCTGTAAGACCTCATTTAGCACAAATATATTTGAAAACTTAGTTCTATATTTAAGAACATGGGGACACATGGCTTCTTAATTTGGAAGGGCTGTTAACTGGTTGACAGGAGGAATTATGTGGTTAGTCTTGGTTTCTCAGTACTACTTTTACTGTACTCTTTGCCCCCAAATGATTTGGTTTGGAAAAAAAACCACAATTAGGAGCAGTAGGGAGATGGAGAGGAATTTAGTTTGTCTTATGATGTATCCAGCCATACCCACTTGGAAACCAGCTATGCTGTAGATGGACATTGGTTTGTTGCAGTATAATAATAGCTCATTTAATGTTGTGCAAAGCTTTCTGAAATATGTTTTGCATAGCATTGACTACACTGGGAGCAAAATAATAATGAAATAATGAAACACTTTGTAATACAAAACTGGCCAGTGGCTGTCCAGTACAACATGCTAATGAGTCTTAGCACTGATATAATGAGGCATGCATAGAGAAGTGATTATTGGTAATGAAACTGTCCAATTTGAAATCTTCTGTTTTAAATATATGGGGATGAATGAGCTATGAACCAAAATGTAGCTGTCACTTCAGATTTATTTTACTTTCGTATAGCTTCATGAACATTTCTTAGCTACCCGTATCTGCTGATGTCATTGCACAGAAGTGGCTATGATCCAGAACAACAAACCTGTTTTTCTTTGCTTTGAATCAAATGGATGTTTGTTCTCACCAGCAGAACTGGTATATTTGTGGGGGTGGAATGTTGATTAAAGTGGGGGAAGTTTATTGATGAATTGTGTTTTAAGGGAACTTTTAAAAAAGTCTTTAAATGCCCTATCCCCACATTTCTTCCCTTAAACACTGTGTGTATCCACTTTATTCATATTTCAGATTAATGGGAAGGAATTCTCCTCTCTGCTGCACCCCTGAACAGTGCTGTGTCATTGTGCAGGTGCCAAAATAAGCTCTTTACATGTCTGGAGGAGATTTCCCCTGATGCAGGCACTGCATAGGGTTGCTAGCCTGTATTATGCAAGTCCCCTGACATAGGAAGACAGCCAGAGCAGGGGTAAGGGCAGGAGGGACTGGGGGTGGGTAGGAAAGTGAGAGACCATAGCACATTCTGCTATAGCCATTCCAGGTAGCTCCAACGCAGAGCTGCCCAAAGGTATCTCAGGCAAGTGTGCTGTAACTTAAGAGCATGTTTCTTGGCAGGCTAAATTAGACTGGGGGCTGTTTCATCTCCTAATCAGCCCAAACTACTTAGATGCTTTAAAACCAACGTTGAGTCCTGCCACCTCTGAGCTGTGCCTATGTATGCTTTGCTTCCAGGAGGTACAACACATATAGGTGACAACAAGGGACAGGGCTATCCTATGGCCAAATTGATACTTCTCCAAGTTATGATGATAGTGGGCAAACCTGTCCTGGGAAAAACAAGATATCCTGGACCTCTTGGTTATGCATCCTCTCAAGCTGATTACATTTACTTCTGGGAACCCTATTCTGAGGCTGTATAGACAGATCCAGGCACTGGCCTAATTAGACAATTTCCTCAACTGTACTCGTTATCTTCTATTTAAGGGGTACATTTACCATTCTAATCTCTACATCAGTTACAGGCAGAAGATCTCAAGAGGACATGGACTATCCTTATTTGCTTCCTGACTGCTCTTTGGAATATATATTGTTTCTTCCCACTGATAAATTCTTACTATTCCTTTTCCTGTTTAACTTTTCATTGTATTATGCTGAATGGACTTTGTACATTAGTTCATCAGTCTTCTAGCCGCCAAATATGAGATTGTCTTGAAAGGAGACATAAGAATATTTTCAAGACGTTTTATAAGTCGTCATAGGGAAAATTGGATTAAATTATAATTTTCACCTCCTAAAAAATAAAACATTTCTCACTGTTTTCCATTATATCACTACTAGAATTCAACTGCTGTGAAACTTCATACAGCCCTTTATTTTTTAATAAAATCATTTTGTCATCTTTGATAAGTTTGAGTACAAGTATTTATCACCAAGATTGTCCACAGGAAGTTTTCTATTTTCCCCACTGGCCTCCAGTAGCCAGTTTAGAATCTAAGATGTAATTAATGGTTACAATACCACAAGATTATGTCAGGATAGGATAAATCTTCACATTTAAAAAAAAAAAAAAGTAGTCTGCTATTAGTGCCTCAGACCAGGAAGGAACTTAAACATGTGCTTAACTTTAAGTACCTGATATTTTTCTGAAAGGCTTTAGGAATTATTTTAGGGCAGTTCTATGGCCTGTGTTATACAGGAGGACAGACGAGACAATCTCAATGGTGCTTTCTGGCCTTGGCCTCTGTGAATCTCAATGATCTAAATGGGACTATGCATGTGGTTAAAGTTAAGCTCATACTTAACTGTTTTGCTGGATTGGGGCCTTAAAAGCTAAGGATTGGTAAAGTCCAAATAAAATACAGCTACACCTCTACCTCGATATAACACTGTCCTCGGGAGCCAAAAAATCTTACTGCGTTATAGGTGAAACCATGTTATATCGAACTTGCTTTGATCCACCGGAGTGCGCAGCCCTCCCCCCCACCCCAGGAGCACTGCTTTACCGTGTTATATCTGAATTTGTGTTATATTGAGTTGCATTATATCAGGGTAGAGGTATATTAAGGCATATTACCTGTTTAATATTCTTTTTAATGTTACTGTTTTTCATAAAGTGCCATAAGTGTGATACTAACAAATAAACAAAAAAAAAAAAAATTCAAACCTAAATTCTTTTACTACTTTACAACATGTCTATGAAGAAACATTTCTTAGTTTGAAATTTTTTCAGTAGAAATGCTTATCTTTAAAAGTGCCAACACATAAATTAAAACAGTAAATTACCTACCTGATGTGCTGATCATGAGTATCATGGTACAGCAGGCTCTTCTAGATAATGCAGCCAGAAATACCTCAAACTCGGAAGCAAACACTTTATAGAATCTTAGGTTCTCTCACTTGATGGTGAGTTCCAGGAAGCATTCACACATTTATGATAGCAGGAAAAGAATCTTTTACTAGATCTTGCAGACAGGAAATAATGCAAATATCTTATGTCCACAATCTTAGTTAAAGGCACTCTGGGTTAATTCCTAACAAAGCTCATAGGGACAGCATAGTATTTCTTCTGGAGTTCTATAAACCTCAGACCCAGGTTTCTCCATCAGGTCTATCCTTCTGTTGGTAGCTACTAACAGTTTTTAAAATGTTCCTGGAACAATTCTGCTAAGAAGACTGGGGACTATCAGAGGACAGGGAAGGCAAGAACTGGGAAGGGGACAGTGTGATGGGGGAATACTCCCTACACTAGCCCTGCAAGAGTTGATTAAGGCCAAGTGGGCCCAATCAGCCAATTAAGCTGGAGGGGGTAGGGAAAGGAGGAGATTTAGGCTGTATGGAGGGAGCTAATTAGAAGGAAGCTCACCTGTGAGGGAACAGGCAGGGCTTCTATAAAGCCAAAAGGTGGCAAATAGCTCTGGGAAGTTGCAGACAGGAAGATTATAGTGCTGCTACTTGAGAGAAGAAGTATGATAGAGAAGCATCCAGGACTAAGAATAGTAAGGTTGGTGTAGATGCAAATCTTAACTGTTCACTGCAGGGTCTTGGACTGGCACCCAGAGTAAAAGGTGAGCCTGGTTCCTCCTTTCAACCACTGTAGGTTTTGCTAAGGGCAATGGATATGAAGACTACCAGAGTCATTGCTGGAGTGATATAGTCAGGGCAGGAGTGTGAGGACTGCCTGATGCTGTTTGTGGAGAGAGGCCTAGAAAGGCCACCCCAGAAGGGGAAACTGCTGAGTGACCTGTCTGGAGGACTGAGTCATGCAGTGGAAGCTATCCCTCCTGGAGTGAGGAAGGGTCCATAGAGTGAAGAAGCGACTGAATGATAGAGTGCATCTGACTAGTAGTGCAGGAAGGGGCAGCTGACTAGTAGAGCTAATCCACAGGATGTCCAGGAGGAGGCACTATCTGGCAGTGAGTAGAGAGGTCTGTCACAGACAAATTGACAATATTTTATAGGGTGATCTCAGCAATACAGGAAAAAAGATGACTAAGTAGGGAAAGAAGGTAGAGGCTCTTAGAATTGGAGCTTTTGAGATCAGGAAGAAGGTGCTGGGTTGGAGGAAGGAAAGGCTAGTCACTTGCTTTGGGTGAATGAGAGGTAGGGTTACTGCCTTTGAAATGCTTAAAAAAAAAAAAAAAAAAAAAAAAACCCCTTCCCCCCCCCCCCCCCCCCCCCCCCCAAACTGCAAGGCAACTCTGCAACCTCCTCCTTCAGCAGCCACCTATAGTATCGAGAGAGAGAGAGAGAGAACATTTTCTCAACCTTATCTATGTGTTATCACTGAACTGTGGAAATTGAAATGCTGCAGCATCTTTAGCTGGACACAAACTTTTAACATTAGATATCCCAGTGTATTGTGGTGATTTTGTGGATCTTTAGACCCATATAAAAAACCCCAGCAGATTAAATTATTTTTCTGGCAACTGGTAAATCCATTTTAAAAAAAACCCATCCAGGCCACTCAAATATTGTCCAGTAGTAACTCTAATGGGAGGCTGGAGTGCTCTTCTACTTAAGACTATTTGGCAAAATAATTGTGATGTTTCATAATCTGAACAGCAATTCCTAAAATGTGATTCTCTTATTTTTCTTGAAATCATCTAGTCAACCAACTTACCTCTCAGTGTGCACCTGGTGAGCACTTGGTTTGGGTTTAGTTTCTTGAAACATAAGGAACAATATCAGTTTGTTATAACTGTATCCACACCCCCCCCCCCCCCGCGAATAAGTCACGGCCCAAAATTCATTTCTTTTTTTTTTTTTTTTGTCCACTGAATCGAGCAAGTTTATAGATATAAAATATTTTAGGGTCAAGGTACAAATGTGATTACCCAGTCTGCAACCCTAGGGTGTGTTTTTCCCCCCAAGATTTCCTGTTCTGCTATATGGTCACCCATCAAAGTATTTGCATTATTTTTTCATAACAAATTAATCCACAGGCATATTAAAACTTTCAGGTGACTTATAACATCTGATGTTACTTTAACATCTCAGCCACAAAAGATGGTCTGGAATACATTACAGAATCCTATTCAGAATTTTTTTTTGTCCTATGGTACAGAGTAGACTGTAAGAGAATGAGTAGCAAATGGACTCAGCTACTCTGTGAAATCTAGTGATTTGATGAGCACAGCAGAATGAGGTCCCAATAAAAGAACTTTTAAAGCTTCTAAAGGTAACAGTACTTGCTACTGTGTTTGTACCTGAAACCTTGTTTTAGCGCAGGGGTCAGCAACATGTGGCTCACGGCTTGCCAGGGTAAGCAGTCGGCGGGCCGGGCCAGTTTATTTACCTGCTGACGCGGCAGGTTCGGCCGATTGCAGCCCCCACTGGCCGCGGTTCACTGTCCTGGGCCAATTGGGGCAGCAAGAAGCGACGCGGGCGAGCCGCTTGGGGCGGCCGAACCTGCCGCGTCAGCAGGTGCTTACCCTGGTGAGCCGCGTGCCAAACGTTGCCGACCCCTGTTTTAGAGGATCATTTTTATTTATTGGATGTAAATCACAGAAGCATCATATGGATGCTATTCTACTATGTGTCAAAATACTCTAGTACATCTTCAATGCAGAGTAACATCAATATTCTTGACCGATTTTTGTTTTACAGATAATTATGGAACCCAATTTGTATACACAGATTATTTTGCATCAGGTGCTACTATACATGTGAGCAATTTAAAACCCTTTATTCAAACAAACAGCTAAAAATCAAACTTACTGTAACAAATGTATTAAAGTTTTGGACGCAGTTTGCTAGTGTAAATGTCCTTGTTGTTACAAATGCAGTGGCATAAAAATCTGTGGGACTACTTTCCTCAGATATGACTGCTGGGGTGCTCCACTCACTGCTATGATGGTGCTGCCTCCTGGTCACTCTTCATGACTCACCCCTCCGGCCAGGTCACTGCATTTTCCCCTTTCGGGGTACCAAAGTCTTCCTTCAGCAATCCTGGATGTCTTCCCATTCACTGCCCCCATGCTGCCACTATTTACATCAGCTGAGGATCTGCCCTCAATAGCTATTAAGTAGTGAAGAGCAAATCTGAAGATGTTTTAGTTAAGTGCCCATTGGTGGGGTGATACTAGGTACGATCTGATTTAACATCTTCACTTATGTTCTGCAAGAGGGACTAAACAGCACTTGGATGAAGCCAGTAGATTATACTAAACCAAGAGAAGTTGTGAATAGTTAAAGAGAAATATGATGGAGACCTAGAAAGATCAGGAGGATGAGCAGAAAATTACAATGATTTCAACTTGAAAGAATGAAAACTATTCCATTTCCAAAATATCAATTTGAATAGTCTAGCTCTGCTACATTTTAATTATACATAAAGATGTAAATTCTGTTAATCACCAAATCCTATAATTGGGTTCAGAATCCAGGGTTAAAACTACTGTACATAAAAAGGTCAAAGAAAATTTCAGTGATACGTCAAAGATAAAATATTTGCCTCTTTTCACTGTCAGCTGATCATGAGAAATCCTACCGAGAACAAAGGATTCATTGCCAAGAAGAAAACAGACACAGGGAAGCAGACACTACAGCTGTCTAACATGAATATTATTAAAACCCAAGAGCGACCTAGACCTATGGGGTTGCACTAGGAATGCACTGGCCCTTGATCTTGAGATATTTTAGCTAGTGCCTAGGTAGTTCTGAAATGTTGGTGTTCAAGTTCTTTTTCTATTCAGACTTACAGAAATAGCTAAAGTTGTGTGCACATGTGCAGTACAGGACTCCACAATCCAAAGAAGAAAATGCCTTCAAACATGGGCTAAAATAGGTGTTCTTTGAGAGACAGAAATGTCTAATATAAACTGCTTTGAAGGAAGAAAATAGAGAGGAATTGCTGGTTTCCGTAGCATTTTACTTAAAAATAACTTTAAACAAATCCGTGTACCTCACCATCTGAAAATTGTCAACTCTGAATGAATGTGGCAGATGCTGCCTTTATAGTTACTGTGAAATTACACAGTAGGAGGCTAGGATTCCATGACATTTATTTCTATTTGTAGTTCTCCATTATTTTTGGTGACTAGAAGAGGAGATTCAATAAGCCTCAGCTCATGCCTAATCTATCTAGTTGTCAGTTTGTGTTCTGTTTGAGGCTGAGCTGGCAGCTACTTTTCATTTTTAACTATTTCTAAAGAAGAAATGCTTAAACATTTTCAACCAATCCTGTAATAAGTGGTGCTGCAAATAATCCCAGTCCCCTCTTTTCCCTATTCAGAAACTTAAATCTAGATTTTTAGATATAGATTTAAATAACATTAAGGCTTTTTTACAATCTGACAGAAATAAAGTAAAGATGACATCCTTAACGCATATGATTGAGGGATGCGAGTCCATTTGGTTTAGGGGATGGGGGAAGAAACATATGACTAAAAGATAAACCTCAACTTTACCATGTTTATGGTAGAGATGGTATTTCCATTCCAAGACACTCTATTTGTAATGTATACACTTCTTTGAAAATGTTTCTTTGGGCTGAAATTAATCATCCATCTCAACTCCCCAAATTATTTTTCTGTTAGTTAACTTGCTGGTTACCTCAAAAACAGCAAGACCAAGAACAAAATCCTGTGCCAACACCAGCAGTTCTAGCAGGGGAAAGAACAGACCTCAAAGTTTTCTTCTGACCCTTCTTAATCTCTGTCATTCTCCTGTGAGGCACAAAGCTTCCTAATTAAATGATTTTGCTCTCTGTTAACTCTACCCACATCCCTGATTTAGCAGCTTGAAGTGAGGTCCTAGGAATTGTCCATTCTTGACTTCTCTCAATGTAATGTCTTTAAAATTCCTTGTAATCAGTAACATGATGGGCTTGGGTACTGGACAGTCTCTTTGCAAAAGAATAAATGGACACAAATCAGACGTCAAGAATTATACCATTCAAAAATCAGTTGGAGAACACTTCAACCTCTCTGGTCACTCGATTAGACCTCAAAGTTGCAGTACTATAACAAAAAACTTCAAAAACAGACTCCAATGAGAAACTGCGGAATTGGAATTAATTTGCAAACTTGACACCATTAAATTAGGCTTGAATAAAGACTGGGAATAGATGGCTCATTACACAAAGTAAAACCTATTTCCCCATGCTAATTTTTCCCTCCTACTGTTACTCACACCTTCCTGTCAATTGTTGGAAATGGGCCATCCTGATTATCACTACAAAAGTTTTTTTTTCTCCTGCTGATGATAGGGTACCTTAACTGATTACTCTCATTATAGTTGGTATGGCAACACCCATTTTTTCATGACTTGTGTGTGTGTCTTACTGTATTTTCCACTGCATGCGTCCGATGAAGTGGGTTTTAGCCCACAAAAGCTTACGCTCAAATAAATTTGTTAATCTCTAAGGTGCCACAAGTACTCCTCATTCTTTTTGCTGATACAGACTAACATGGCTACCACTCTGAAACCTGTACATGCTCAGTTGACATTTATTATAATAATGGCTTTTTGGTGTTTAAAAATATGATTTCATGCATACCCATTACAGACTGAGTTCTGAGACTGTCCCTAGAATCTCTTTTAAACTTCCAAAAGGCGCGTTCTATAAAATCAGAACTGAAGACATGAACGCTAGAAAAGTAGGGTCAAATTTGGAAGAGAAATCAATGGTGAAGCTGCAAAGCGCAGCCAAAAAATAATAATTAATTTACATGGCCACTAGAATTAGGTATCATCTTACCCTAAATTTCACAACAGGTATGGAACTGAACTTTCCAAAATGTAAGCTCCCTTGTTTTGATTGAGAATTTTGAAGCACCAAATTATAATGCTGCTTTCTTTTTTTCCTCTTTGAAATCTCTTCTAGTGACAAACTTTAATCAGCTATTCTAATGTTTTTTGCTGCTGCTGCTGCTGTTAATTATATTGCTTTAATCACAAATATTTAAAACTACCAACCCTGTCCTGTCTTCTGAAGGGACCAAACACTGGTATAAGGACACTATACTGTATAACAAAAGTAAACAACCAAAGCAGGCATTTCATCATAGAAATTTGTTCATTTGAGTGATGTAAATAAGTTTTATTTCAATGAAAAATATCAATAAAGAGAAGGCGTTTGTCATTTTTCCCCATACTCAGTGCTACGGAACTCAGATGTAAAACAGTCATTTAGGAAGTCTTACAGATGAGATGACAGGAAGACTTCTTTTTTTTTTTTTTTTAAAAGCACCCCAAAAAGCTGCTTCAGCAGATCAAAAAGATGACTTTGCTGAAGTGAAGATTACTTGTGCTATTTATAGATAAAATAGTCAAATTGAGTCTCTCTTACAAGCTGTATCTGACTCACATGCTGATTAATGTTGAATTGAGGAAGCAGAACTGACCCAGAAACGACAAGGAAAAGGCAATTGGTCAAACATGTATGTCCACACTGCAATGTAAGCCCAGGTTACTGGGACTCAAGTCAGCTGTGACCATGGGTTAGAGAAACCAAGTCTGAGCACTGATTGATTGTTAACCCTAGGTTAAGATTTTTCTAACCCAGGCTTGAACTTGGATCTCTGGTATCCATGCTACTATGCAAGACCTGAGAAAAACCAGACATATCCCAGACTCCTTAGCATCCTTCTGAAATGTGGCTGCTTTAGACCTTTGACTGTGGTGCATGGCGGGAAAGCTTATTTGTCCACCCCGCATGTTGCAAGAAGTTTCCCCAACCCACTAACACAGTCTGCTGAGCAGTTACTTTGGTCCCAGCTACAGGAACCAGCAACATGGAGGAGGCACCTTTTCGAAGAACTTCTCTTGCTTGTGCTTTCACTCCTGTGTCAGAAAATGGGCAGAGCTTTTATGAGACATGGGGGTGGGGGGGAACATTTTGGCTGCATTGTCTGACCTATCACAGGCACCTGACACAGCTTATGATGGAGCACGAGGAGATGGTGGCAGAGAAAGGGTACCCAAGCATGGCAGACTCTAACTAGTTGCTGCTGCTCATTACATTCAGTACAGCTGCTGATACCCCCTACATAGACTGGCACTTCTGGTGCGGGGCCACAACCTCAGACTGCTGAGATGACATCATGCAGACCTGGGATGACCAGCAGTGGGCCCAGAACTTTGGCATAAAGAAAGCTACATTTCTGGAGCTTTAAGCAGTTTGCCCCAACCCTCCATTGTAAAGATATATGCATGAGGCCAAGCTGCCAGTCCAGAAAAGGGTTGCTATAACTATCTGGAAGCTGGCTACCCTAGACTTCTACAGGTCCACTGCAAACCATACTTTGGTGTTAAAAAGTTGACTCTATGTACAGGCAATGGGTGTGTGTGGCTTACCTCAAGGTGGTGGGCATAAAAGTTATTACTGAAGTAATTGCTGGCTTTGAGAGACTGGAATTTCCAAACTACTCTGGGGCCACTGATGGGACTCATCTATCTATACCTGTTAGCTTTCCTTAAGGAGTACATAAACTACAAAGGGTACTACTCCATTGTTATGCAGGCCCTCATGGACCACAGAGGGTAACATATGAATATCAATGTGGGTTTCATTAGGAAAGCTCATGCCAGGTGGTGCGGGTGTGGTGGGTCTCCTCCCCCTCCCCACCCCAATAGGCAGTCAACACTGATTGATGGGCTAGAATACTATTCCCACCAAATGAAATTGCCATAAAAGGAGTTACTGTCCCCACTGTTGGTCTGGGGGCCCCTGCATACCCATTTTTGCCTTGGCTTCTGAAACCGTACCCTGATTTCAGAGCCCCTGGCAAAAGCTGATTTGATTTAATCAGCAGGTGTAGAATGGTGGTTGAATGCACTTTGGCAGATTGAAATCCTGTTGGAGATGTCTACAGATATGTTTGGATTCCAATATCATTGCTGTCTGCAACACTGTGGCTTGCTATGCTCTTCATGGTCTCTGTGAAGCCAGAGGTGAGCCATTTCTTCCTGAATGGACCTATGATCATGAGGGACCACTGAACTGGTACACTCTGCCAGAAAGTGCACCTATCACCGCTGGAGCTGGATGCACCCAGACAACAGAAGTCGGATGTTTAGTGCTCCCATATTAGGGACTTGCGCGGCCCAAAGGAAGAGGGGAACTAGTACTTTTATGAATATGCTTGGGTGAGGATGGGGCTCATTGATTTGGGGTTGTGTGCTTGGGGAAGGGTGGGGGCTTGATTGCTATTACTCATGAATGACATGACCCTTATGAAATGAGAGGTGGGAGATGATTCACAGTATAGATTCATATAAGGAAGTGATTAAAGTATGGACTGATGTACTTAACTGTACGAGGAATGGTGTTTGCTTACCAATTCCTAATTGTCTCTGATCATGTGTTTACCTTTATTTTAAATATACATGATATATTGTGATGCAGTGATAGCAGTAAACTTTCTTGGTGATGTGAAAAGCTTTATTTATAAACATGTCTTAGAAAAATACACCATTCACTTATTGCCAGGCAGGCCAGCTACCACTACCACACCAAACACACCAGTAACAACAAAATGTTATGGGGAACAATGCATGAACATGTTCAAACAAACTCCTTACCGTTGCATGTCCCCTGGCAATCTATTCTCCTTTTCCCTGTCTGCTGGACATGGGGTGGGGGGAGGGCTGGAGGCATCTCGAGGGGCTGGGGTTAATAGGGAGGACTTCATGGGACTGAGTTGCCCTGCCCAGCTGCTCATAGGGCTCATACTATGGAGTTTTCCCAGCTGTTTCTGGACTGAATCCCAGGGAAGTGTACGGGGGATTCAGGCCATGGTGTGGGTGATGCAGCAGGAGCTGGTACTCTTGAAACCATTATTGATATCAGCTGCTCAAACAGCTCTCTCTGCTGAGCTCTGTTCTCCTCCCTTAGCCACTGTTCTGTTTCAGGAACTGTGAAGCAAGTGCCTGTTCCCACACTGCAACCCTGTCCTCAAGCTATGCAGTCAGCCTCAGACTTGCCTCTTGCTGTGCCTCCTCTCTCACCATAAGTCCCTCTGTCTTTGGTACTGGACCTGCTGGTTGGCCCTGTCCAGAATCTCAACCATAAGTCCATCAGGGAAACACTTCCTCTTGGAATGTTCCAAGGAGGTAGGTTGGTCCAGGCTTCTGCTGCAGTATGAGTGAACTGTGGACATGGGTGGTGTGTGAACTGCTGGCTAGCCCCACCACTTCTGCCCACAACCCATAGTCCCCTACCCCAGACTAGTGCCTCCAGCATCCCTGGAGCACAGGGAGGGTGCCCAGTATGGCATGGCCCCTGCCCTGGAGCGCCGGGAGGGCGGCCAGTGCAGGGGCTACCCCACAGGGAGACTGGAGTGGCCTAGCGGAAGCAGGAGGAGGGGGTGCCTGGGGGTGGAGCATGGGTGGGGCCATGCCTGGCTGTTTTGGGGAAGCATAGCCACTGCCCATGCCTGTAGAGGTCGAGCGGCCTGGAAAAGGACAAGACACCAAGGGTTATTGTCTGGAATAGGTCAGTGCAGGGGCACAGAAAAAATCCTCTTGGAATGTCAAGTTTATGAAAGGTTACTTTCACAATATAATGAAGTTCAGTTTGTAAGAGGGATGCTTCTGACCACAGAAGGTCCTTGTATGCAGCCTGATCAATTGCAGTGAAAGTGTGCAGACACAAGAGTAAGACAAAACAACCAGCTTTGCATTTAAAAAAAAAATTTTTTTTTAAAGCCAATTGCAAAACTACTTGGGTTTGGGGGTAGGGGGAAGGCATTGTCTGTTGCACAAAACCTCTATTTAAAAAAAAATCTTTTCAGGCCTTCTATATTTGGGAAGATGTAATTGTTCTTGTAGTGTCTGATTGGCAAAGGATGATATTCCAAGCAGCTAGTGAGAAACCTGCAGTTTATGAAACAGAGGTATTCAAACACATAGTGATTAAACAGCACATCTATGAGTGGAGTGTGCTGGTCAGCTACCAAGGGAACCCTGGAAAATACAACCTTCCCTGAAATATGATGACTTATCTGGACTTCCTGCTTCAGGAAAAGTTTGCAGCTATCAGCACTTGGGATTGGGTCAGAATTCATCAGGGAATCACCAGGATGCTTCATTAGCCTCCACATAGTTTATTCTGTTATGGCTGCACAGAAACACAACTCCACAGCCTTCCTTCACTCTCCTTTCTCCCCCCCTCCACCCTCATGGCACATTTCTGGACAAAATTTCAAACCCTAGTCATATCTGGGACAAATAATTTTGTCACCTATGGACTAGATTTGTAAATGGAACACATTTCCACCTCCCCAACCCCCTCCCCCTTACAGAGTGGCAAACATATAGGCATAGCAATGTAAGGTTATAATGTAAGGAATGTCCCTAGAAAAAATCTGTGTCTTTGACTGTTTGTATTTCCTGGTTGCCATTTTGAACTCCAGGTGATTGTGGTTGGGGCAGGGTGTGACTCTCACCGCTGGATTCAATCCACCATTAGCAGATAAACACTGCTAGCCAGGCATCTCATAACTTTTACGTTGGTTCATTGATCACTTCATTGTCCTTACTTGGCACTTGCCGCTGGCTCCCATCAGTCCCCATCCAAGGTGACCAGGTTATCGTGCACCATGGTTGGCTCTGTGCTGGGCACAATCCCCAGAACCCAGTCGAACTCCTCATAAAAGGTGCGGTTCTGGTCACTGGTTTTCCAGTACTCATCCTGAGCTGCTTAATTGGCTCCCTGTACTGGTCAATGCTCTGGTAAATTTGAGAAGTTGCCACCTTCTTTGCTATTTGTTGGTATGTGTGATCATTCCTGGTACTATTACTGGAGTCCACGGTTTTGCTGGCCATAGACAAGAACTTTACCAAAATTTGGCTGTGATCCCGTAACCATGAAGCAGTGTGTTTTGCAAAAGGCTTGTTCTGTTCAGTCTCCTTTGCCAACACAGAAAGCTCTCTGAGGGGGTGTATTTGCAGCTCAGTAGTCAGAAGACAACAGAAAGGTTAACGCTGACTCACTGAGCTGCTGCTGTATGCCAAAGGGGGGTTGCTTCCGTTTTTACTGCAGTCAACTGGAGATTCTTGGAATAGAGGGGACAAAGGAAGTTGGCCCATGCAATTGTGGGATACTTTTGGAGGACTCCCAGAACCCAAGTTATAGGGGCTGCATCTACATGGCAAAACAATAAGGTTTGAACCCTGATTTACAGCTTGACTTGAGTTTGGACGCTGCAGCCCCACAGGGTCCTGGGACCCTGTCCAAGCCCTGGGTCACTGCAATTTGTGAGTAGATGGAACAGGGGTTAGACGTGAGCCTTAGTCTGAGCCCAAGCTTACATGGCAGGTACCCATGAGGTTTAGTTCAGAATCCAAATTACTTCAGCTGGGGGGTTGTTTTAGAAACAACATATGAAAGGTTAGTTTTTAATATCAAATTTTATCACAGCACCATGCAGTGAGGAATGGAGGGAAAGAATAGGGAAAAAGACTGTTAATTACTGATTGCCCATCTCTAATACAAGACACAGCCTGGATAAAAATCTGGATATCCCCACATAGTTCTTGTTTCCAAGAGGTAGATGAGTGGTTTCATTTATTTTTATTATGCTTTGAAGAACTGGCTGCTTTGCTGGTAATTATTAAGGGCTAAGTGGTATGAAAGTGGTCTAGCACTGTCCATAGCCTCATTCTTCATTCTGTGCTCTCTAAAATATTAATGCACTGCTCTAGTTCTGCATGGAAAAGGGAGTCAAGTTCAAAGTCTGTGTCCTGATACTCAAAGCTTGTTAAAAATTGGTCCTAGACCTCAAGAGCTCACCTCTTCCTCCAAACTGTTGACCACTAGGGAGAAGCACAATGCAGGAGACAGAAATCTCACAGGAGAGGCAACAAGACTATGGAACCCAGGATGGGGTCTGTTTACACTATTGGGAGGTGTGATTGCAGAATGTGTATGCATACCTGACCTAACTTTGATCTGGCTATCTTGTACAATTAGCAGTGATGCCATGGCAGTATGGACTGTGCTACAGGCTAGTTGCCTGAGCACAAGCCTGCATGGGACCATAGGTACATACTCAGGTGGTTAGCCCATGCCCTCAACAGCTGTCATGGCTTCACTACTATTTTTAGCAAGCTAGCTAGATCAGAGCTAGCTGGGGTGTGCCTACACGTGCTGCGATCACACCTCCTGACTGCAGTGTAGATGTACCCTAAAATAGAAGAAATAAGAATAACCACTAACCTCACTGCATTCAGAACTATCTGCAACAATCCTCTCCCCAACCCAGCCTTCCCATAATAAATACCTTTCAAAACTCTTTTTATTTCTCGTCAAGCTCCTTCTACCTATTGGAAAGGAAGAAAGAGAGATTATTGCTGTCATTTAGAAACAGGAGCGGCTCAGATATTATGATTGGTCAATCTGTAAATCAAGACAAACAGATATAAGCAAATCATCTCAATTAAAAGGAGGCACAAAGTTCCAAATAAGAATTTTTATTCAAGAAGAAAGTAAAATTGTGTTCTGAGCCTAACATTTGATAGTTTGAACGTGAGGCCCTTTAAAATGTTTCGCTCATCTCAGAGATGACCAAACATTTGCCAGTAATTCTTTTACACACAATCTTCTATTTTGTACACCATAATTTTGTTTCTCTCAGCAATTCTGGTTGCTCATGGTCCTAAACACTCTTTTTGCCATGAGTACTTTTCGCACTAGCCAAAAATCAAAATGACAAATGTTCAGGATATATAAAAATTGAAATGGAAACATCAAAAATAATGAAAACTGACTCCATCCTCAATCCAAAAGTTTCCTTTATTAAAAATATGGTTGGCATTAGAATAAATAAAAGTATTTCTCTTAGTCCTATCAGCTTCCCACTGGGTACAAAAGAAAGCAAATTAACAGGCTCCTTTTGTGAAAAGATACTGTTAGTTATAGGTCATCTAAAATAATTTATGTGCCCTTTTACAGTTGACCAAATTGTACAAAATAAGTAATTTCTTCAAAAAGGAATCACTGAGTACTGATACCGCTTGACTGATCAGCCAGAGTTTCCAGAGAGATATGCCCTGAAAAAAATAGCCATTTAAAAATGTATATATTTATTTCTAGGTGGGTTTTCTTTTTTTTTTGCCAACAGATAACAATCAAACTATTGATGAGCTGCAGATCAGAATGGTCGCAATCTGATTTTTTTTCAGGTAGTACATCGTACCCACTAAATATTTGGGGACCCAAATTGAGAACAATATTTAATAAAAGTATTAAATTTTTTACACTGTGCATGTGCCAACACAGAAATTGCTAGAGGGTTTCTATTCCTGCCATTTTATGTTTTAAAGCTGAAATCTAGTAAATACTAGATCTAACATCTAAAGGGTTAATTGGATTGGCTTGAAATTTGGTGTGCTGGGTAGCATTAGTGATCCTAATTTGGAGTCATTTGAATGAGGGGTTCCTGAGTTAAAGCCCACCCCACCTTGCAAATTGGTTTCCTTCTATTGCCTTGTACTGTTAAACTGAGAGGTACTAATCAAGGGATAAATCACACGTGATGCTGTGTCAAACCACAACCTAAAACAAAAGGAGTTTCGGATTAAGTGGCTATAGATTGGCTAGAAGTTGAGTCATGGGTGGAAGTTTTATTCTGGGAGGAATGTAATCAAGTAGTTGGTATGAAAAAATTAGATATGTGAATACTCCCTGAGAGGGGAGGGATCTTAGGGCTGGAAGCATGTCGGGATAGGGGAAAGGGGGGTTTGGGGCTGCAGCAAGGAGAGTGGGGTTAGGAGGAGGGGGATAAATTGGGATGGATGGGGAGAGAGGCCTGCTCCCCCTGCCCATTGCTGTCATTGCACCCAACCCCTTGCAGCCACAGCTCTGTCAGTGCACCACCAACCCATGTGCACTCCTAGTTCTGCCAGTGTGTTCCAACCATCTTGGAGACCCAGCTGTGCCAGTTCATCTGAATCACCCTGCCCATGTTCTACAACTCTGCCAGTACATCCGAACCCTGACTTAACCACCTGGACCATCAGCTCTGCCAGTGAATCCCAAACCCCTTCACACCAAATCTGCATTTCTTCCAGTGCACCCCAACCACACTGCAGCCCCTGTTCTGCCAGTGCACTCCAACTAACCTGAACCCCAAGCCTCCTACACCCCACAGCTCTGTAAGTGCACCCCTGCCCTCAACTGTCTTACACCCATTTCTGCCAGTGTACCCCAAGCCCCCTGTACTCCACAGAGTCTTGGGGAGGAATCAGACATGTGTCTGCTTCCTGGGAGGGAAGGAAAAATTAGGGGGTAGAAAAGTGGGGGAACAGAGGAGAGGGATTTGGGGCTGCAATGAGGGGATGAGCTTTATGGGGTTGTGGATTAATGGAGATGGCTGGTGGGGGAGAGGGGAGAGAGCCGCGAGGGTTAGGGGGAGTGGGGCTGAGTGGCAGGGGGACTTGGGGAGAATAGAGGCAGAGGCACCTGTCAGCCCCACATTCTGCCCTCCTATGAGTTTATGCCCAGATGTAGGGGTCTTTCCCCTTAGGGGGACCTGAGCCGCCCTCTCTGCCCCCTCATGTGATCTGGGATATGGGCGGTCTTGTTGCCTCTTGAAGTGTCTGAGCCCATCTTCCTGCCTCCATGTGTGAGCCAGGATCTCGGGGGAGCCATGCCCATATATAGGGGTTGGACCCTTACTTCCTTCTTCTCCCCCTCTTATGAGCCGGGTTCAATGTTGGGAGGGTTTGATCTTTTGGGAAGGTCTGAGGCCTTCTCCCTGCACCCCCAGGAGAGCTAGGATCCGGGGAAGTCCTGTCCCTTTCAGTGGGTGGCTGAGAATGGGTATATTTCATGCATATCACAGGCTCTAAAGTACTCTGGAGGGTGATGAGAACACCCAGTGAGATGACAATTGGAGTGATTGCTTGTTATAAATTGCTTTTGTAATAAAGTGTTTTTATTTTATGGGGAGGTTTACTGTGAACACAGCAAAATAGTCAGCAGCTGGCTTAATACATTTTTTTGTTATACTGGATGGGAAGGAGCTGGAGACAGAGAACTTTGTGTGTTGCAGGCGGTGAAACGGAATGGGGGCAGGAAGAGGAGATGTGGTTGTAGAGGGGTAGGAAAATGAAGCAGTTTTAAGAAAATTTTTATTTTACTAGACCTCAGGGGTGGGGAGAGGGAGAAGCTACTTCCTGATCTCATATGTGTTTTCAAACACGCATAGTATGGAGGTTGGGAACTCACAGCATAGGTACCTTGACCTCTGAGGGAAAAGAAATATGTTCATTAGCAAGGTTGCCAATGTTTTGATTCTAGGTGATTCCTGGATCATGAGTTGCAGAAATGGGAGAGCAAGGAGTACACCAAGAAGATTGCTGACTATAGGCTAATTTGGCTTGATATGCAAATTGAGGGACACTATGTACAACTGCCTAAATTACTAACTCCTATTAACAGCATATCTTTTCCTGCTCAAAAACCAACAAAATTCAGTGGCAAAAAACTACAGAATTAAGGTTGCTAGGTCATCCCTTTGCACAATGCTGAGTCAGACTCCTTGAAACCAGAAAATGCAGAATTAATTCAGCCCTCATTCTGCCATGCCCCAATATACCCCATTAAATGCACATGTCTTTTAATATTTACTCTTCATTTGGAAGTCTGAGCTTTGCTCAACTCAATGTTTTGCAAGGGGATGACATACCACAAAGCAACCATAATACTTCCTTAACAGAATTTCTTGCCATTGAATTTTATATATATATACATATATATAAAACCTAGCTGTGGTGCTTAAGTGTAGTCCAAGTTAATTAAATTAAGGTTACACAAGTTCAGCATGTCAAGTTAATGTTCTAGCATTTAAAAATTAATAATGTTACTATTTCTAACCTATGTTTTCTTGATTTTTTTTTTGCTTTAACTTTATGAAACTTTTAAATAAACCTTGCTTTTAAATAGAGGTTTGGAGCACAAAAGGGAATGTTCTTGTTAATATATTTTGGAGAGCTAGTAAAAATCATTGGGTTGAACTAGGTAAATATTTCTAGGCATTAGTGCATTCCAAAGTTCACACGTATTTTGATCCCATTGAAGCTTTTATCCTATAAACACGAAAGTTAAAAGTGAACCCCATTCCCTAGCTGATATAGTATGCTCCTCATAAGAAGTGTGAAGAGTAGTAAGCCACATGATGGCACTGTTCAACAAGGAATCCGAAAGAGGTGGTTTTAGAGTGGTAAGTGACTTGTGCACTCTTCACTGTCTGTTCAGTGCAGGTCTACTGCATTGTAAGGAAGTTGATGTTGGAATCCTATAGATGCAAATGACAAATTCCCTCTTGGGTGATTTATCCTCCACTTAGGAAGAAAAAATCAGTTTCACACATACAGAATGGGAAGAGACTGTCTAGGAAGGAGTACGGCAGAAAGGGATCTAGGGGTTATAGTTATAGCGGGAAGAGGGGCATTGCAGAGGAGAGATTCAGTGTGGGAGAGGTGGAGAATTGGAAGCCTTAACCATGGTCTACACTGAAAAATTTGATCAACGTAGCCAGGGCCGGCTCTGGCTTTTTGGCCACCCCAAGCAAAAAAAAAGGAAAGAAAAAAAACCGGGGTGGCCAGAACGGCAAAGCAAAAAAAAAAAAAACACCTGCGGTGCAGGTGCAGAGGGACCGGCTAGGGGGGGAAGGAGGAGGGAACGGGCGGGAGAGAGAGAGAAGGGGGTGGCCAGGACTACAGCAGGGGCGCTGCCACGCGGCCCCTCCCGCTGCGCCACCTCCTGCCGCTTGCCGTGAGGGCTCCACTCCGGTCAGCGGGGAGGGAAGGAAGAGGACTGCCCTGCAGGGCGCTCTGGTTCTCCATGCCGCCGCCCCCTACAGGGCGGCCGGAGTGGAACAAGAACAACAACAAAAAAAGGCGTCCATGCCGCCCTAGGATTGGGCTGAATGCCGCCTCGAACAATCTGCCGCCCCAAGCACCAGCTTGCTCAGCTGGTGCCTGGAGCCGGCCCTGAACATAGCTTCGTCAGCCCTGAGCACCATAGTTAGATCAATCTAACTCCCAGTGTAAATGTGGCTAGGTCAATGGAAGAATTCTTCTGGAAAGCTAGCTACCATCTTTTGGAGGGGAGGATTAACTACAGCAACCCCCCATCTCCCTTGTGTCACTGTAGGAAGCTTTTACATAAAGGCTCTACTGCAGCATAGTTGCGGTGCCATAGTTGTGCTGTTGTCACATCTGTAGTGTAGACAAGCCCTCAGAGTTTAAAATAACTTTGCAGTCTTGAGCTAGTAAACCCTGTCTATGTGATTGGCACTGAGGAGTGACCACAGGACTTGGCAGTAGAAGATTCATTTGTGAAGCTGGCTTGCTTGGCACCAGCATATGTTACTGCTAATGCAAGTGTCAAAGAACCAAGGTAAAGGCGGAATAGCACTACAATAAAAAGAGCGCACAGAATTATTTTTGTAACTTGTTATACACGCAATTTTTTTCAGGCCAGTTTAAAATGTAAGCCAACATAAAGTATTTATAAATATACACAAGTCAAGCAAATGCATTGCAATAATCTAATCCCAAAATACACACATAGTCAGCAGGTTTTACTTCACATCCACCTGAATTATGAGGTTGTCAGGACAAGCACACATTTAAAGTGACACTGGAAGCCAAAGCTATGAGCTGTTAATCCAGTTTGGATCCTAATCCCACAAATACATCTGTTTTCATATGAGAAACTACCATCCTAATATGACTTTGTCCTTGTCTATAGCTTGGTCAATTTTTAATGTTGACTTAAACAAATAGTAAAAACCTTCAACTGAGAGCAATATAAGTGGGCCAGGTGTGGCTTTGGATGAATGCTGAGGTCTGTATCTACAGTGATGCTTGGGAATATATATGAGTGTGAAAAGGCCAGAAAACCTGTAAAAAGAAAGGGAAAGATGGCAGAGGGACAAGAATAAGCTACAAAAAGGACCTTGTTGTAGGCTACAAAATATTCCCACAAAATGTGAGCTGTATCTCAGGGTTCACATGGGTAATTTTGGAATGCAAGGATAGGCAAGCCTACTACAGCCCCTAGACTTTCATATTTGAGAAAGTAGGGCTTCATCCTCAGATGGTCTTGCTGGGGTGGGGGAAGGATAGTAGGCAGCAAAGAACAATTTATATCTGGTGGATCCTGAGCTATGGTTGGTTCAAACAAATTTGGGGGGCCCTGCAAAGACAAAGTAATTATACCCTAGTCTTTATGGTCCAAGATTCAGTGTATGATAATGTCACCCAGACCTACTTCAAACAGCTCCATCATGGTAGCATGGGAAAGGTTATAGTGCTCAGATGCTCAAAAGCGTTTCTGTGCAGTGACTTGGCAGCTATCCTCCTGCTGAATGTGATAGGGAGACTTAATTACAATGACTGACCGCAGCTGTAGGGGCATCAGAGCTGACTACATAAACAGAGTGAAAAACTCAATTAAGGGAGATGGTGTATATAAAACTTGCACCAGGCAGGAAGGGATTGAGGCATTGGAGTGGCCCTGCCTTGCCATACTTGCACGTCATGTCAAGAATGGAAGAGGAGTACAAGATGGGGGAAACTTGGTTCAGTAGGGGGCAGCTCTGTGCTGAGCTTCCCATTTTCCAGGAAGAAGCCTGGTGGAAGGCACAGCCTGTGCCCTTGCCTAAAAGGAGATATAAGCACCCTGAGGTGAAAGGGGCTGTATCATATTTCTTCTACTGTTGAACCAGCAGATTTTGGGCCAAACTAAGGACCACCCAAAGCCTGTGTGAAGGAAGAGAGGCTAGTGGCCCTGCTGAGATTGACTGTATTTTTTTATTGTTTATTTTTCAGCTTCTCAGTTGTTTATTTACCTGGGACCATGGAAGGGGTAAATATCCAGAGGGACTCAGCTAAGTCTGGAGGGCTAAGACTGTCGCCTTCAGAGGGCTACTGAGTACCCCAGGATGAGTAACCACAGACAGACTGAGTATACATCCCCATGAATACCCCATTTGTCAGGGGCCTAACCTGCAGCAAAGTCAGTCTCCTGGCAGCCTAATGAGTGCAGCTGGCCCTGATAGAGGCTGACTGACTGCTCCACCTGAGTGGATGTAGGGGTCATATGGCTGATATTTAAGCTCAGTGGCTGCTCAATGCATTCTTAGCTCTCCCTGCCTTGTCCATGTCTCTGTCTGTACCTGCTCCTGCTCTAGCCCCCAGCTTCTTCCTGACTCCCAGCTCAGACACTTAGCTCTGCCTTCTTGCTACAACTCTGGTTAATCCTTTTGCTTAGGCTTTGGTTTATGACACCAGGTAACAACCCTTAATTCTACTCCTGGCATGCTCTGTTGGGATTTGGCTCTAACTGGTAGATTGGACTCTTGCTCCAACCATTAGGCCAGGCTGCCCAGGACTTGGTTGTCAATGCCATGAGAAAGAAGGTGAGAAGTTCTTTCCTCTCTGAAAAGGCCTGGCAAAGGCTGGAGTGGAGGAGAAGCAGCTTGGAGTGAGCTGGGAAAAGGGCCTGGAGAAAGACTCTGCAATAAGTGGTAGTTGCATGAAATAGCAGGTAGCTCTTTAGGAAGATGGTAAGCCTATGGAGGGCAGAAAAGTACCATGAAACTCTTAGAGGGTAGTAGAGCCCTGCATGGGACTATTTTTAATCCCGCTCCCATCCTGCCCTGCAGTTCCCAATTGCTCCTGCTATTATGTCAGCAGGTCCTGCAGGACCCCTGGGATCCTGGTCCTGCCCTGCAATACCACTCTCTCCTGATATTATGGCAGTTGGACCCGTGGGATCCCAGTCCTGCTGTGGGGCTCTAAAGGATAGCCTTCAGGAGAGCAGAGATACAAGTCCTAACCAGTAGTGAGCCCTGGAGGGGACCAAGCAGACCCATGCAGAGCAGTTCCAGGAAGGTGGAATATTTTGGAAATAATCTACTTGCTGTGATAGTATTGCAGAAGAATCTAGCAGCCCAAATCCTAGATCTAGGTGCTGTATAAACATGTGAAGGAGCTGAACAATGGAAGGACCCTCCCCTTCATTATCCTGATAACCCTTTCTAGGCCATATATTACTATAGAATGGTTGCTTAGTCAGAACTTTAGAAGGAGGATTGGATATTTAGGGTTCTTCCGATGAATTAAAATGGCTCATTTAATTTGCTTCATGACTCTTCATCAGGCTCTCATGCTTAAGAAATGGGTCAATAACTGAATTTTTAGCTTCCCTGCAAAGACTGATTTAACACTCCCACCTCCTCTAGTTATAGTTAAGTATGTAAAATTGTGAGAGCAGAACCCTATTAAGTAACCTTTCAGCCTAGAAAAAATATTTGAACTGACTTTGACATTTTAAAAAGGAAGATTAATTTCTATGAACTTCACCGTTAAAACACTGACTCTAAGCTGGCTGTGTTTAATGATCAAATGAGAGAGAGGAAAAAAACAACAACAACCCTGCAAGAAACTAATTATATATATATATATATATATATATATATATATATATATA